>NW_017731688.1:337233-338494 GCF_001890085.2 Hipposideros armiger
GGTTTCAGGTCTTACATTTAAGTCTTTAATCCATTTTGAATTTGTTCTTGTATATGGCATAAGGAGGTGGTCCAGTTTCACTTTTTTGCATGTGTCAGGGAAAGACATAACTTTTAAAAGATAAACCCATGAGGATAATTTCCAGACACATCATTTATCTTCTAAGCTGCTCTGCTTCAAGGAGGTCTCTTTTGGGAATAATTCAAACAATAAGAAAACAAACTTTAAAAAATTAGGTAAGACATTCCAATGTATTTTTCTTCAAAATATAGTTCACTAACTTAGTAGGTATTCCAGGTAAGAAAGCACAACTTTTATACTATAATTTAGACATTTTCATTTGTTCAAAAGTCTTAATTAAGAAAAGTCATAAGATTAAACATGGTACAATATTATTTTCTATTCCAGACAATATCATCTTGTGTTCCACTCAACTCTTCCACCTAATTGGTACATTTCATACATGACACAGATAATAGCTCTTTCAACGCTCTGAGCCATTAAATGCGTGTCTAAGATAACCTACATTGATGAATAGAGAAGTATTGGGTTGTTGGAAAAGTCATGACATATTTTTTCTATGTTTCTCATTGCAAAAATGCGTCATGACTTTTCTGACAACCCAATACTTTCATTTTTGTATAGAAATGAAGGGTAGGAAAATTTAGAAGCTAAATTTCTGAATAGATAATTTAAAAGATTCACATGTAGGTGTTCACCCATGCATCAGCTGCCCTGTAGCCCTAATCATCCAATGCGCTCAGAATTGCCGTGTCCTACATCAGCTGACTGGAAATGTCCCATTTTTGCCCTTACCTGTGTCTCCCATGTAGCATGAAACATAATTTTCTTGTTTCTCCTGCTGCCATAACCCCCTACCTTCCACCCTACTTCCCAGTAGATGTGGTGAATACCAGCGGGGTTGTCCTCCCCACTTTGTTCTCAGTTCCTACTACTGCTGAATTATCTCTCACATCCTTCCTCATATAGCTATCTTCTATCCATTTTTCATGGACCCAAATATGAAACACACATGTTTTGATTTAGTCCCCTAAAACACATTCATGCCAGGCAGATGGGTTAAAGATTTGGGTGTATATGTTGGGATATGAGGATATTATATCCCAGTACAGCATGGCAAATAGCGGTAACCTAAACATCTGACGTCCCTGTTCACTGGCAGTACTTGCCACAAGCCAGCACTCTGCTCAGGACCAGTTCCTGCCGGGCTACCTCCTCTAGGTCTTGTTATCCACCCCCC
>NW_017731688.1:338548-365886 GCF_001890085.2 Hipposideros armiger
CACCCCCAACCCCGTTTTTCCTGGTCTTGGAACACTTGATTCATCCATCTCTGGCTGCAGCAAAACATTCTTCTCACTTTATTATGCAGGCAATATTTTCTTTGTCTAATTTTTGGCTCCTTTTAGACAAGCTCCAAATGTAGAATCAAAGATGGCTCACCAAAGTGTTTTTGCTAAACAAGGCAGTGTTTTTTTCATGGGCAATTATGTTACCTGCTTTTGATAACAATTCTGTTATCTACTCTCTCCTCCAGGTGTGCCCCCCTAATGCCCTCCTTCTCAGGTGTCCCCCCACACACAAGTTTTATAGCATACTCTACATTTTGAAGGCCATCAGTCAGCAGCGTATCAGGTGTTTTTTGCTTGTTTGTTTGTTTTTTAAGATTTTTTATTGGGGAATTGGGGAAGGGGAACAGCGTTGGGGAATTGGGAAAGGGGAACAGACAAGTTGTTGTCCTCTTGTTCTTCAGTCTAGTTGTGGAGGACATCGTTTCACTGGCCCATATTGGTATTATCATTGCGCTCTTCCCGAATGAGGCAGATCGGTCACCGGCCTCTGGACAGCCATTCACAGTGACTCTTGGCAGCTCACACTGGCTGCCAGCTGCTCATGCTGGCTGCCGGCCACTCACAGTAACTCATGGCAGCCCACTGCAGCCCCACTGCAGCCTACACAGTCGCCGGAGACTCACAGCAGCCCAGCTCCAGGTCGAGCTGTTGTTCACCATCTTAACTGTAGAGGGCAGTGTCACTGGCCCTCATGTGGGATCTGAACCGGGGCCCTGCTGCTCAGAGCTGGCGTCCCAAGCTAGCTGTTAACCAACACGCCATTCGGCTGGCCCTATTAGGTTTTTGAAGTGCCCTGGGAAGAGACCTGGGGTTCATTCCCATGTTCCCCTATTCTCTGCTGACCATATCCATATCCAAACCCTGTTGATTCTACTTGATGTACCTTCCTTCCCTCTGCTGCTACCCTTACCCAAACCAACATTGTCTTTTCACCAGGATTAGTGTTAACAGTCTCCTAGACTAGCCTATTGTTGGGAGGAAAAACTTATACTCTACCAATTTCAGTCTGAGTGGCCTGGGGCCTACAAAAGTAATGAATAAAAGACAGATTAACAGGAGAAAAATCTATTTTCACATGCATATGGGAGCACCCCATAAGAATTTCCCAAATATCTAGGAGTAAGGGTTTGTACACAGCTTAATGAAGGGAGTGGGGTGAGTTTAGGGCTTCAAAGGATGGAAGGTACTAACAGAGGCTTATTTATACAGCTTTTTTGGAATGTCCCAGCGCCCAAGGCTGGTCACCTCCCTAACTGTCATAAAGTCTTGCTTTAGTCAAATAAGGGAAGTTTACATCAGATTTCTTTCTGCAGATGTTTTCACTTTGGAGTAACCTCCACACCATTTTGGTGGGCTGTTGGTCCCTATACTATCTCCCTACATCTAGTCTTTTTCCCACAAATGTGTTCTCCACATGGCAGCTAGAATAATATTTTTTAAATACTTGATCATGACACTCCCTTTCTTAAAAACACTTCAGCGGCTTTTCACAACCAAGGATTATGATTTATAATTCCAGATTTACCACTTGCCTACTAAAGCTTAAAGAACAAAAGAGTAAAATGGTATAAAGCTAGCCTATAAGGCCAGGGTTGATTTACATGGCAGGAAATGTTAGGCAACGTGGGTCAATTATGATATACAAAGTAATTAGTCCTTAGCACCATCCCATATTTTGTATTTATGCTTCTCAGATTTTACTACCAAAATCATTGCTTTGGGCAGCGTGCCAGGGACCAAATCTTTCTCTCTTCCCTTTTATTTAATTAACATTTCATTCCTTTAGGGCCACTGACATGCCTGGCTAAGGAAGTTCATAAGCTTATTCTTATGGGTGTTAATAAGTTAATGTACTGTACATTTCCACACAGAGTGTTTCTATTTTAATAAGGTCCTTCATGACTTATTCCACAGGGTGACCTATAAAAATCATTTGAGACCCTGAAGTAACAAGCTGAGGAGAAAATTTGAGCAAATCGGCTTTTGAACAGTTGCTTAAACCCCAGGCTCTTTTCTGTCTATGAACAGAACTACCCCTGAAGGGTCTTCCCTTCTATTGCCTTCGTATAATCTGCACGCCTAAGGAGAGGGTTTTATGGTACTCTGTATAGCCCTGTGATGGAGCACAACTTCAGAGTATCAATGCTGATATTTTGCTGTCCATCTGTTTTACTTACTTGAAACATCCATATGTTGTTTTTTTAATAGCTTTATTTAGATATAACTTACATGACATAAAATTCACCCATTTAAAATGTACACTTGAGTAATTTTTAGTATAAACTCAGAGTTGTGCAACCATCACCACTATCTAATTTTCAAACACTTTCCTCATCCCTATACATATCAGCAGTCATTTCCCCATTCTCATCCCTGCTAACCCAGCCTAGCACTAGGTAACAAATAATCTATTTTCTGGCTCTATAGATTTCCCTGTTCCAGGCTTTTCATACAAATGGAATCATGCAAGATGTGGCTTTTTGTGACTGGCTTTCTTCACCTACCATAATATTTCCAAGATTCATCCATGTTGTAGCATGAGTAGTACTTCGTTCCTTTGTATTGCCAAATAATAATTTCATTACATGAATCTACCACCATTTTTATCCATTTATCAGTTGATGGACACGTGGGTTGTTTCCACTTTTTGTCTATTATGAATAATACTGCTATGAACATTAGTGTACAAGTGTTTGTGTGGACATATATTTTCAATTACCTTGGGTATATACCTTGTTATGGAATTGCTGCGTCATGGTAATTCTATGTTTAACATTTTGAGGAACTGCCAAGCTGTTTCCAAAATGACTACACCAGTTTATACTCTCATCAGTAATGTATGAGGTTTCCAATTTCTCCACATCTTTGCCAACAGCTATTATTGCCATCCTAGTGGGTGTGAAATGGTATTTCATGATAGCTTTGATTTGCCTTTCCCTGATGACTAATGATGTTGATCAGCTTTTCATGTGCTTATTGGCCATTTGTGTATCTTCTTTGGAGAAATGTCTGCTTACATCCTTTGCCCATTTTTAATTGTGTTATCTGTCTTTTTATTATAGAGTTGTAAGAGTTCTTTATATATTCTGGATATAAGTTGTTTGTCTGATACATGATTTGTAAATATTTCTCCCATTCTGTGGGTTGTTTCTTCACTTTTTGGTTGGTTTCTTTTCAAGCACAAAAATTTTAATTTTGAGAAACCCCAATTTGTCTATTTTTGTTGTGGTTGCTTATTATTTTGGAATCATATCTAAGAAAATACTGCCTGACCAAAGGTCACAAAGGTTTACTTTTATGTTTTCTTCTAAGGATTTTATAATTTTAGCTTTTAACATTAAGTCTAGAATCCGTTTTGGAATAATATTTGTATATGGTGTGAGGTAGGTGTCTAACTTCATTCTTTTTCATGTAGGTATCCAGGTATCCAGCACCATTTTTGAAGTTGTGTATACTTTTAAACTATATACTATGAACCTGTTATGTTAGCTATGTGTAACTGAGTATCCTAGTAAGCAATTCAACTCTGAGAGTCTTCAGATATCAATATTTGATTCTGTAGATTTGTATACAGTCAACATCTCTTCACGCTTCTAAATATTTTGTGAGTTTTGTTTTGTTGAATATCTTAGATGTGCAAATGTAGTTCTCTTCTCCAAAGTAAATATGTCATTTACTATATTTAAGGGTAAAATGGGTGAGAACTGTTACAAGAAATTAATCTTGACCTACAAAGAGCTAGCATTCATCCATTTATTTCCTCAAGAAAAACTGAATGAGTATCTACTAAGTACCATGGAATGAATAAAACATAGCCCTTGTCCTCAAGGAACATATTCTAATTCTAGAGTGAAGAAAAAAGAAAAAGTATACAAGTAGATGTATAACATGTGAGGTGCTGATATATGTTAAGAAGAAAATTTAAGCAGTGTAAGAGGGTAGAGTGATGCAGAGAAGTGTTGCTAGTTTATATAGAATGGTCAGAAATCTCTTTGATTAAGGCAACACTTAGTCAAAAACTGGAAGGTTGCAGGAAACTATGCAGATCTACTTAAGAGTGGTCCATTCAGTGGGAACTGCAAGTGCAGTGACCTAAGATGGAATGTGCTTGGCTCAGCTCAAATTTCCTCTCTCCCTCTATATACCTAATGCAAATAGCATAGTTTCTATACACATCCCAAATTCACCAGTTTCTTTTCTAAAAATAGTTTGCCATAATGGATTACACATTGTACCATACCTAAAAAAATTTAGCTCAGATAATGTTTCAAAATTAGATCAATTTAAAACAGATAAATTTAAAGGTTAAAAACAACAACAAAAAAACCCCATCTGTCTATATTACATTTTGCATCCTTGCTGAAGCACCATTTCTGATGTTGCAACTTCCATCTAATTCAACAAACTTAATTGAATGCCTATGGTGGTATTTCCCAAATAATAATTTATGGACCTTCTTTGTGGTTCAGAACTTTCACCAGGGACTTGACAAGAGTAATTAAAGATAGTCCTCAGTACTTTATGATACCTACGTTGGTATTCTGACAATACAGAATGTTGTGAACACCACTGGGATGACTTAATTCCAAGGAGCTGTCTGCTGAGGAATCTAGATGGCTTATGAACAACCTGTCTTGAGCGTCACTGGCTATGACACACTGGGTGTGTATCATGGGGTCAGTTCATCACTTATGCCATATATGGCCATGGTAATTCAATGACTCACTGGAGTTGATGTTAGATAATCTATATGCTATGCTCCCACTAGATATCAATATCCAAAGAGAAGATATACTTGTTGTAAAATTTTCAATGCATTTTAACACCATTACTTTTCTTTAGAAAATCATCACTTTTCAAGAATAATGCCCTGAAAATCAATGCCCAACCTTTTTCTACTTCTCCTTGCCCATGTTTATCTCTATTTCAATTACCCTAGGCAGTTGGCAAATCTTAAATGGCCTGGATATGTGAAAGCAAGATGCTTTAATAACTTCAATATTTAAACTTGAAATATTCCATAATGTCCTAAATTAAATTAAAATACAATTATGGAATTCCCTCTTGCAAATATAATAATTCCTACCCACTGCTTAAAGTAAAATAATCCTTCCTACCCCTGCATTCACATTAAAACTCCTTTCTCTTGCTTAGCATTTTTTGTGTCTTATTTTCCAAACTGTATTTTACATATGTCTCTTGACTGCCATCACCTAGGAGCATATTCTAGGGCTGAATGGGATTATCAATAAATATTTACTAACGTATTATTATTATGGCTTGAAAGTATTAGGGAAATTAATATTAGAATGATCCAATGGGGTTGAACTGTGTTTCTATTTTTTGTTTTTTTTGTTTTGTTTGTTTAATTTTTATGGCTTTGGTTAAAAATAAATAGGAGAGGGTGAATGAGAAGAAAAATTTAAAGTATGTTATTCTTTTAGGGATATTTTTTCTTTGGTTTTACCTGCCCTGTGGTCAGAAATAGAATTCAACTTAAAAAAAAAAATTGTATGGAGTCCTAATGGCTATTTCTTTTAAACGTGGCTGGAATAATGGTCTGTAAAGGGTGTTACCAGATTAAATCTTTGCCAAGTAAGGAAGGTGGAGCTATGTGGGAATGAGGCTTTGTTTAACCAGGTTGTCTAATGTTTTGCTGAGACATGTTAGGAAAAGCAATCCAAAGTAATGTGGACTCAGTATGAAATCAGTCTAAAGCACACCTTATAAAATCTAGAGATTTTTTTTGCCAGCCTCTTGGAAATGCATATACCAGAAATACTAGGGAAAATTAACTCTAATATATACATGTAGTCCCTTCCCTAACATTTGCGGGACTTGAAAGAGAGTACAAATGAAGGCCCACATACAATATACAAAGTTGTAAATCATGGTAAATATCTTTAAATTAAGCGTCTTCTATCCTCCTACCTTAAAAAGTATACTTTCAGGCAAAGTTCAAATTTAAAATCCTTGGATACCTTGGAACTTCATGTTTAAAAAGTGTAGCTACTGTCAGAGCCTGCTCCAAAGCCCACAGTGTAGCCCCTCTTCTCTTCCAATCCCCAGCTCCATCCCACAAGGTGAGAGGTCTCAAGGGTATGCCTGTGGTCACATCTCTCCACAGATTCATGTCAGATCCCCTACAAACACCTGCATCTTGGGCATCCCTCAGGCCATACAGATAGAACAATAAATGCCTGCAAACAGCCTTGAGGAAGATGAAGCAGGCTTGAGGCCATTTGGGTGTGGAATTCTGGAATTCCAGGTAATCAAAGAAGGCATAAAAGGAGGCATGGCTCAGGCTCTGGGTGGGTGCAGTCCTTCAGTTCCTGGATTCTTTATCTTGTGCAAAGGTCTGTAGTCAGAGGAAGAGCAGCAAGATTCCCAAAGCATAAGGCCCAGATCAGAGGCCTCTCTTGCCGGAGTTGAAGAGCCATACTCTGTGGGTGTACATATATATCTGTGTGTATGCCAAGCACTGTTGCCTATATGTCTTTTAAAAACATAGAAAATCTAACATATAATCACACATCAATTATCTTATCGAAAGGAGAGGTATAACCTTACGGACGACCTGAAAGGATGAGCAATACAACACGCTTGTCTCTGGGTGTACTGCAACGATTAGTTGACTGTTGATATCTAAATACGTCAAACAAATAATGATACATTATAAAATAATGAGATCGAAGCCCCTCTCTAGAAGGCCTGGAAAGCTGTCAAGTTTCCCCCATCTATGTCCTGAAGGATCAACTTCATCCCATTCCGTGATGCACTGCTCTGCACTATGGGGAAACAGGGAGCATTATCTCCTGTGGGGCAAAGCCTAGCAAGGGACTGACTTGGGGGGGGCGCCTCCATCAGCTGTCCTCTCATCGTCATTGGTGGTGTCACACCCTCTTCCCTTGAGTGCCCTGCTCTTCTTATATATATATCGAGGGATATTCTTAAAACCTGATAAGCTCGTGAGCTGCCAACTGTCCTTGATAATAGAGTTGAAGGTAAATCTTTAATCTTTAGAACAAAAAATATTGAAACCCTAACTATATTTACTTTTGGTAGTATGACGGTATTGAAAGAAGATAATTAAAACAAGGCAGCATGTGAATAAGAAAAACAATTACTTTTTATGTGCGAATATGGCTTTTAATTTTTTAAAGAGGTGATCTTTCAGCTAGCGTTTGTGTTTTGGAAGTGGAGAAGTCAAAGGCTTACGGGTAGGGAACAGGAGAAGCCATTGAGGTATAGAAGGTGCAGTACAGTAATGATTAGTAAAGTGTATCAGATGTTGAGCAGATATAACAGATCTGAACTACTCAGGTTTAATACTGTGTATAATAGTCTGGGGCAATTTGAAGTAGTGAATTTATTATGTTGTGATCTGATTTCCAGGATTTCTAATGAGATAAGGTATTCTACTGATATTTTAAGTGATCTACACCCTGGATCATAATCATTATAACTCTTTGTGGGTTTCCTTATTACTTAACCACGTTCTCAAATATTTTATTACTCTGTGAAGAAGAAAGTGGATAATTGGCATACGTAAACAAACAGAGGAAGTGAGCAAGAGTGCGAACTCCCTGAAGACAAGAACATCTTGCTGGCTCACCACCCTGTTTTCAGAACCTAGAATCCAACATGGCCCATCTTAGGGTCCTCAGGAATATTTTTGTTGGCTAAGAAAAGAAGACGTGAGTTAATGGAAGTAATTTATATTAAGTACTGACTCTAGCCCAGGGATTTGTGTTTTAGCTTGATTAGTGTTTTGTATAGTGTATGGCAGTCAATCTTCTGTTAAAGGTGAAGAAAATGAGGATCAACAAGGTTATATACACTGCCCAAGCATACACAGCGTGTGAAATCATGGATTTATGTACCAACTACTGTCATTTTATTATTTTTATTCCCTTATAATTTTTATATGTATCAGAAACTTAAATCTTGTTAGCTTGAATTGGCATCTCAAGAGTATGAAAGGTATATATTGCCAGTAACTTCCTTTTAAGGCTAACGGCATAGTTTGAAATAGGGAAGTCAGTAGTCTGTGACGTAAAATGGCAAAACTAAGTGATCCTGGTTGCTACACCTCAGTGAAAGGCAGAATTCCCAGGCAGACTTCTGACCTCTTTCTGGTAGCAATCAACAATCGGGCCTGTGAAGGCCATACATAGCAGGAAGAACAAAGTGTCACCTATTCTCCAGAACCTTTCTTTCCAACTTGCTGCGACTTCCTGGACTCTGGGCCTTGGTTACCTAGAACAATGGCCCTTGCCAGCTATGGCTGGCCTTACCTGACTTCCCTGGACTCTAGCCGAAAGTATAACAACTTTGTGCCCCTCCCAGCATGTGTCTGCCTCCCATGGCTTTCCTGAGGCTCTTGAAGAATGGTATATACCAGAACCTACCTGGCTAGTTTTAGACTCCTCTGTGTGTTTTCATAACCACCTAAGCAATAAACTGCAGAAAACATTAAGATTTCTAAAAAATAATTGGAAAATAAATTAGGTCTTATTTTAAACTGTCTTCTCTGTTACTATAAAACTTATGTGGGTTTACCTCTGTTGAGATAGGCCTGAGAGATGAAACTTCAAGACTATAAATGAGTATCAGGTGACTATTTTCTTTTATCTGAAGATTTCTGATATTTGCAAAAGGACGTGTGTGTGTGTGTGTGTGTGTGTGTGTGTGTGTGTGTGATCAACTTTGGGCTACTTTTCTGAGTTATTGTTCAATGTTAGTTTGAACTGATATAAAATGGTCTTGTGAAAAACAAAATTAAAACTAAACTGTAAATATTGATGAAAACGAAACAAACCCACATCAGATATTGTTCCTACCATTAGCAATAAGAATCTTTATGTGGGATAACATATTAACTGACATGGTTTAGAGAGAGCAGTTAAAAAATTGTCATATGTTTTAATGTCATTAGGGAATTGTTTTACTTACCATGGACATATACAAAAAGGGAGAGAGAGAAAAGGTTAACTGGTTTTCCTTAACAAGAACTTAAACTAATGTTACCTATACTGTATCACTGTAAGATAATGTGTATTCAAAAAAAATATCCATTTTAAATGTGAATTGTATTAACCATTAAAACCATTTCAAAGTCCTCACAAGAAAGGTAAAGTGTTTCCTAGTTTCTAACCTGTGAAACTAAACAACAGGCAGATAAAATCTGGGAAGTTGTTCAACTGAACTAATTTGTTTTAAACATCTGATATGAAGTATTTGATTAAAATTTTACTTACCATGACTCAGTTTGGTATAGGAGAAAATTTTAATTTCAGAACATGACAGACACTAAAGGCACTTGCATGTTGTAACTAGACTGGTTTAAATAGAAAAAATATATTTTTAGACTACATCAGAACTAAACCTCCTGGCATCTGGAAGTTTTGTGAATTCATGGGAAGGTGATATGGCTTATAAACTATGAATTACATTTGCCTTTTGGTTTTAGCTTTGCCAATAACTAGGTTGGTGAGCTTGGGCAGGTCATTTGACCTCCTTTGGTCTTAATTTTTTTCTTCACTGTAAATGAGGGGCTGCACTCTGATCTCTAAGGTCAACTAAAGCTATGAAATCATGCGATTTTTCTAGAAGTTTCTTTCAAAATACACACTGCTTTTTAAATTTATGTCTGGACCTATCCTAAAAGTATTACTGGACCTTATCCAATCATAGCTTCGGCAAACAATACGGCCACAGAAAAGCTACTTGCGTCACTTGACTTTATTTTTTCAAGCTCAAACAATACCTGGCAAAGTAAGAAAGGTTCCTGAATTGTGACTGGCACAATGGTACATGGTCAGCTGCACTGAGAATTTAAGCAAATTATATATATTTTCAGGATGCACAATGCAGGTGAGGGCTGATCTGCAATTACCTGCATTTATGAACCAAACTAATTTTGTAAATTGCGGTGTGGGCCAAATGCCAAAAGCCCAACTGTATAACAGTATCTTTATGCATATATCCAGTTTTGTTATTTTAACACAATTTCCACTCTCTCCTACTCACTGGCTTGTCCACTAGAATGCATACATACTCAGCAACTGTTTCTAGCTCTCCCCTTTGTAGAACTAGTATTGGATTTACCACCATAGTCCACCCTTTATTCTTTGCACTTTCTCATTTCCGTGATGTTACCCAACCTTCTACCTTAGCTCTCACTCTTCTCTCCATGCTCTTCTGCATTGGATCGCCTTCCCTTAGCGTTTTCTTGACTAATTATCATGAATATGTGGACAGCTCCAAAACTGACGTCTTTATTTTGATCACTTTTGTACTGTTTAAAACTAACTGCCCACTGACTAAATTCTTCTTCATTCATTTACTAGATAGAGCACATACTATGAAAAGGCTATATTAGGGCCACTTGGAGTACCTGAGGGATCATTTTTAAAATATGTCATTTCTAGAAAGAAGTGTTATGTGATATATCTTAATACTTGCTGCATTTCAAAGGCATTCTCAGTTTTTCATAGGACCAAATTAGATGTCCTATTTTTAACGAGTTATTGACTCAGTTTTTTTTTATGACTTAGAAATTACTTAGGAGAAACAGAATTTAAGAATATAACTTTTGGATTTTTAAAATAATATATTAAATTTCATCTCAAAGAATCTTCCCCTTGTACATAAAATATAAGATGCAGATGTACTGCCATTACATAAAACATGTCTTTAATCAAATTATTAATCCTCCTCTTTCTCTCATCTAGTATCTTAAATCACTTTCCATGCCTGCTGCCCATTTCAGTATTTTCCATCTCTGTTTATATCATTCTTTCTTTGGCCACCTAGCCTTAAAACAGAGAAACCTATGCCTCTTCCCTTTCTCTCTTCTCCTGGATGCCTATATCCTGTCAGACACTACACGGACTCTTGCTTGATATTAGTTTCAAAAGCACCCCTCTGAATTCTCTCTGGCCCTCCCCAAGAGTGAACACCTGCATGTGCAATATTGCACCATTCTACTAGCTACAGTCTCAATTCCCTAATTCCTTTCTAAATTCCTCCTGACACCTGCCAGCTGAATCTTTGTGAAGCATTTTACACCATACTTATGTATCATTGGTAGCTCTTCAATGACTGCAGAATGAAGTCTAACTCCTTTACATTCAAGACCCACCCTACTATCAGATCTCTTCAAGAAAAGTTAAACTGCTATGTTTTGAAAAAGAAGAGGGATTGTTTAGAACTGAGAATTTTAATGTAAGGGGGTTTTTGATTCTTAGCATAATTTGTTTAATCTCCTATCTGCAGGTCTGTTGGGAGATAATCTTTCTCTGCAAACAGAAATAAAAATCAACAACTGTGGAAATAGATTTTTAGAACAAATATATTGACAAAAAGAATAAGAAGGGCAGAAAGTAGAAGGGTTTGGCTTCCCTGTCTGAGTGAGTTTTGGGCTCCCCTAGGCACTAGGATGCTTTGGGAGACTAAGGAGGTAATATCTTAAATGAGAGCATTTAGTATCAAGGTCAGACTAGATGTGAAGCAAGCAGTTAATGTATTTATGTATTAAGGCATATGAGAAAGACTTATGAGTTAGGGTGAAAAAACTATAATTATTCTATTTGACATTTGCTCCTCAATTTGGGATAAAACACATATTTTAAGAAAGAATTGTCTACTAAACAACCAATGCGTCAAAGAAGAAATCAAAAGAGAAATAAAAAATTACCTTGAGACAAATCAAAAGGGAAATGTAACATACCAAAATTTATGGGATGCAGCAAAAGCAGTTCTAAGAGGGAGGTTCATAGCAATAAAATCCTTTTTGAATCTACATAATTTAATTTGAATTTACTCTAAATAAAAAGCAAAAGTACTTCCTCATGAAACTTTCTGAAAGCTGAAAACACATGAAAATGAAGATCCTCAAATATAATATACTTATGTAGAAGTGGAAACTCAATCCAACTATTTGAACCATATTCTAGAAGTCATGAAAGAAAGTGACATGTAGTATAGAATTTATGAGTGCTCTGGAGTCAGACTGCCTAGGTTTGAACCCTGGTTATGCCCTTATTAACTGCATATCTGTGGGGCAAGTTCCTAAATCTTTCTTTGTTTTAGTTTCCTTAACTACAAAATATGAATAATAACACTATCTTATGGGGTTGTGCAGAGGAATAAATGAAGTAATGCATGTAAAGTGTTTAGAAAAGGAACCAATTACCTATTTGAGAACCTAATAACAACTTTGAAAAGCAGACAGTAGTATATCTATTTTACAGATGATGAAACCAAGCCACAGAGAGATTGTGACTTAAGTAAAGTAACACTGCTATTAAGCCCAACAGCCTTGGCAACTCTAAAATTCTCATTCTTTCTCCATATTGCTTCCTTACTTTGGTAGTGCTGGAGATATGATAACGGTTAAGACACTGGCCCTGTGTTCATGGATAACACTTTTAAAAGGAAGAAAAACAAGTAGTAAATGGATAATTCTGCAGAGGCACTCCATGAGCACCAGTAAAAGCACATTTAACCCAGACTGAAGGGTTATACCAAGAGGCAAAGAAGGACATTTCATAATAATAAGGGGATCAATCCAATACCCTTTTAAACATAGGAACACACTCAACATAGGAGCACCTAAATATATAAACCAAATATTGATGGTCATAAAGGGTGAGATCAACAGTAACACAGTAATTGTAGAAAACTTTAACATCTCTTTGACATCAATAGATAGATCATCTAGACAGAAAATCAACAAGGCAACAGTGGCCTTAAAATACACATTATACCAGATGGATTTAATTGATATTTTTAGAAGATTGTACCCCTAAGCAGCAGAATATACATTTTTTCCAAGCATACCTGGAATTTTCCAGGATAAACACATAGTAGGTCACAACATAAGTCTCAATAAATTTAAGAAGATTGATATCATAGCAAGCATCGTCTCCAATCCAAATGGTATTAAACTAGAAATCATTTACAAGGAAACTGAAAAACACACAAACACATAGAGACTAACATGCTACTAAACAATGAATGTGTTAACAAAGAGATCAAGGAATAAATTTAAAAATACCTTGAGACAAATAAAAATGAAAACACAGCAACCCAAAACAGCCAAAGCAGTTCTAAGAGGGAAACTCATAGCAATACAGGCATATCTCAAGAAACAAGAAAAATCTCAAATACATAATCTACCCTTACACCTAAAGGAACTAGAAAAATAACAACAAACAAAGGTGGGGCTTGTTTCCATAGACGTTAATAGTTAAAAAAGGTCTTTAAGTGTGATCAGGAATTAGATCATGGGCTTAGATGGGGTCTAGAGTCCTAAGCAGAGGAAACAGCAGGAAAGGAGTATAGAGGATGCTCTGCATGCAAAGTTACAAGGCTGTGAAAAAGGACACAGAACATTTGGTATTTACAATAGATCAGATCAACTGGAAAGTGGAATTTGGGGTAGGCCAGGGGCCTGGTTTTAAGGGGAAGAATTTGAAGCAGTTCTCTTCTACCAGCCATGAAAATAGAAGTGAAGAAGAGGTAGCACAAATACTTGTACATAATGATGTGTACACTGGCCCCAACCAATCAGTACCGTTAGGCAGACTGGTACTCATTTACTTTGAGGCTGAGGTCAAAATCCTTTTAAATATAATGTATGCACCAGGCCTGGGGAGATAAGATATATCTATAGGTAGTATATATTTTGAAGGGAAAATAACCTCATTAACAATTAAGAGAAATCTCCCCTACTTCCCTCTTCCAGATATTCTTTCCTAAGTAATTTTATCAACATTAGAATTATACATTCAAATTCCTTTGCTTCAAATGGAAAGGCATCTTCCTGACTTCTTGTGTAAAAAATATTACTTTTAATGTTTTAATCATTCTCATGGCGGTAGATCATTTGTAGAACAGGTTACATTCAATGCCCTATAGATGGGCTACAGAGAAGTTTTGGTTTAAGGGCCTCTTTAAACTCTACTCCTAATGATATTATCTCAAGATAATAGTGGGTTTCAATAGCTAGTGCAAGATTATTATTAAAATCATTTATTAAGAAATAATTGTAATGTAAGCTAATTGGGTACCTTAGGAAATATCAGTATAGTACCTTCCTTAATCTGTAAGGCCATTTTGTCCATCTAATATCTTCCTGGGTAGTTTGTAGAAAAGTTATTTGTATGATGCAAGCATGTTAGAAACTATCCTTTTTATCCTCTTTCAATTACAGTTAACATTGAATATTATATTAGTTGCAGGTGTAAAGCATAGTGGATAGACATTTATATAACTTACAAAGTGATTCTTCCAACAAGTCTTGGACCTACCTGGCTCATTGCATAGTTATTACAATATTATTGACTATGTTTCCTATGCTGTACTTTACATCCCCATCACTATTTTGTAACTACCAATTTGTACTTCTTAATCCCTTCGCCTTTTACACTCAGCCCCCACCACCCTGTCCATCTGGCAACCATCAGTTTGTTCTCTGTATCTACCAGTCTGTTTCTGTTTTCTGTTTTTAGATTCCACATATAAGTGAAATCATGTTATTTGTCTTTCTTTATTTTACATATTTCACTTAGCATAATACCCTCTAGGGCCATCTATATTGTAAGATTTCTTTTTTTTAATGGCTGAGTAATATTCCATTGTATGTATGTTGAAGTATGTTCCCTCTATTCCCACTTTGCTGAGAGTTTTTATCATAAATGGAAGCTGGATTTTGTCACATGCTTTTTCTGCATCTTTGATATAATCCTATAATTTTTATACTGCATTTTGTTTATGTGGTGTACCACATTAATTGATTTGCAGATATTGAGCCAAAATTTCATCCCAGGAGTAAATCCCACTTGGTCATGATGTATGATCTTTTTAACAAAGTCCAAAGTGAGAAGGAAGGAAATAATAAAGATCAGAGCAGAAATAAACAAAATAGAGTCTAAAACAGAAGTACAAAAGATCAGTGAAACCAAGAGTGGGTTCTATGAAAAGATAAACAAAACTAATAAACCTTTAACCAGGCTCATCAAGAAAAAATGAGTAGGGGACCCAAATAAATAAAATTAGAAATGAAAGAGGATAAGTGATTATTGATCTGCACAAGAATAAAAAGGATTATAAGAAAATATTACAAATAATTATATACCAATAAATTGGACAATCTGGAAGAAATTGATACAGCCCTAGAAACATAAAACCTGCCAAAACTGAGTCAAGAAGAAACAGATAACCTGAACAGATTAACTATTAACAAATTTGAATCAGTAGTTTAAAAAATTTCCGAGAAACAAAAGTCCTGGACCAGATGGCTTCGGCAGGAGAATTTTACCAAACATTCTAAGAAGACTTAACACCTATCCTTCTCAAATTATTCTAAAAACATTCAGGAGGTTAGAAGGATCACAAGCTTGTCTTATGAGGCCAGCATTACCTTGATTCCAAAACCAGACAAACACATTACAAAAAAAAAAGAAAGAAGAAAATTATAGGCCGGTATTTCTGATGAACATACATGCAAAACCATCAACAAAATATTAGCAACTCAATTCAGCAACGTTTCTTGTAATATTGATTTGGTGGTGATGAACTCCTTTAGCTTTTTGTTATCTGAGAAACTCTTTCTCCGTGGATTCTAAATGATAGCCTTGCTGGGTAAAGTAATTTTGGTTTAGGTCCTTGCTTTAGAGTACTTTAAATATTTTGTGCCAGTTCCTTCTGGCCTGTAAATTTTGGTTGAGAAATCAGCTGAGAGTCTTATGGGAGAGCCCTTGTAGGTAACTAACTGCTTTTCTTTTGCTGCTTTTAAGATTCTCTTTGTCTTTAACCCTTGGCATTTTAATTATGATACAATCTTGGTGTGGGCCTCTTTGGGTTCATCTTATTGGGGATGCTCTGTGCTTCCTTGGCTTGTATGTCTATTTCCTTTCACCAGGTTAAGGAAGTTTTCAGCCATTATTTCTTCAAATAGGTTTTCAATTCCTTGTTTTCTCTTCTCTGCTAACCCTATGATACAAATGTTGGTATGCTTGGTGTTGTCCCAGAGGTCCCTTAAACTATTCTCATTTTTTAAAAATTCTTTGTTCTTTTTGCTGTTCTACATAATTGTGTGTTCTCTGCTACCTGGTCTTCCAAAACACTGATTTGATCCTCAGCTTCATCTAATCTGCTGTTGATTCCTTCTAGTATCTTGTTCATTTCAGTTACTGTAGTCTTCATTTCTGACTGTTTCTTTTTTATGTTTACTATCTCTTGGTTGAAGTTCTCACTGAGTTCATCTATTGTTCCCTAAGTTCATTGAGCATCCTTATAAACAGTTTTTTAATTCGGTATCTGATAGATTACTTGCCACCATTTTGTTTAGTTGTTTTTCTGGAGTTTTCCCCTCTTCTTTCATTTGGAACATGTTTCTTTGTCTCCTCATTTTGGCTGCCTCTCTGTGTTTGAGAAACCACCTTTCTTAACAGTGTTAATATCAGTAAAAGTGAACTCTTTGTAGTGTAGTCTTTAATTCAATTTAACCAATAAAGTATGACTAAGTGGCAGGGATATTGTGAGTTAAGCCCTAGGGTATTGTGAGTAAGATATAGCTCTGCCTTTAAGGAACTCATTTTATATGTAAACAATATAAAATATCCATGATGTAATATGATAAGACCTGATATAGAAGTATTCATCAAATCTACATCACACTTGAGAATCTAGAGAAAACATTCCCAAACCTGGAGGAAAAAAATAATTAAGCAATTCAGTAATTTTTTTTCTTTAGTAACTGGATGTGGGAGGATTGAATCATTTTATATAGGTCAGAAAACATCTGATTAGCACTAACTTGTCTAGTGTTTGATCCTAATTCAAATGAGTGATAATGTTAACAGGAATTGTTTGTTCCTAATCTTTTAAAACACCCTGATCTCCCTTATAAGTGTTCTAAAAATGCAAATTATGTAATACGCACCTGCTTAACTAGAAATGATTCCTTAGATTATGCAATATATCATAAAATATTTTTAAAGTCATGTCACTACCTAAATTATGATAGTATTCCCAAGAACATACTGTGGATATCATAATTTTTGAGACTCTGAAAGCTATAAAATATATCTCTCTAAAACTGTGAAGTAATTTTTTGTTGCTTTTGAAGCAGAGAAGGCTTAATGTGAATCTATGAGCTATTTGTCACTATAACCTGAATTCTTTAATCTACTATGTAAAATTTATTACAGATAAATTACAATTTTTAATCTGAACAGTCTTCATATTAAAATAATTTTAAGGAATGTCTTTTGTCTAGCCAGGGCCAGAACTTACAGTTCCTAATTTACATGGAGAATTTCAGGTTTAGTGTTTCTTGTACTTTTCCATGTGAAAGTGACATCAACTTCCATTATAAACAAAGCTGTTACTGTCACTTCTTTAATTCATTTCTTGTTTTCCAAACTTCCTCATGCTCAAAAATCATTTGGGAGTGGCACTGATTTTATAATAAATTAATGAGATTATTAGTAGTGGGATTTATAGTCCATTTTAAAAATTAGTATCTCCCTCCTTTTTAAGTATAGAAGAGATATTGCAATGGTTCCATGTATTTCAAATGCAATGTTAAAATATACCAAATTAGCTTCAAACAAATTTCCTATTTATAATGGAATTAACTATAATTAACCATAACCAATACTTCTAGTTTTTAAAGTGATTCCTCATGTGTTTTTTTGATCCTCACAAATATCAGTATGTCATACATATTATATTGTATATAATAATATGTATATAATACCTATAGAGAGTGGGAAATGTAGTTTAATCATCTTTGTTAAACAGAGAAAATGTAAAACGTTTATATGCTCTATAGCAGTGGTCAGCAAATTATGGCCAAAAAGCCAAATTTGACCCACCACCTGTTTTTGAAAATAGAGTTTTACTGGAAGACAGCCCTCCCTGCTCATTCATTTACATATTGCTTATGGCTACAACGGCAGGACTGAGTAGTAACAGACACCATTAGACCCGCAAAGCCTAAAACATTTAGTAATCTGGCCTCTTAACAAAAACATTTTCTGACCCTGTTCTATAGAAATTCGTCCTAAAGAACCATGTTTAAAATAACCACATTTACATAACAATTTTTCTCACTTTATGATATCAAAATTAATAATGTGTGATACATTATATGTACATTTTCTATGAGAAATCTGCATACTACCAGAGGTGACATATAGAATTTTACAGCATTTAATGTTAATATTTTATTTTACAATATAGGAAGCAGCATACAAAAATATGCATGTTGACAATAAATCAATTAAGGGAATTTTGATTTATTGATGATGTGACTAGCATGAACTCAGAGAAAAAAGTCTCCTTTTAAAGTGAAACGAATATAGTTTTAATTTACTATGGCATGTAATTCCATCCTAGCAATATTTCAGCTTAGCTTGCCTTAGATAGCTCTTAATAGAAACAATTAATAAATAATTCTTATAGCTTTAAAATATGCAGTAACGCCGACCAACCCTTACTTAGGACACCATTTCCTATTAGGAAGCTTTACACTTGAGCACAAATATCTGGCTCTTTAAAAACATCCTCTTCAGACAAGATGTGCTAAAATTCTATAATATGTAACATAAAGTTGTACCAATGATAATACATTTTCACTTGTTGAACGTACAAATAAGCTAAATATAGATTTTCTGGAAGGCATTCATAACTTCAAATTATTGCCTAACCCTTGTTTTTTCACTCTTAAGATGTTTAACTTTGGAGAAATTAGAAAAAAACCAGACTCTCCTTTATTACTGCTAGAAATTTGAAGGAAATTTAATTTGGAGCATAAAATAAAAAACCAATGTAGATAAATAAAACAGAAATGTATAGTATTAGTGTTTAGTGAAACTACAACATATTGTCAGAATGCTTTGCTTCTGGTTTTTATTTTAGTGTATTTGTACTATTGAAAAATAATGGGATTTTTTTTTCCCTTAAAGACACCAAAACTCAACATTTTTCTAAAAAGGAATATGCAACCAACTTTCAAGCGTCTTTCTCTGGCTGTAGTATACTTTTTCTGGGTCTTATCAGCAGCAATTATATTCAACTGCTTATAGGTGGCACCTATTCCAAAAACATAAATATATGTATCTTCTGAGCATTATCTTTATTTACTTGTTTTGCTTATAAGTTACAGCTTACTTAAACCAAATAAAAACATTGATGATATACTAAATTCAAGGCATGACTACAGTTTGAAAGAAAATCTTATTTGACATTCTCCATTAGTTTGGTGCTAGATACTCTTCCCTCAAGGACTGCTCAATTGGGACAAAGTTGAATAGAGCCAAGATGAAAAAAAAAAAACAAAAAACCCACAAAACTTTATTCTATTAGTCCAGTTTCTACTCCTGCTATAATGGCAGAACTTATACCTCAGTGGTTTCGATGGTTTTCTAGCTGGCTCCCTTTACGAAGAAACATAATCTCATAATAGACATAAAAGCTCAATTGCTAAGTACTTCATAAACGTTAGTTCCTTTTCTTTCTTATCTTACTTCTTTACCCTTCCTCTCTCCCTCAGGATTTCCCAAGTCAAAATCACCCTTCTCACCCTTGCCAGAGGTTTTTTTTTTGGTTTTTTTTTTTTAATAACAGCACTTTTAAAGCTGGTTGAGGTTGCTTGGGCAGGAGGAGGGAGAGAAAGTGTGACCAGGAATCTTTTACTGGTTCTCCAGGCAAAAATTTCCCCTTTGAGTCATTTCAGACCTCATTTGCTTTTTGATATATTTTCTTAAAGTGGTATTTTAAAACACTTGCCTGTACCACTAAAATGATAATTACCTTACGATGCAGTTCCTGATTATGGTCCTCATTAGTTTGCAGGTTTCTGGGTATCAGAAACAAAATCTTAGTACTTAATTCCTATCTGGGTCAAGTAAATCTCCTTGTACAAAAAAGTACAATACAACTATTTATTGACTGAATAATAATGTGCATAGACTAAATGATTCCTAATTTAAGTGTATTTAAAATCTTACATAAGTTCTTAGTAATAAGGGCACTGTGGTAAAAAGATAAAGTTATAGTAAGTTGTATAAATGTCTTACTTTTATTTGCAAAATTTAATTCACTAGAAGTGACAAACAATAAATATTTCTAAAATTCCATATGTGTATACACATATATATGTACACATACATACACAACTTGGGTTCTTTACTGAGATTTTCATGTTATAAACCTATTTTGTAAAATAAAAAAATTTTGGTAAAAAAATTAGTAGTATGAAAAGTTATTTTGATCAAGCCAATCAACAGCTAAGATACTTTTATATTAACAGCTGAGTCAAGTGTATCTAATGGGGAAACCAGGAATTCTTTAAAAAATTATAGATATTGGCAGTTACATTTAAGTACTTTGCAGTTAAAAGCAGCCACCATTTACTTGATAGGTTGCCTGGAATCAAGTGGAACTTACTGTTTTTGGTATTTGCCTAAAATTTTTTTCCCCCATTTACAAATGAATCAGTGCGCTGAAACAGTTTTTAAATATAGCCAAAATGTAATGTCCTAATTTCACCAATATATTTTATTAACTGGAATGATAATGGCATTTGCCTGACACTGGGTTTGTGTATTTCTTCACACATTCTGTTACATGAACACCTGCCAAAGCAAATATCTGAATGATATTTATACCAGATTGCTTCTATGTAGGAACACTATGTTACACTGCTTGCTTCCTTGAAAGAATACAGAAGACTAGAAGCTGTGAATGTTGAATACAAACTTTAGTTTCTTTTTTTGAAATGCCTTAAAGTAGAATTTTCAAAACTGAAATTTACTGATAGTAAAAAAATTTTAACTTCTAAATAGACTTCTTCAATCTCCATTGTCTTCAGACCACCCAACTGAATGTTAAATATTCCCTCTTCTTTTCTTTTCCCAAGTGACCTGGTTTTGCTGGATAAATACTATGATATACTTATTGAGGGGTGTGCATGGGAAGTCTGTCAAGAGGTATGTTTGAATGGAGTAGTGGTAATCGGACAATATTCTAAAATGAATGGCTTCAGTAAGTTCAGTGTTTTTGTCTTTCTTAGAATGCAAATGTGGAAAGAGAGATGAATTACATTTAAATAAGACTGTTAGGAAAGGGAGGGGAGAAGATGAGGTGGCTAGTTTCAGATCAGAGCATGATTTTGAAGAGTACTAATATGCTAGATAACAAGGTCCATTACAAATTTCTTGGTAGCCCCGTTCCATTTACCTGTCCTGGCAATCTTTAGTAAAAAGGACTTCACCTTCTCTGGTATTGTATGGTTGGATCTGCCTTGAGGATAGACATGGGGGAAAAGGCAGAGGCTTCTTGGTCTAATATAATAACCTTTGGATCACTCACATGCATAAGTGGCATAGAGATTCACAGACCTGTGCACACATGCTCGCAAACGTACACCACCATGTAAAAAGGTTCCTCCCTGTCAGCTTAAGCCTTTTCCCCATTGACCAAGGGAAGTCAGTTCATGTAAAACTTATCCTGTTCTTGAAACACTGGGGTTGTACTCAAGGGTAGAAAATAGAACTTTAAGAGCATTCACAGACTGATTTGGCCTTCTGATAAGCCTCTGGAAATTAATGGAAAATGCCAACCATTGGTGCTTCCAGGGCCACACAGACTGTGAATATAATCATTTAGAAATTTTCCATCATTTTTCTTTTGCCTGAGGTTACTTGGTAACTTTAGGATATTAAGAATCAAAATTATATATGGATAAAGGGCTTCACTCTAATTTGTTTTTGTAACTCAACACCATGCTGAAGGAGTCGAATTACTGCTTTTCATGGTGGTGGTATTATAACTCTGTTAACTCTTAAAACAAGTGACTTCTGTCAATAGAAGCCTTTTGCTATAAGATTAATTTTAACACTGGGTGATTTCTGTTGTATGGTCTTATTTACCAAGAAAATATGTCCATCTTTATACTACATCTTCACTTGTCCTATATTAACTAATATTTTTTGAACCAGAATAGATCTTAGAGACCATCCAATCCAACTAAGCTGTACAGAGGAAAACATTACATGTATGTATTTCACAAAAAATAATTTTTACAGAGTACTACACAAAGATGTAGAACTATGAATTCCAGGAACATAAATGTATTTCATACTGAAAAACTTTCACAAAGAGACCTTTTGAAAATACTGGTTAAAATTTGTAAGTTGATACTTAGGGATGAACAATATGTGTTTTTGACTTGCTCTATGGGAGGGCTTAAAAGACCATACTAGTTAGCAAGCTTCTGGCTGTAAGTATCTGAAGATACAACAAGAAGGGGCTTAACAGTAAGGAAGATTTACTCCATATTATTGGGTTGTCAGAAAAGTCATGACGTATTTTTTCTATGTTTTTTTGTTGCAAAAATGCGTCATGACTTTTCCGACAACCGAAACAACTGTTTTGGGTTAAGGTGGTCCCAGTATTGGCTAATTCAGCAACTCAATTACATCATCAATGACTTAGGATCTATCCAACTTTCCATTTTGTCTTCCTATCTAGGGTTGTCTGAATATAGGACATCCAGCTAAATTTAAATTTTAGTTAAACATTGCATGTCCCATGCAATAATACTTGTTATCTAAAATTTAAAATTTGACTGGGTCCCTGCATTACTATTTCCTAAATCTGGGGAATTTATCAGCATCTTGGTTTTCCTCTGTCCGCTGCCTCCATTTATGGTTACCAGATCGTTGCTATATCTCTTAGCATCAAGGGGAAATGCCAATATCCAGTGGTATAAAAGGATACGGTTGGTAAGGAAGAAAGTGGAGGCGTGATGGTTTGGTAGGTAACCAACATAAGTCAGCAAAGCAAATCTGATTTTTTTGTTGTTGACTATAACATAATTTCCTCTAATATTATCTAGTTAGTTCTACAATAGCATGTAAATTTATCCTGCCTTCTGATTTAGCGATAGGGTTTTTTTCCCTGCAAAAATTCATTTTTTGTTTGAGGCTTTTCACTGTGCTAGAACTGGGAAAGCTGATGTCACTGCATCTGAAATAATTAAAATAATGGTATTGAGTATTCTGGACTGAGGCAAGAATATGGCTCATGTGTACATTTCCCCTTTTCCACATTATTCCTGGGGCATGGAGTAGAGGTTCTCTCTGTGGCTGCTGGTCCTTTGCTCCTCCTTTGTGTTGTGCACATTACCCATGGTCAAACGCAGCTTCATTTCCTGTGTTCCCTTCCTCCTTCCACTCTCCCACCTTTTAAAACTTATTCATATCCACAGGGCCCTATTTGTACTCAAGTGATAATGGTTTTATGGGCTAGGTAAACTAATCTGTGTTACTATTTACTTTGTTAATGTGTTGGACCACTGAGGTAATTTAAGGCTTTGATCATTTCAAAAGTTCAACCCCTTTAAAAAGCTCTTCAGGAATGCTGCCAGTTTAGGCATCTTAGTGGTACGGGCACTTCTGGCTTCCGTACCACACTCAGGGCAGACAGTTACAAGAAAGTTTGGCCTAGATGACTCCCCTGCCTGGAGTCTGTTCATTATGTCAGCCTGGTCTCTCATCTTACGCCATCTTTCATTCCCTCGTCCAACTCACATTGAAATCCACTGGTTTCTGCAGCCGTTTT
The DNA here is from genome assembly GCF_001890085.2 of Hipposideros armiger. Classification (NCBI taxonomy): domain Eukaryota; kingdom Metazoa; phylum Chordata; class Mammalia; order Chiroptera; family Hipposideridae; genus Hipposideros; species Hipposideros armiger. The sequence continues at coordinate 362,261 of NW_017731688.1, forward strand.
CTCCACCCTACTTCCTGTCTCATCTTGAGTGATTCATAGGTGACTTCAATATTTATAGTGATGCCCCACCCAACACCCTAGACTCACCATTTCTTGATCTCCTCTGATGCAGAGCCTTTAATTCATTTGGACTTAAGTGATCTGCTCCGAGTGCCATACCCCAGTGCTACCTAGTCATCCAGCATCTCCTGACCTCTCTTAATTATGCTTCACAATCATACTACCTTGATATGAATTCCTGCTCCTTTCAACTATCCCTTTTCCTCAGTGTTAGCAAACCAACTCTTTGAATTCATAAGGAATCTAAAACCTTAGGGAAATAGCAAATAGTCAGGACCCTGAGCCCTTCTAAACGCTGCTTCCTTCCCTCCTGCCCTACCGCTTCCATCTAGCCTGAATTCCATGGTTTATGTCATCAACTAATCCCTCAACTTCCATCACACTCAACCTCTGAACTCCAGTCCTGGATGAATCTAAATTTTTTATATTTTGCAATTCAACACCTATGTACCTAAGCCTGCTAAATAAAGTCATATAGGATTGTCTTCAGCATTGTGAAGTGGTTAAGGACATGGACTTGGGCAAGACTACCGAGGCTCAGTTCCTGGCTCCTTCATTTACTAGCTGGGTACCCATAGGAAAATGGCATGACCACTTTGTGCCTCATTTTCCTCACCTGCAAAAAGGGGCTAATAATCAATCATATCTCATAGGTGATGAATAAATGAGCTACTATTTATAAGGTGTTTACAGGAGTACATAACTGTCAAATATTTTACCTCTCCTTTGTAGTTTTATTTCCATTTTTAATAACAGCTATTCTAGACTTTCATTCTCTTTAATTCTCCAAATAGCTCAGGTTCCATCACCTCTGCAAATGATCTGACCTAATTCTCAGAGTACCTATAGGATATTAGATGTGAACTCCTTTAAATTATCTCCCCATGAAAATTTAACCACACTGTTAAACTTGTATCTCCTTCCCATCTAAGAGAAAGAAATGACATTCTAAAATTAATTTTTCTCCTTTTCTCAAGAACTTATTCCTTCAAATACCTAACCTTTTTTGTTTATATTTAATCTTTCTCTGTCTACTTGTTCCTGTCTTTAGCCAATAAACATGTTTTATTTCCCTGCATTCCTCCTCAAAAATAGCCAAAAATCCTTTTACAACCTTACATTTCCTTTTAGCTATTTTCCTATCTTCATTCTTTCCTTCATCAGATGAAACAGAAACATTTACTGTTTCCACCTTTACCTCTCTCATGACCGTGGTACTGAGAAACGATAGCACATAATCGCAACAAGGTCTAATATTAAAATGAATTGGGAATAAATTCAAAGGGGTCAAAACTTTAGAATTTGACTTTTTTTTCAGTGTTAGCCAGGCATCAATATTCATGATTATGAATGGTCATATATTTATATAATAGCTTTCCTGCTCTTTTGTTCTATCTCAACCAATTTATTGTTTTCATTTTAATACCGCTGCTCTTTCCTGTTGTAATCTTCTAAGGGGAATCAGCCCCACCAATTCCCACTCTAATCAAGGTTTCCCTCTTAACCATTCCACCATCCACCACAATTATTTTCAAGGTCAACAATAACATCTCTATTGCCAAATCCAGAGGGCAATTCTCAATCTTCATTTCAATCAACTTCACAGGAAATTAGTAGGATGGTCCATTTCTTCCTCTTTAAAACCTTTTTCTCACTTGCCTCCTGAACACCACTTTCTCTTAGTTCTCTTCCTGTCTTGCCAGTGATTTTTCTCAGCCTCTTTTGCTGGATTCTTCTCATTTATCTGCCCCTAAAATGTGCAGACACTGTCCTTGGATATCTCTTCATTCTTCACCAATTCCTTCCTGGTGGATGGACCCAACTAGGGTTTTTTTTGTTTTGTTTTTGTTTGTTGTTTGTTTGTTTGTTCGTTTAGGCTTAGATACCATCTATAGGTTAATGACTCCTAAATTTACATTCCAGTCCAGATTTTTCCCCTTAAACTCTTTACTCATGTATCTAAATGCTTACTCAACACAATCCAATTGGATGTCTAACAGGCTTTTCAAACTTTACACATTCAGCAAATTTATGTTCTTTCCAAAACTCCTCTACTTGAAGCCTTCGCTCTATAAGTTGGGGAGAGTGTGTGAAGGGGGAACTCTCAGGAACACAACAATAAAGCTGGTAAAAAAAAAATGAAAGCCAGTGAAAGGGACCAAAAAGTAGAAGAATCAAAAATTACAAGATCAAGAAAAAAGAATGAGAATAGTCAATCTGGACAAAAGGCTATAAGGGGATACCTATAAAACGAGGACTGAAAAGCATCCACTGGATTTGGCATTTTAGAGGTCATTGATGACTATTGTCTCAATAGGTTTAGAATATCTTACTTGGGAAATAGGAAAAGGGCTAACCAGGATCACATGGAAAGATGGATGTCTGGTATCGATTCTCCCTTTCCACCTCTACACACTCCTACAATATTTAAGCCGGACTTCTGTCCAGAGTTCCAGGTCTGTATTGTATTTCTGAACACTTGGAGCTACATCTCTATCAGTGTGTCTTATAAGCACCTCAAATCCAATAGGTCCATTAATGATTTCATTTCCTTTCTTCCCTCTAGTTCTCTTTACTCCCCCCAAAATTAATGCCAAATATCCAATTCTCCTAAATTCTCTCTTATGTTGAATAATACCAATACCAACCAGTTCACTTAAAGTTGAAAACATACCTTGGGGATGTTCTATTTCTTCCCCCATACCAATTTCTAACCTGTCAAATCTGCTTGCAGCCACTGTCTCCCTGTTCTAACTCACTGGAGTCTTTATCAACCTCCCTCCCTATACTAATAAGCCTCCTTACTGGTTTCCTTGCCTGAAGACTTCTCATGTTCTACTCTTTCAACTATACTCATATAGTTCGTAGTTACCTTTCAATTACGCACTTCAGTTAAAACCTGAAAACTGCTTACATCTTTCCACTGGCAATAATAAAACCCCTTAGAATAGCACTTCGTGGCCCTTGAAATTTGGTGCTCACCAACCATTCCAACCTTAGTTTATGACAGTTCCCCATTTGCCTTAACATAATCAAATGAAGTACATTGCATGGGGTCATGCACATAATTTCCACACTTCTTCTACCTCTAGAATAAATAACTAGAGCTTTCAAAGTTCAAATAACTTTTTCTCCCTAAATTATAAATACAATTTCAAGAAGTTTGGAAAATCAAAGAAAAACTTTAGCCATAACATTACCATTTTTAATAGAACATCTTTATTTCCCTCCTAATATTCATCTATGAATGTACATATGAATATTTGCATAGTAAACATAATTTTCATGGTATCTAACATATTTAGCTATTCCTTTTCATGTTGCAGAGAAAAATATCAAAAATTATAAAATATTATTTTGAGAAATAGAAGAAAATGAAGAAAGGAACAAAAAACAAGGGTGGGGACAAAACAGAGCTATGAATAAGGTTTAAGATGCATACCATTATGACCTACTCATCCACCAGGAGTGAGCCACACATTTGGCTCTCAAATTTCTAGTAACCAATGTAAAAACAGAAACTTTGTCAGTTATCCAAGTCCCAGGGCTCTTGAGATTTAAAAAAA
>NW_017731688.1:366101-368347 GCF_001890085.2 Hipposideros armiger
CACCCAGATCTTTGCTGGTCTACTTTAAATCATGGGTAAAGGCTAATGTTGAAATACTCACATAGTATTCAGCACAGTAGTGGCTGAATGTTTAGCCTTTAGAAAAGCTTTCTGAATGTTGTTTCTTTTCAAGATTGAGTTTTAAATACTTCTTAGGTGAAATTTTCAAACTTCAGGTCCTGTATTGGGCAGCTGAAGCTTGCTTGGAAGACCAGATTTTAGGTTGAGAAGTAAAAATTCTTACTTTTTGATCATGAACATAGCTCCCTTTGGGAAAGTCGTCTGAGTACAAGAATGTGGCTGGGCCAGGAATGTCTCTCCATAGTTCTGGGTTGCTCTAAAAGAAGCGGGCATGAATCAGCACTTGATCATCCTGAAATGTAACCTGTATCATGGACAAGAAGCCACTGTCAGGACAGAATATGGAGACAGAATGGTTTCATATAGGCAAAGGTGTCAGACAGACATGCATTTTATCTCCCTATTTATTTAATCTCTATGCAGAATATATCACAAAATTCAGAGGAAGGAGGGGTGAAAATTGGTAGAAAAAATATGAATAACTTAAGATATACAGATGACACGATCTTACTGGCAGAAAGTAGCAATGATTTCAAAAGACTTCTGATGCAAGAGAAAGAAGAAAGTACCACAGCAGGACTGCAAACGAACATCAAGAAGACAAAAATCAAGACTACAGAAGAAATACACAACTTTAACACAGACAATGAAAACATCAAAATTGTTAAAGATTTTGCTTACCTAGGTTCAGTCATTACTTCAAATGGAACGTTCAGCCAAGACATCAAGAGATGGCTGAGACTCAGAAGGGCAGCAATGAAAGATCATCAAGAGCAAAGATGTGACTTTGGAGACCAAGGCTAGGATTATCCACACCCTCGTATTCCCAGTTACTCTGTACGGATGTGAAAGTTGGGACAGTGTACAAGGCTGAGAGGAAAAAAACGGATTCATTTGAAATAATGGTGTTGGAGGAGAGCCCTACAGATAACCTGAACCTCCAGAAAGACTAAGATGTAGGTCCTAGAGCAAATTCAGCCTGAACCATTGCTGGAGGCAAAAATGACAAAGCTGAAGCTGTCCTACTTTGGGCACATCATGAGAAGGCAGAGTTCTTCGGAAAAGACAATAATGCTGGGAAAGATAGAAGGCAGCAGGAAAAGAGGAAGACCAAATATGAGAGATGGGATTGACTCCATAAAAGAAGCGATAAGCATGAGACTACAGGAGCTGAACAGGGCAGTTGAGGACAAGACACTGGGGACGTCACTCATTCACTGAGTCGCCAGGAGTCTGGGCTGACTCAATTGGCTTGTTAGCACATAAGAAGTCTGCATACTAAAATCTTTGTTTTTACAGTCTCTTGAGTTTTTCAGACTTGATCAAATAGAAGCAGTTTTTCTACCTTTGCTTTTATCAATGTTTGTAGGGCTGTTGAGATATGGATTCTTGTCCCTAATGAATTAGGCAGGCTACTTAAAGTTTCTGAGCTCAGTTTTCCTTTGTTGTAAAATGAGGAAGTTGTTACAGGTAATCGCCTTCCTAGGACTCCTTCCACTCATAAGTCACACTGACTCTCTGCCCATCAGCTGCAAGGGAAGAATCTTCTCTTCAGAGAAGAGTGATTTTCATTGTACCATAACCATGGAATACTTGGAGACAGTCACTCCTCTTAGTTTAGGTCAAAGCGTGGGCTTCACAGGGGAAAAGTCCTGGTTGCACTCTGCAACTTACTAGTATGTGGCCTGGCACAACTATTAACCTTTCTGAAGCTCAGTTTCCCTATCAGTGAAGTGAGAATAACACAAGCCCTTAAAGAGTTATGGTATTAAACGAGACTAAGTCTAGCTCTAAATACAGTGTTCAGCACAAAACAACTACTCAATCCAAAGTATCTATTTTTTAACATAGAAATAATTGCTCTTCTAACAGCATTTCTCCAAATTTAACATCAACACTATTATAATTACAGTACTTAAATGTTTTAAGGTGTCAATTTGGGCTGACTTGTTTTAAAAAATAATTGGAAAGACATGGGCTCAGAGGATTTTTTTTTTAATTAAGCAAACAATCTGTGTGCTGACCTTTACCCTGTAACTCTTTTATTTAATAACAGTCTATTAATGAACGCAACTTTAAGCTGTTTGATTGCTACTAATGTAATCTAGGCCAAATATGTTACCTAACAGCAGTAATAAACTTTCTTACTCTAGAGAAATTTTAAT
>NW_017731688.1:369349-374264 GCF_001890085.2 Hipposideros armiger
AAATGATTATTAATTTGTCAAAATTTATTTAATCAAAGTAGATTATTAAGTAGGTACATCTTATAGCTTCTGAAGTAATGAATGACAAAAGGAGGGATTTAAAACTAAGAGATCTACTGGCTTAGCTCACCAGCAGAGAGCTGGTTGAAATGAAGTGTCTTTATTTTAATGTCCCACCTGTTCAATCTTGTACTTTTTGGTTAGTGATGGTAAGGGAAATTAGTAGAGTTGAATGTAATGAACGGACAATAAATGGTTTAGCATAATTCTGTCTGAGCCTAGCAAAAACCCCATTCTCTCCCCAGTTTTGTCCCCCTTCAAACTTGCCAAGCCTTGTTCACTTTGGCTTTATTTTAAAAATGCATTTCTGGTGAGTGAGGAAAGGTTTTGTACTGTGTTTTCAATGACTCACCCAAAATAACTCCATTCAACTTGTAAACGGTCCTGTTCTGAATGCAGATTGTGTTTGTTCTGAGATGGGCATGAAGGAGCTGCAGAAGGGAGATTAGAGAAGGGAAATGTGGTGGGAGAGTGCAGTGCAGTTCAGGCTCACATCAAAAATTATTTTTTAAAAAGACATTGTGTGTTTGTATGTTTTCAAGAACCGTTTGTGATATCTGCACCATTTAAAGCTTTTCAAGATACATCAGTATTAGATAGATGGATGGTTCATCTAGTCACTGACCTGTTTTTTCCTGATCCTCATAAAATGTGGAAGAAGATATTTACTTGTAAATATATAATTCCAAATATGCAGAGTGAAATAATAAATTTTTTTTTAAGTTCTAAATGGCTTCATATACGAAGTAATCACATATATAAGAGCTAGAAGTAATCTTAAAATGGTAAGAAAATGTCTATCAATACATTATGATCACACAACAGGACAGTGTTAAAACTGGGAAATGCAATAATGACATCCTCCTGTTGTGTTCAGTACTACAGAAAAATGTTTACTCTCAAGTGGCACAGATTGAGCATTTGACATCGATAGATACACCTCTTTAAAAGCTTTTATGATTCAAAAGGTCAGATATTTAAAAGCAATATCTTAGGGAAGGCCTGAAAATAAAAATAAAAAAAGGATAGATCTAAATTTGAGCATTAAGACTTCACAGATGAATTAAAAATATTTTGGCACTTCTATGTGTAACTATATCTAGTTATCAGGATTTCAAAACCTCTTTTGAGTTGTTTCACAAATTCATACAACAGACGAAGTGAAGCCCATTCTGTTATATAATCTTGCTTCAATCCATTGTTGATGAAGAATAGATGAGCCATTCTTACCTGTTGCTCAGAAACACCAGAGAATTGAGCCACTGAAAAGAAAACAAGCTGTCTACAAGGTTTTATCATGGAGAGGGTAAATTTAGCATTATGTGGCAAACTAAAGAAATTGTGATTTGGGAATGGTCAAATGAGTGATAAAATGACAAGTCTTCAATATGCATAAAATCAGAAAGTGTATAAACCTACTCAAATTATGTAAATAAATCACAAGGCCAAGTTTCTGTGGTATTGACACCTGCTTCTCTCTCTGGTATGTCCTTGGGAACATAAAGGAAATAAAAATATCATATTGTTATGCTATATTAATACGTCCTTATGATGTCAATGAGCTAGTATAATAATCCTTGAATTTTTGCTACTATGGAAAAGCCATAGGAACAAATAATAGGTTTAAATTATAGACCTTAAATATGCAATTTTACTATATATACAATAACCAGAAATACTTGATTAATGACTTAAAGAAATATATCAAAAAACGAATCTAAATCAGATTAACCACCTTTCCTCACATTCAATTATATGATTTGTAAATAAATCTTCGAAAGTTTTTGAGCAATTTACTCCTTGAACATTTTCCTTTCGTTCTCTTTTAATCTATGACTCCACCGTTATTCCTGGAAATGTTGATATTGAGGGGACCCAAAAGATTTCATGTTGAAATGAATTTTAGAAATATTGGGTTAAACAAGTTAAACCTTTTTTTTTTCCCCCGCCTTTCTTTCTTTTTAAGTAATCTTGAGGACTTCTCAAGTCTCTAACATTCATTGTGACTGGGATGGGGTGGGAGTTGACAAGGATTTAATATGCTGTAGTTTCTAAACTTATTTCATATAGAATTCTTTCTCCAGGTAATGCTATTGAAATATAAAATGCTGCTCTATTTGTTGAATCTGCAATTCTACTCACCTTAAACCTCCCAGCTCCCTTTTGTCCTAATAAAGGGTAAAAATTTGGTAAACTGTAATGCTACCATTTTCTGATCAGATTCTGAATTATTGAGATTTCAATGCACAGAATTAAAAATGATTACATAGATATTATTGAAGAAACAATACAATAACTAGAACCAAAATGCCTCAGCTTACCTAATAGTAAATCTTATTTTGTAATTTTGAGGTATGTGTTAAAATCTGGAAAAGCAAAAAAATAACTAAATTAAACTGAGTGTAATGTTTCACTTTTGATATAAGTTTTTCCATTTAAAACTGCCTTATTTAACCAGTGTATGTTATCTATCCTAGCCTGAATTTATGCCATTTTAAAAAATTCAGCTGCATAAGCATGAAGATAGATGCCATTTACTAGTATAAGAATAATGTCCTAGTATGAAATTGATTTTTGCCTTCTGCAGTATAATAATTTCAATATCTATACTGGGCACCTACTTTATTCCATGTGATCCTCACATCACCTTGGGAAGGTAGTCATCTCTATTGCTATTTCACAAATGAGGAACGTGATGACCAGAGATATTAGCTGTCCTGCCCTAGACCATACAACTAGAAAGAGACAGAAACAGATTTCGAACTCCAGGCAGACATCAACCATCCTACTATTTCCACTACATTATGCTGGATGGAGTTATCCATATCTAACATAAATTTGTTTCTTCCTCCACCTTGTAAGCATCAGTGACTTAGATATTCTTTCTGTAGCTTCCACAATCAATGTGCATTTGCAGTTGGTCTACAATACAGTACTTGTTTGGAAAAAAATTCCTTGATGAAGCAAACATCTAGACTCTCCTCATGTGTGGTATGGCATTTATTATTGAATAAATGTAACACCTTGGGCATCTTTTTAAAATATCAAAGTTGAGAACACAATTAAAACCCCTTACTTTTCAAAATAGCTGTTTCAAGGATTCCCTTCTCCATTATTTCCATATCCTCAACATTGTGCATTAAAAAATTATGTAGAAGAAAACATACGATTGTGCTATTGGAGATTCAATAACTGCTGTATTCTATTCTAAAGTTACCTGCTGGCATTCTTTCCCCTTTCTTTATGACTTGACTCTGATTTCCACAAGAATTCTTTGTTGTTGTCTAAAAGTGTATTATTTAAACAACAAAAAAACAAGGTAAAAGGGAATAGGCCTTAGAGAAACGACACGAAACAAGTATTTTATCCATTCAACTGTCCATTCTGAAGAACATAAAGAAGAGAAAACGTGCTTCAAGAGAGCTCATTGTTCCTTGTGAGAGTGGCACTGTACTAAAAGTGTAAAAGGTGGAGGAAGAATACTGAGAAATGTTCTTTACTCTCACAGTTTACAATCTGTCTGGGAAGTCAAACATCCCCTCAGAGGCCAGTTATTATTTTCTGCACAATTCAGTCCCCAAATAAATGATGTAGACATTTGATTGTATATCAGGGCATTGTGGGAAAGATGTGACTGAGACGGGGGTGGGGGAGTGAAAGGAGTGGTGGGGGGTGTTGAGGCAAACTTCTGGTGCAGCTGGATCTTGAAGTTCATGAAGCTCTTAGAAAGAATAGGAGTGAACTTAAGAGGTGAGAACAGACTCCGCAATGGCTTGTGGAGATGAGGGACTTAAAGCTGGGAGCAGCAAATGCATAGGGTGGGGTCCAGCAGGGCCCTGAAGGAAGCTGTGAAGGCAGTCTACTTTGTTCTCCGTGGCTTTTGACCAGCCCTCTCAGTACCTCTTCCCTCACTGTGTAGCCCTTCCTCCAGGGCTTATATTGGCAGGCTATTAAACTGTTAGCCACACTTTGCTATAGGACTCTTGAAGGCTGAAAAATCTTTAAAATTCAAAGAAAAGATTAATAGTGAAATTTCAAACCAGTGAGATACTGTAGTATCCCTGTTCTAGCTCCCCTGATGTGTCGCAGAATACATAGGCCCAGAATGATATTAAGATGGTTCTGGAAAGTTAGTCTGGATTTTGGATATGATCTTCTAGATACTGATAAACCATTAGAAGTTTGTGTCTGATTTTGAATATTTTATAATCTTTCTGCTAATGAGATTTTTAAAATAACAAAAGGTAATGCTAAAAGCCATTTTAAAAATTGTTCTGAACCATGTTTCTTGTCGCATCTTTTTGCGCCAAAATCCAAGCACATATTTCTACATTTTCATAGAGCTATATACCTTGCTCTTTGTCTACCTCTCTACACGACCAACTCCAATGTGGAATTCTCAGCTTAAATATTCTTTCTCAATTCCTTTCCATATATAGCACAATCACCATCAATAACTTTCTTAGGAATGAAAGCTGCACTCCACGAAGCTTGGTCTTTTCCAGTTATGACATTTTGACAAGAAATACCAATTAGGCGCCTCTTTCTTTCATCTTTATCCACTATGCCATGGACACAATTCTTTGGACGCCTCGCAGAATAACTTTCAGCGAGCCCAGACAGACACTTGTTTTGACGCGGTGAAGAGGGACGTTTAGTGAGACTTTCCACATTGTTCTCTTATGGGATGGAGGAGAAGTTGCGAGGAAGAGACGTTCACTAACACACAAGCAAACAATCGTCCCACTCCGTGGGCCGCGAGGGTCTGCAAGCTGCTCCCCACTGCGCCCGCCGCGCCCCGCCCTGCGCGCCCCCGGCCGGAAGGGGGCGTGGGACGCCGCGGAGGGAGGGGCGC
>NW_017731688.1:374404-424153 GCF_001890085.2 Hipposideros armiger
CGGGGAGCGGGGAGCTGGGGCTGGCCGGCGCTCGGCTCCCAGCGGCGCCTCTTAGGGCCACTCGCGCTCCTGCGCCCGGCCGGCTTCATGTGAAGCGCTGGCCCTCCGCCCCCTCCCTCCCCTTCCTTCCCTCCCTTCCTCCCGTTCCCTCCTCCTCCTCCTCCTCCTCCTCCTCCTACTCCTCCTCCTCCTGCGCCCGCGGCCCGGGGCCCCCAGCCCGACCCGGCGCTGACAGCAGGGGCGGGGGTCTCCGCCGCCGCCTTGTCTCGCGCAGGCTCGGGCTGGGGCAGCGGAGCCCCGGGTGCGGCCATGGACCGACCCCTGGTGGCGTCGGCGGAGGCGGAGGAGGAACTGGAGTGGCAAGTGGCGAGTCGCAGAAGGAAGGCCTGGGCCAAGTGCCGCGGGTCCTGGCAGGCGTCGGAGACGGAGGACCTGTCCACAGAAACGACGACGCAGGACGAGGACGAGGACGACGAGGAGGACGAGGAGGACCTCCCGGGCGCGAAGCTGCCGGCGGCGGCGGGTAGAGGTCGGTGCGCCCGGCCGGGCTGCGGCGGGTGGGGGACTCGGGGAAGTGCGGGCTGGCAGGCGGGGGAAGTCTCGTGCGCCTTGGGCGACTCCTGAGCTGTGGAAGAGCCTCCCGGGCTTGATAGGCCGAGGGGAGAGGAGACGCTTCCGACCTTTAAACACGCGCGCTTGGCAAGGCGTCTTCACCGTCAACATAGACACCCCGGTGCCATCTGCATTCCCTTCAGATGGACCCTAAGACATGTGGCCGAGGCTGCACTTGGCCCCCAGTAGATTTCCTTACATGCGAGTGCTCAGGTTTACCCGGCATTCGGAGTCTTGGGGTCGGTAACGAGTTGTCCCCTCGCTCTGCCCCGCAGGAAACGTGCCCAACGAGAAGATCGCGATATGGCTCAAGGACTGCCGGTGAGTCTTCGCTGGCGCCGCTCGCGCCCGGGAGAGAGATCCACGCAGATGGGACGCCCGAGCAGAGTGACTCGGGCCGCTGTCCTTGTGGGTCCCAGGGCCGTTGTAAGCTATAAACCGGAAAGTGAGCCTGCGGATAGCTTCCTCCTTTACGCGATTAGAAATGGAAGTCCTGTGACCGCTGAGGATTTGGTGACCGTGTTGCTTTTACAGTTAGATGTTAGGACTTCAGCAGCCCCGGTGATGATGTTAATTAGCCTCAGAGATCAGAAACCAAAGCATATAACCATGCCATGTTATTATGCTTGCCTTGTTTTTATTGCAAAGGATTTTCACATTTCACACAACTTTTTATTTTGCTTTTGTTTTGGCATCTGTGCATCTGGCATCGAATCATTTCCCTTTCAAATGTGTTTTACATGAGTTTAATTTACTTAACTACAGTAGTACACTAACTGGGCTTTAATTTTTTTGTGTGTGACAGTTCTAGTTGGGGAGCTGTTAAAACTAGCTAACTTTGATCTCGTAGTTTGCTTCTTGGAAATGCGTTTGTGAGGTGGCACAGGGATTCACGGAAGGGAAATAGAACTTTGAAGGCATTCAAACTGCATAACTGTTTAATTACATGCTGTGGCAGCTGGTACAAAGTGTTTGATAAAATACAGAGGAGATGAATCATATTGCAAGTAATCTCACTGCGGTGAAATGTGCTGGTTTCACATTTTAATTATTTTTTCAAATTTATTTGCAACTTGTAAAAACGTGAAGAACGTTGCTTTTTAACTTTGGTTAAGGTGTTTGCGTCGCACGTATTTTTTGCCCTGTCATTTGGGCTTTTCGTAATCTTTTGTTCCAACACCAGAGTTTTCGAAGTCTTTTGGGAAGGGGGGATGGAGAAGTGATTCTCATAGATGCCAGTTTATTTTTCTTCCCTAAAGATAGATAAAATATTGGTCACTACTCTCTTGATGTCCTGTTTTGATGAATTGCCTGCAGCCTTCTCTTTATGACAGAACTCCTTAACTTCTGTTGGGGGTGGCATAGACCCTTCTGAGATATGATGACCGTGTGGACCTTCTCTCTAAGATGTACAAAAAAAAATTGTTTAAGAACAAGAAAAGGAGCGCATTCTGTTTATTTTTACGATGTACTGGAATTAAGATTGTATAAGAGATTATATCAAGTATCAGGTAGATCTGCTTGATCCCATCAAGTAAATAGTAAATAAGTGCATCTTTTAAGATACATACAGTAGCAAATGCTGCATTCACCAGGACATATCGTCTCTGAGAATTCCAGGTTTGTTGATGATATTGATTTCCATAGGCAGATTCGATAGTCTGCTGCTCCTTCCCTCATAGGTTTCCTTCTTGTTTCCTACTGTTGCACCTGTTCTGTACAAAAGTGGCATTCATTTGTACCTGGAAAAGCTAAAACAAATAATCTTTTAATGTTGGCTTTATTATCACATATTTGGCTTCCAGGATATATGCAACTGAATATTTTTCCTAACAATTTAGGATCCTTCCTGGAATTGGGCATCTAACCTACTTTGTACATTAAGTACAGATGATATGAAGATAGCATTTTTCTCCCTGATAACTTCTAAAATAGTTTTTGTTTTCTTATTGCTGCCCATATCCTGAGTAAAGATAATATGTTGTCTTTTCTTAAAGGAATCTTTATTTTGATAACCATTTTTTTTTTTTGGCGAAGGAAGAACAGATCACTTGAATTAGCATCTAAGAAGAGATAGAGTTTTTGATAGAATTTGGAAGAGAGCAATTTTAAGAGTGGGAGACTTGTCTTGGAAGGAGAATGCCAGTTATATTCTGCTTATTTGCTACTTTCTGTTAGTTAGTGCACAAAAGCTTGGAGACGTCTGCACAAGAAGTAGTACAGTGTTTTGTCCTACCTAAGAAAGTAGCCATCAGGAAGAATGACTTTTTTGAAGGCATAAATTAATTTTATTAAAATATATGCAAAAACTTAGCTCAAAGGTTTTATTAATATCTTTAGGGTAGTTGCTTGTGATTCTTTTCCATATCAAAATCAGTAATTTTCAAAGAACTGCCATTGCTTGTATATTTGTTTGCTTGTATATTTCAATTATTATTAAAACTGATATTTTTATGTTGATCCTCTATGTCTGATGTGAATTTTTAACAGGTATAAATTGTTATGAAAGATTTGTATTACAAAATAGAACTTTTAAAATAAAACAATCTGTTTTTTTAATGTAGTTTTGAAAAAGAAATGAAACATTTTTGCATTAAGAAAAGAGATTTCTAAGTTATCTGTTTGTACTACAAGAATGTGAAAGAATTTTAGTAATGGCTAGTTCTTGGTTGATTCTCAAGCTGACTTTTTCGTAATTTTCGGAGTTAAATGAAAAATACATGCATTTTTTAGTTTAAAAGCAGAAAATACATCTCCATCTTCTCCATTTACATCAAAAGAGATAGTTGTTGGTGTAAGGGAGGTGCTGACTGGTGCTCTAAAATGCTAGTGATAGATTTAACAGATGAGGTTTATTTCAAACCAAACTCTGACTTAATATTATTGAGGTAAAGATTTGCTGTCTTTTGATTGTTTCCTGTTTCTAGGGAGGGGATTGAGGGAAGCAGACATTTTCTTAATTCCTATTGTCCTCTTTTTTTTTTTTCTGTTTTTGTAAAGAAAATGCTAGTTCATGTCATTTGTAATTGCCATTCTTGCTCTTAATTGCTGTCAGATCAGACGTATGATTAAATCATTCCTGGTAAACTGACTTGACATAAGTATTTGCTTAGTAGCATATTACTTATGTAATCCACTTGCATTCCTTGTGTGTTCTAGAGGAGAGTTAAACTGTGATTAGAAACTTGCTTAGCTATAACCCTTTAAGTGTAAGGCTGTGCAGTGACAGCTCTCCAGACAGCTTTTCAAGACTAAGGTTTATATGTTTCTGTGGTTTCAGTACCCCTTTGGGAGCCTCACTGGATGAGCAAAGCAGTAGTACACTCAAGGGTAAGATAAAGTTGCCTTTCTAAATCTGTTCTTTATGAGGGCCCTGCTTCATTTGTCCTCTGAGAGAAAGTGTATATATATTTGAATTATAAAAGTGATATTCATGTTTAAAATATATTCTGAGGTAGAAGCCAAAAGGGAGAAACCTTGTCAATAAGCTTTAAAACAGTGGTGAGTTTAAGCAAATGACCAAACCTTTCTACAATGTGAAACTCAAATTACCCAGATAAAGATATCATAAAGACTAATTAAATATAGAAATACATGTAAACATAAAGAAAATATATATTAAGTGAACTAGCTTTAGTGCAGCATTTCTTTGCTTACATTAACTGAAATTGCCACACCTGAAATTTTACCACCTGCACAAGACAGAATTCTAAAGTTCAAAGTACAACAAGAATGTGCAGGTAGTGGCAAGGCATATAAAAACATTTATAGTATCAGGAACATCTAGCTCGAGCTCCTGACTTAATATAAGGGGTGTAAAAGGAATGATTGCTCCAGGATCTGGTTTTCCATGAAACTCTTGGGTAAGATATGTTATCTAATTGAACATCTTCAAAGGCGTAAGTATTAAATAGCCTGTAGATCGGCTTCTAAGAACTTTACCTGGCTGCAAATCATGGCTGCTCCTTTATGATAAAGTAAAAGTTTATACTTGCTTCTTAAAATGATATAATCAGAGTAATTTCAGAGGGCATTCAGGTCTGAAATGCTTTACTGTATCTTATATTTTGCTTGGTCCCTTTGTTTTACTAAGTGATTTTACATGGGGGCGGTCAGAAGGAACAGAACACTAGGATAAATCTTTTAATGTTTCTTTCAGGTGTGCTTGTGAGAAATGGAGGAAGTTTTGAAGATGATTTGTCACTGGGAGCTGAAGGTACATTTGTTTGGAAAAACTGTATTTTCAGACAGTTTTAAAATTTAAAAGGAGAGAAAGTTGAGTGCTTTCAGCCTTAAGATCCTCAGAGCTAAATTTAAAGGCCTTGAGAATGGTTCAGACACATTTTACAGGATCTTTTATATGTTAACCTAGTCAGAGCCTGTAGGATACATATAGGAATGGCTCTGAAAAACCACTGTGAAAATGTCTGTATGTCTTCCTTGGACTTAAATGCTTAAAAGAACTGTTTGGGGGCAAACAATGGTGATATAACTGAGGGAAGAGTTGTCCCGCAGAAGGAAGGACATTTAAATATTTATACACGAGAAGACTAAATTGAAGCTTATTTTTAGTATGAGGTAGCCTTATGTCAGACTTCCAGCTGCAGCTCGTCTTTCTCTTTGCATCCAAGTGCCTCCTGTCTTTTCCCCTTCCTCTTATATCAGATTTTTAGAAGATAAAAGGATAAAGACAAAACAGAATTGCTAGAATTTCATTAGAAATAATTATACTGAAGTCTGCCAGACTGTATTAGCATTTTAAAAGAGTATTGTGCTGTGTTTAAATTTTCACAGATTACATAGTCTTTTCCTGCGGATTCATAATAATGATTTCCTCAATGGAAAATTAAGAATTTGTTACTATTTTATTATTTTACTGGTATTTTAAGATTATTGGTACCTGTATATGTGGGTTATTAATACAGTATGCTTTTTATTAAAAAAAAAATTAAGGATTTTATTAAATCTTTTAAAATTGTAATTCAATGAACAGTGAAATTATCCACTGAATTTAATATCCTAGATCTTTTGCTGTTTTAAATCAGTCTGTCATTTAGAACTTCAGTAAATATTGAAAAATCTAGAATATATTAGTTTTTATTTTTACTGTTAATTTGCTCTCATGGAACAAACTGTTAGGAGCTTAAACGTACTGCTCTCAGTACAGTTGAACATGCTGTCAACCCCTTTTTAAATGCATTTCAGTATTACAGTAAATAACTCTTTGATATCTGTCTGAGTAGTTTTGCAGTATGGAATTAATTTTTAAGACTTTATTTTCTTAGACCAATTTTAGGTTAACAAAAAAATTGAGGGGAAGGTACAGAGATTTTCCATGTACTTCCTGCCCCTATTATGTCTAGCCTCCCCCACTATCACTATCACCTACCACAGTGGTACATTTGTTACAATTGATGAACCTACAGTGAAACATCATAATTACCCAAAGTCCATAGTTTACATTAGGATTCATTCTTGGTCTTGTACATTCTGTCGGTTTGGACAAATGTATAATTATATGTATCATTAGGATATCATATAGCATACATTAATGACATTTATTTGTTTAGAACTTGTAAGTCTGGGATAAACTTGAAAGGCAATTAAAAAACAAACCTATGTTAAAATAAGTAGAAATTTTCCAAGTACGCACATTAAAAAATGGTTGTAATTGGAGTGAATTTTCAGCCTTAAAAAAAATCACATTAGAAATTGATGCATACTATTGCCACACTTAAATAATGCTAAATCATGTTTTTGCTTTTAAAGTATTCTTTATTAACAGCTTTGAAATTTAATAATTAGAACCACATGTACTGCATATGCTGTACATCTTCTAACTACTTATTTCTAAACTGTTAAACAAAGAAGTTTAATTGGTTATTTATATGTCTTTTTATTTCAAACATTCAGTAGAAGTAGTTTTACTTGCTAACTAACAGAAACAAAAGCACACTCCAAAATCTACTGGTCCTGTTCTTATTGATCTGTATATTACTTTTAATGATGCAGATTTAATGAGTCAAGACAAGAGTTTGGCATCTGGGGCATTTAGCAATAATATTGTGGTTAATTTGCTTTCTTGATAATTGTATCATAGTAGTTACTTACTGTCCTACTAACAGTTGTACTCCACATTTATTTTTACTTGTAGCCAACCACCTCCATGAAACTGATGCTGAAATTGAGAACAGGTTTGTAACTGTGTTTGTTTTCTGCCTTTTTAAAAATGAAGAACATTTATGAAAATAAGGCTTTATATAATCTAATTTTGTTTATAGCAATAATATCTTGGCCAAAGAGAGGAGACTACAGTTTCATCAGAAAGGGAGAAGTATGAATTCCACTGGATCTGGGAAAAGCAGTGGGACAGTTTCCAGGTAACGTGTAAAATTATGCTGCAGTTACACTGTGTTGTAGATGACCTACTCTTACCACTTGTCAAACCTGGGTTTGGCTTACTAGTATGAAATCAAAAGGAATCCAAAGTGTTTCATGGTTCAGCATACCTGACAGGAGCTGCTGCTGCTTTTTTAAAAATTAAGATTAAATAAAAAACAACAAATAGTGCTGCTGGAATTCATTCCTGAGTGTTTTGAACCCTATCAGCAACTTGAAAGAGGAACTCCCTAGTGGAGTAACTTCTACTTCCAAAATTCTTCATTCTGTTAGTCTCAAGTTACTCTGATATGAAAAATAAGAAAAAATCTTTGCAATTTAAAACTTGATATTTAAGCGTGATTTATCTTTACACGAAACCGAAGACCTTTAAAATACATATTAAAATAAGCAAATACATGTGCCTCTGACTGTTATCCAAATTATTATATTGGAATCTGAGCATTTTCTCTGAAGCAAATAGAAATTGTATTCAAGTTCTATTTCTAACAGTTCTATTTTCCTCAGTGAGTTTCAGCTTGGATTATATAGGTGGTATGAGAGAGAAGGGATAATCAGTGTTCAATTCCCAGTGGAATTAGAATAAGAAGTTACCTTTGTGTAACTCATACTCACCTTTTCCTGCTTCCTGAGTAGCAGTGGTTAGAGAAAAGTAACCACATGAAAGTTAGCTCCTCCCTCACTTTCCTGAGATGAGCTTGTTACCTGTATTGCCTCTGGTAGGACAGCCAAAGATAGCAGAAAGGCTCAAATTGTACACAATGTCCCTTGGTACCAAAGCTCTACCAACTTCCCAGTGTGTTTTCCCTTTTCATTTCTTCTTTTATCTTTTTATTCCTATTCTTCATCATCTTTCCTCTAAGTGTTTTAGCTGCCTGGGAATCTCTTAAAATGACGAAAAAAATAAGGTGAGGAATCACTTAGAGAATCTTGTTACTGAGTGTGTTCTTACCGGGTTATTTTATCACATTTAGTACATGGTGTATAAAGATGCTGAAATAAATAATGGTTTAAAGCTGTAGAAAAAGATTTTATCAGAGGAAAGCAGGAATATGAATTCATTTATCATGTGTTGTGGACTATAAACTTATTTTATGTCTTAATGTTTCTCTTTTTTTCTTTTTGTAGTGTTTCAGAATTGTTGGAACTTTATGAGGAAGATCCTGAAGAAATTCTTTATAATCTTGGGTTTGGAAGAGATGAACCAGATATTGCTTCTAAAATTCCTTCGAGATTTTTCAGTTCATCATCGTTTGCCAGAGGAATAGATATTAAAGTATTTCTCAGTGCTCAGATGCAACGGATGGAAGTAGAAAACCCAAATTACGCTTTAACAAGTAAGGTTTTAGCATATTGTTTTTAAAATTATAGCATCTATAGCAAGATGGTCTTATTTTTAAAACCTTACTAATTTCTAGAAACAGCACTGGAAATTTGATTATTGAGGATAACACAAAGCTATTTTACTTATTCTGAATTTTTATTATTCTACTTATAGAATTTAATTAACCTATTTCTTCCTTTCTTCCCCAATTCTTGACTTACTGAGTGTTACCTTGCAGAGTGATACTTGTTACCTTGTAGAGCATAACTTACTTGTAGAATCTTTGGCTTCTACTTATCTCCAGATTGCTTTTGTTCAAAAAAGAAGTAGGGGAGGGGTCTTGTTACCATTAACTGAATCCAATTTCAGGTGCTTTTTTTTGTAAAGCTAAAATAGAATGGCTAACCTAGTAAGTTTTATTCATATTATATCTTTGCTTATTTTTCTCTGTTGACCAGAAGTTCTCAAAATGGGATGTTTATGTGGTCCTTGGATTAGTTTTATGAGATCTATAAACCACTCTTCCCACAATTAAGTATAAAATACATAATTATGTATACTTTATTAGGAGAATATTTGGAAGATAATGGAGTCCAAGATCTAAAATCAGATCACAACTATAGGTCAATACCTAGTCCTTTCTTTCTTATTCAGTGTTACTATTACACCTTATGCTTCTTTCTGATTTTTAAAAACGTAAATTCTAGTGTTTAGAGTGCAAAATCCTCCTCCCTCTCCACAGTAAATGTAGAGAAATTTTGAAGTGTTAGAGGAAAAAAATTTCATAGACTTTGTGATCTAAGTTCAGTTATTGGAATCTGAATAATAGTTTTATATATATATATATATATATATATATATATGCGCATGTGTGTGTGTGTGTGTGTGTGTGTGTATATGCGTATATATAATTAATGCTTTTTTTTTTCTCTTTGTAGGCCGTTTTCGTCAAATTGAAGTGCTTACTACTGTGGCCAATGCATTTTCTTCTTTATATTCACAAGTCTCTGGGACTCCCCTGCAGAGAATTGGAAGTATGACCTCAGTGACCTCTACTAAAGAGACAGACTCACCTCCACCTTTAACCCGAAGTAACACTGCAAATCGTTTAATGAAAACACTATCAAAACTAAATTTGTGTGTTGATAAAACAGAGAAAGGAGAAGGTGGTACTACTCCTTACTCAGCAATTGAAAAAGGAAAAATTCTGAATGTTTCAGTGAGTGAAGAAATTGGCAATAAAAATGATCAAAAGTCTCAAAAGATTGTAAAGAAGAAAGACTCATCTTCTATGTTGGCTACAGTCAAAGAAGAAGTATCAGGTAGTTCAGCAAGTATTATGGAGAGTGCTGACCTTGATAGACTTTCTGAGGAAGCAGACAGAAGTTTGAACCAAGAAACTGAAAGTGAACAAAGTAAAGAAACCCAAAGTCATGATAAACTTGGTGAGGAATCTGGTATTAGAAAACCTGAGTTAGATAGCAGTTTCAACATGTCCAGCCACAGTAAGCTGGAGAATGGCACTGAGGGGAAAACTGTCCTTGTGTCCACAGCTGAGAAGGAGCCCTGTGCACCACTGACCATCCCATCCATAAGAAATATAATGGTACAGCAGAAGGACTCCTTTGAAATGGAAGAGGTAAGTAAAAAGTTATCTGTTTCAAATAGTGGTTTAGGAAAAAAAAAAGTGCCAAAAAGTGTTTCTCAAATGAAAGGTGGCTAATAGATTTATACTAGAAGAAATCCTAATTTTGACTTTCCAGGTTTTTTTGTTTTGTGTCTCACAAACCAAGGAGTGGTCTCAGACTCTGTGAAGTCAAGGTAATGGTACAGGTCATCAGCTCCTCTAGGTGCTCTGTCATCCACTGCCTCGTACATCCCTTGAACTTGAACCCCCTTTCTCTCTTAGTTTAAGATTTTGATGCCCTGAGAATATTCAAATTCCTGTCGATACTACATAATAGTTAAAAACACAGGCTCTGAAATCAAACGGTTTGAGTTCTTTCTGTCTCTGCCACCAGTTGCTATGTGCCTTTGGGCAGGGTTTTATTAATGTATCTCAGTGGAAAGGGTAAGTGTGAAGAAGGAAGACTTTGAGGATAGGTTTGGGTAAGGGACTGCAAAGAACAGATAGGTACCTGAAGGGGAGGATAGAGATCCTTGCTTGGGCAGAGGTTTGAAAGGCTCACTGGATAGTATTTTTGCAAGCCCAGAAGCAGTGTTTGGGTACTCTTTTTTTTTTTTTAACCTAGTATATTCCTGCTAGTTTACATACATTTTGAATTATGGACAGGGGAAAAATAATTTTGATGAGGTTCACCTAAAACCTTTTGAATAGTGGAAGCTGAGACTTACGAGTTGGAGCTGTATAGCTTGAGGTGGGAAAGAAGGATATCAAGCACCTGCCTTGTGGCAGGCACTGTACTATATATACCCTGGAAGTACTTTCTTTCTCAGTCCGTGAGGCATGCCATGGTGGTCTCATTTTACATATGAGGAAACTGAGGCATATATGTACTACTGAAGGGTTTTGACTATGAATTATATAATATGCAATTTTTCTTTTTAAAATTTATTGCAGAGTAGTTTTAGTTGTACCTCACAGTAGTTTTAGAATCACATGTCATTGTAGAGAATTAGAAAATGGGATAATTGATCTGCTTGGAAATATCCTTCCTCTTATGTGAATGTGTATCACTCATTAGTGAAGATTTTTCATTATTACAAAATTTCAGTTGCTGATAGATAGCTATTTACCTTTTTTCTGGTCTTTGAATACATTAATTCCAACTAAAAAATGAAATAAAAGGGGACAGGAACAACCCTTTGAAATATTTTTCATTTTTGGGTAAACATCTTTATTTTTTATATATTTTTATATTCATACTGTTTAATTTCTAATATGATTTATTTCTTATGAGTTCAGAAAATGACTAATTAAAATCCCTTTTTGTTTCATTTCCTTGTTCAATTTCTGTTTTGACTTTGTTTTGATATAACTTATCGTAGCACTCATAATTAAAGGTAATTTTTGCCTTCCAGTAGGGCCCCTCTTCTATAACAATCAAATATGGCAGTCAGATTTCTTGTTTTAATACAGTAGTAGTAGAGTATAAAAATTTAGACAGATTATGTTAGACACTTGCAAATCTGATATTGATGACTCAGCTGAGAAGACACTCATGTTGCTTTTTAATTTCTAGAATTCCTGAATTCTAAGCTGTAGTTGTTAAAACATTATTGATTCCACACACAAAAGAGTTCTTTAAAACGTTTATAAAGTGGCAAGTTAACATTTAATGATAGACTGCAGGTTTTTTGCGCCCTCTGCTGGCAAAAGCAGTTAATGAAAGAAAGTAATGTGACATTGAAGTGAACATTTTTTTAAGTACAAGATTACAGGCATTGGTGGTTGAATAATAATGAAATATTTTGTTTTGATAAAAAGAATGTATGGTCAACCATAGCTACATTGTAAATATGGGGAATTTTAAGAATAATGATTCCTTATTCTTCAGATATATTTGAAATGTGGATTAAAAACCTCCTAGAATTGTTTTTATCCCTTTGGGAACTTTAAAGACAGCTTGTAGAACAATGGATAAAGAAGGGAAATAATGTGTTTCTCTAATTTCCTCTCCTCCCAAGCATGATTTGAATCATACTGACAAATGAAGAGAACAATCTTACTGAAGCAAACTTTTAGATCCCATTCAGTGTGTTGTTACATTTTTCTATTGGACTCCTTTCCCTTGAGGTTTGATTCCTATTGGGAACTTTCTTCCTGTAAAAACAATGAATAAATATAAGTTAGAGGGTGTGCGCTCTCTCTCTCTCTCTCTCTCTCAGTAAGCCAGTTCTCAGGTTAACTGACTGCCGGCTGCTTTGGGTAGCTAGGTAGGAGAAAATGTTGCAGACATGCCCCTGTTGTGTGAAGCTGCCTAATTCCATTGAGGCAGAAGGTAAGATCTGACAAGTCATCAGGAGCAAAGAGAGGAAATATGTAATTGTAAAGAGAGTTTAGATGACAAGAATGACCCAGGCCTTGGAGAATGAAAGTGACTATTTCTTATGTTTAAAAAAAACACAGATACTATTTTCAATTAAGTCAGTTTGCTTTATAATAAATGTCTTGTGGACTATTTAAAATGTTTCAGTGTGTCTAAAATTGTAAAATTCTACTCTTGAGTTTTCGAATTCTTAATGACTCCCTGGATAATTTTTATGTGCTTTTTGAAATGATTTATTTTGAATAAATACATCAAGGTAACTCTCTAGAGCTGTAGATTAATAGTATGAATGATTCATAGTTAAACCAAAGTGATCCTACTCAATAAGCAATTGTTCATCTTTTAGGTATAAAGGAAAAATTTTTTATACTTAAATGTTGGAGGAAGGGGAACTTTTATATATATATATATATTTCTATAAATAAGTTGTTGTATCTCCTCACTGTATAAATCAAATATAGGTATTATTGGAAGTATACATAATTTTTTTGGAAGTTTTGCTAAGTGTTTCTAATCCTGTCTTCACACTATTGATTTAACTAATATACTTTATTACAGCGGGTTCTTGATTAACATAGTTTCATTCTACATTGTTTTGTTATAATGTTGATGAGATGCTATAGGAACTTAACTCTTGTTTATATCAACTAGCCTATGGTAAATTTGGTTTTGTTATACCTCGTTTCATTTAGCCTCAGAACCTATCAACAACATTAAATGAGGACTTAGTATACTTATTTAGCCATTAAGTTTAAGGATTCCTTTTATTATATTTATTGGCCTGAGTTTAAAATGTCCCCAAATGTTAGAGGAAGCAGAACTTGACAGACACTTGACAGTTAAGTTGTCCCTTTGACCTTTCAAATTTAACTGTATGTGTTTTGAAGGCAAATATTGTGTCTGCAATAGAATCTGAACTCAACACGACATATACACCAGTACCATAAGTTAGTTTTGTTTTTTAATTTATCTGACAGTAAAAGTAAATCATATGTATGTATGTATGTGTTTAAAACTTGGA
This sequence comes from Hipposideros armiger, assembly GCF_001890085.2. Taxonomy (NCBI): domain Eukaryota; kingdom Metazoa; phylum Chordata; class Mammalia; order Chiroptera; family Hipposideridae; genus Hipposideros; species Hipposideros armiger. Next base: position 387,771 of record NW_017731688.1, read on the forward strand.
AGGTCTTTTTTAAAGATAAAAATTTATAACGAATTACAGACTCATAACCTAGCACAGGAAGAGATCTTAGAATTCATTTTCTAGTTTTCTTCCTTTACAGGTGAGGAAGCATTTTTCTCTCACTAACATTTGATAGTACTGATTTTGCTGAGTAAGTAGGCAAAAGGATTCAGTAGTTTTTTTAGTAAAATATGACTCTCAAAGCCTTTTCTCTCTAAGGGGCCTTTTTCAATTAGTTATGGGGTTTATAATGAATGGAGAGAGAGAGTAAATTGAATGATTGCCATAGAGAAGCATCTTAAAGATTAGAATATTGAGGATACATATTAATTAAAGCCATGTTCTTTTGTGACATATTTTATAAATCTAAGGAAAAGAATTGTGATAATTCTGCATTTAAAAATGAGAGATTATAATTTGTTTTATCATAATACTGTGCCTAAATTGAGATTCCTAGAACATAATTAAAGGGACATTTGTATTTCTTTTCTATTTTCTGGTCTGTTTGATATTTACTTTATAGAAAACTCTTTGAAGTAGGCTAGGCCTGAATAGAGACTAATAATAGGTTCTTTGTTGAATATAAAAAGAAAATGCATTTGTTTCCTTGCACACAAAACAATGGTTTTCCTGTTTAACTCATGTCTGCTGCTTTGAAGAATATATTGTAATGTTTCAGTAATAACAAAGAAGAGTAGAAAGTATTTTATATGTGATTTTTAGGGGATGGTTTTAAATGGCCAGTGTGCTTTCAGTTTTCAAAAGATTCATAAACTTGGATTCATGGAACTGTTTAGAACAAAGATAGCACAAGTCAGACCAATTCTTAAATTGGATAATAGTATTTTTTTTCCCCAATATTTTATTGGGGAATTGGGTAGGGGAACAGTGTTGAGGAATTGGGGAAGGGGAACAGCCAAGTTGTCATTCAGTCTTAGTTGTGGAGGGTGCAGCCAGCTCAGCTCCAAGTCCAGTCTCCAGCCGGCTGCCTGTAAGCAACTCACGGCCACTCAGCTCAAGGTGCTGTGTTCAATCTTAGTTGCAGATGGACGTAGTCCACCACCCCATGTGGGAGTCGAACCGGCAACCTTGTTGTTAGGAGCACATGCTCTCCCCAGCTGAGCCATCCTGCCACCTGTTGGCAGCTCAGCTCAGGCGCAGCTCACTGGCCCATGTGAGAATTGAACCGGTGACCCCGTTGCTCAGAGCTCCCACTCCTTACCAACTGAGCCACTCGGCCAGCCCGAGTAATAGTATCTTTAACCTTTGAACTTTCTTTTTTTTTATATTGGTCATGCCACTCTCATTCCTATGGAATATTTCTTGTTCTTGAATGCATTCATAGTTCAAAAATACCAGGGTTCTACCTAAAACCTATTTGCTCTTTGTTCTCTGATTTGTTCAAAGTTGAAATCCCATATGTTTGACTAGTTTGCCCACATTTACTAGGATGTTATTTATTCTTTTAAATACTAATCATTATAGGATAAAGTGTTGGGAATTAATGTCGTACCCCCCCCACGCGTGCGCATACACACACACACACACACACACACACACACACACACACACACACCGGCCAAATGTTTAATATAGAGTTAGTTATGTTATAGAGTATTTTGGGGGTGGATGTAGTGAAGAAGGAATCTGAAAATTCCTAAATTACGTAGTTGTGCAGATGGGAGGAAAAAGACAGCGTAAAGAGACAATGTTTGTGGGTCTGATACCTTCTTTGAACAGAGTTTTTAGGGAGGATTTATGGTTAAGAACTTACAGCATTTTCGTTCTGTAATGAAACCTTTTCCACTTACAACTCTCAAATTATCTTAAAAGAACATTTATGTCAGGACAAAGAAGTCTTATACAGAGTGATTTTGGGGTGGGGGCCAGGGATCACAATGCTTGTATTGGGAAAAGCAAGGCTATATTTATTAGAGCTCTATTACTGACACTTTTTTAAAATTATTTTTCAATTACAGTTGATATGCAATATTATATTAGTTTCAGGTGTAGAACTTGTTGATTAGACATTTATAAAACTTATGAAGTGATCACCCAAGTAAATGTTACCCATCTGACACCATACAGATTTATTACCATATTATTGATTATATTCCTTATGCTATATCCAGCATCTCCATGACTGTTTTGCAACTACCAATTTGTACTTCTTAATCCCTTCCTCTTTTTCATCCACCTCCCACCTCCATAATCCCCCTCCCAGCTGTTAACTATCAAAATGTTCTCTGTATCTGTGAGTCTGTTTCTGTTTCGTTTGTTCATTTATTTTGTTTTTTAGATTCCACATACAAGTGAAATCATATGGCGTTTGTATTTCTCTGTCTGACTTATTTCACTTAGCATAATACCCTGTAGGTCCACCCATGCTGTTGCGGATGGCAAGATTTCATTATATTTTATGGATGAGTAATATTCCATTGTATATATGTACCACTTCTTTATCCATTCACCAGTTGATAGACACTTAGGTTGCTTTCATATCTTGACTATTGTAAATAATGCTGCAGTGAACATATGGAAGCATATGTCTTTGTGAATTAGTGTTTTGGGTTTCTTTGGATAAACACCCAGAAGTGGAATTGCTGGGTCCTTTTGTCTTTTGTTAGAGCCTTTGTTTTAAAGTCTACTTTGTCTGGTATAAGTATTGCCACTCCAGCTCTTTTTTTGTTTGTTTTGTTTTTTGTTTCCATTTTCATGAAATATCTTTTTCCATCCCTTTACTTTCAGTCTATGTGTGACTTTTGATCTGAGGGTGAGTCTCTTGTAGGCAGCATATATAGGGGCCTTGTTTTCTTATCCATTCAGCCTTCCTATGTCTTTGATTGGAGCTTTTAATCCATTTACATTTAAAGTAACAGTTGATAGACATGCAGTTACTGCCATTTTCATATTTTTGATATTTTTTTTCTTCTTAAAGAAGTCCCCTTTAACATTTCTTGTAATCCTGGTTTGGTGGTGATAAACTCCTTTAGCTTTTCTTTTCTTTTTGCCTGGGAAGCTCTTTATCTGTCCTTCAATTCTAAATGGTAGCTTTGCTGGGTAGAGTAATCTTGATTGTAGGTCATTACGTTTCCACTTTGAATATTTCATTCCATTCCCTTCTGGTCTGCAAAGTTCCTGTTGAGAAATCAGCTGACAGTCTTATGGGAATTCCCTTGCAGATAACTACTTTTCTCTTGCTGTTTTTAAGATTCTTTGTCTTTAACCTCTGGCATTTTAATTATGTTGTGTCTTGGTGTGGGCCTCTTTGGGTTCACCTTGTTTGGGACTCTCTGCACTTCCTGGGCTTGTATGTCTATTTCCTTCACCAGGTTATGGAAAAGTTTTCCATCATTATTTCTTCAGATAGGTTTTTCTCAATTCCTTGTGGTCTCTCCTCATTCTGGTACCCTAGGATGCAAATGTTCATACCCTTGATGTTGTCCCAGAGACCTTAAACCAGAGACCTCAGTTTTTTGGAGTCTTTTTTTTTTTTCCCTGTTCTGATTGGGTGTTTTCTGCTACCTTAGCTTCCAAATCACTGATTCAGTCCTCTGCTTCATCTAATCTGTTGAGTCCCTCTAATGTATTCTTCATTTCATTTATTGTAGTCTTCATTTCTGACGTCTATTTTATGTTTTCTGTCTCCATTTTTATGTTTCCTATTTCTTTGTTGAATTTCTCCCTGAGATCATTGAGCATCCTTATAACCAGTGTTTTGAATTCTGCGTCTGGTACATTGCTTGTCTACATTTTGTTTAGTTCTTTTTCTGGAATTTTGTCCTGTTCTTTCATCTGGGACGTGTTTCTCTGTCTCCCATTTTGGCTGCCTCCCTGTGTTTGTTTCTACTTGTATGTATTAGGTGGAGCAGCCACATCTCCCGGTTTTGGTAAAGTGGCCTTATGTAGTAGGTGCCCTATGGGCCCAGTGGTCCAGTCTCCCTGCTCACCTCAGCCAAGTGCTTCAGGTGTATCCCTTGTGTGGGTTGTGTGTGCCCTCCTGTTGTAATTGAACCTTGATTCCTGTTTGTACATCAGTAGGAGGGATTGACCCTCAGGCTGATTGGTCGTGAGGACTGGCAATGACTACAGTGAAGGAACTGTTGTGCAGGGGCTGACCCTACAGAGCAGGATTCTGACTCAGGTCAGGATTCACTTTAGCAGGACTCTGGTGCCTGCAGAGTCAGTCCTTTGTGTATGTTGTTTGTGGAGGTGGTTGGTCATGCTCTGGTGTTGTCTGAAGCTGGCCACTGGGTGTATTGGTTTGGGGATCTCTTAAGGAGGGCATCTGGTGCAGGACAAGTTTAGCCACTGCCTGCATTCTGCCTGGGCCACTTGGTATGAGCTACAAAGCGATCTGTAGATGGTTGCCACTTATGCTGGGCTTGGAGGTGACCAGGAGAGGCTAAGCTGTGAAATGAGTCTGGCTGTGGCTAGTGCCAAGCTTGGGGCTGCATAGCAAGAGGCACAGGGCATTCTGAGGCCAGATGCTGCTTTGCTTGTTTAGGGTTTGTGCACCTTTGAGAGATTTTAGGAATGTTGGCAGCATGAGCCAAGACAGGCCATTTGTATGGAAAAGTCACTGGAAGTGGCTTGGGTACGGCCCACAATTTGGGTGAGTCAAGCTATCAGGGAATCACCAGGGCTGGGCAAAGAGTGTTAGAAACTCAGGTTGTTGGAAACTCATATCTGGCACCCACTAGTGAGTGCAGAGTGGGTGGGGGGAGGGCTCGACATAGGAACAGTAGCTTCTGCCAGCACTTTTGTCTGGGAGAAAGCTGCCCTTTCAGCTGTGCCCTGAAGTTAGACAATTCAGTTCCTCTCTGTATGTCCCTGGCACCTTTCGAGCTGCTGACCAGTGCTGGGGCTCAGAGCAAGTCAGTCCATCAGCAAGCATACTAAGTCTATGCACAGGCCCTTTAAGAGAAACGCCTAGGACTGCAGCTGCCCTTCATTTTACTCAGCCACAATCTCCACTGGTTTTCACAGCCAGAAGTTACGGGGACTTCAGGCACTGGAACCCTGGGCTGGGGAGCCTGATGTGAGCCTGGGATCCCTCACTCCTTAGGGAAAACCTCTGAAGCCATGATATCTCTCCTGATTTTTAACTGCCACACGTGGGTGCTGCCCCAGCCCATTCTGCGTCTATACACCTCCTACCAGTCTCATGGTGGCTTCTGTATATGTTTAGTTATAGGACTTCTGTTCAGCTAGATTTCAAGCAGTTCTCAATGGTGGTGGTTCTGTAGTCTAGTTGTAATTTTGATGTGGTCATGGGTAGAGGGGTGCACAGTGTTTACCTACTGCACCATTTTGACTGGAAACCACACATGAGTGATTTTGATACCAGAAAATTTGTGGGATTTTATAAAATTTTGCAATGGGAGTATGGTGTATCATTTTTCAAAGATGCAGGACTTACACTTCCCTCTGCTGTGTATCACTCAGCATTTCTGCTGGGATTGACCTTTCACTTGGAAGTTTATCATTTGAAGCAGAACGTTTTACTATGGATCTATTTTTCATAAAATAGCAATTTTTTTCAATGAGGTAGTTTATTCATACAGTCCTTTTTCTTAGCTAGCTACAGACTTGCACTCTTGTTTACTGTAAAACAGATTATAAAATTGAGATTTGGGACATTCTAACAATTTCAAGATAGGATGTCTTGCTTATTTTAAATATATAAAGCTTTGGTACTCTTTTTAGTTATGTTGATTTGTTTAGTAAATGAGTGTCAAGATATCCTTTTTTGTCATAGGCTCTTTAAGTTTTAATTACTTTAAATTTTTATTTAGGTTCAAAGTACGGAGGGAGAAGCTCCTCATGTTCCAGCTACTTATCAGCTAGGTCTCACTAAGTCAAAAAGAGGTAAGTAGACCAACATCCACTAGATCTCAAGCACATTACCAGAGTGTCATCAGTTAACTTGGAAAAGGGGTTTTACCTATCAGTGTTTATACTACATGGAAGTGTAAAAAGATGAATAAGAACACAGGTGTGCATGTTTCATTATGGTTTGGTTATTGAATGTTTTGTATCTTCTTGAAGACTTCTATGCTCATAAAGTACTTTCTGCTTGCTTATTCTGTAATGATCTCATTACACAAGTCTGTGTACTTTAAATATTTTTCAGTTCTGCATAAGGGCTAAATGGGAAATGATAGAAAGAGCAGCACATTCAGGCCGACTTTTTTACATGATTATGACTGAAATAGACACTGCATTTTCTTACCTCTGGGTTTTCATTATTTAAATATGGCTCCTAGGTATGATACATGAATATGCCTGTGGCAAAAAAACTAACATCTCAGCAATAGTGAAAGCTAGTTAAATTAAATTCAAACTATGGATCAAAGGTGAGTGGCTGTAGATATCATTGTTCTCTTGAATTATTAATTATTGACCAAAGAACCTTTGCATCCATTTCTTTCACATTTAACTTACAACAAAAAGAGCATGCCTGATCTTTAAAGTCACAAAGGTTTTGAGATTTAAAGAAAAGGAGAGGAAGTAAAGAAGTTAAAATGACCACTGAAGGTAGGACTGTTTATTTTTAAAACTTTACACATGCTGAACCACCCTTGTTTTTTTTTAAGCAAAGATTCATATGTATGTTCCTAGAATAGGAAATTACATGTTTGTTTTCTTCTGATCTCTGAAATGACTTCATAAGAGACAATTTGCATATAATTTTTCTTTTATTGCAATATGGTACTTAGAAACAAGAGCTCCGCTTACTAGGTCACTACAGTCCTGCTCAGACACAAAACAAAGTTTGCTGTTAATTTTCGTCCCCTTGTAAGTCCATAAATACATGCATGTGTTTCTAAGCTGCAAGGCAGAGTTTACAGCCATCAAGGAATCTTTGCTTTAGCTAGGTAGACAAGGGGTACTTTGGAAAAAGCAGCTTTCCCTGTGTCAAAAGTGGTAATAGTTTCTTTAACCTTTGAGCTTTTTTTTGTGTTGGTTATTCCACTCTTAATCCTAGGGAATATTTCTTATTCTTGAGTGGATTCATAGCTTAAAACTTCCAAGTTCTTCCTAAAACCTCTTTGCTATTTGCTCTCTGATTTGTTCAGGGTTGAAATCCCATATGTTTAGCCAGTTTGTCCGCATTATTAGGATGTGGGTAAACTGTATATATTTAAATAAAAACACTGTAATTACTTTAAGATCTTTCAAGAGTAAGCTTCCTGTGGTAGGAATGATGGAATGTGGTTTGTATTCACATCTAGGTTTCTTCCTCTTATTGACATAGGGTCTCTTATTTCTGGCGGCATGAGTAAAAATGTTAACATTTTTATGAATCACATTTTTATAACTTAACAGTAAAATGGTTTTGTGTGTACATGAGAGGAAGAGAGAACAACATAGTGTTTTAGTCATTTTTGAAGATAGCTATTAAATTTTTTTTAATTAAAGTTTATTGGGGTGACAATGGTTAGTAAAATTACATAGGTTTTACATGTACAATTCTGTAATACATCATCTATCTATCACATCACATTGTGTATTCATCACCCAGTCAGTTCTCCTTCCATCACCATATATTTGACCTCCTTTACCCTTAATCTACCACCCCTCTCCCCCTTACCCTCTGATAACCATTAAACTATTGTCTATGTTTATCAGTTTTTGTTTCTTTGTTTGTCTGGTTCCTTTGTTCCTTTCAGTTTTATATCCCACATATCAGTGAAATCATAATGGTTCTTGACTTTTTCTGTCTGACTTATTTCATTTAGCATGATAATCTCAGGATCCATCCATGTTGTCACAGATGGCACTATTTCATCTTTTCTTATGGCAGAGCAGTATTCCATTGTGTATATATACCAGATCTTCTTTATCCAATCATCTATCAAAGGACACTTTGGTTGTTTCCATGTCTTGCCATAGAGCTGCAGTGAACACTGGAACACATATATCTTTACGGATAAATGTTAAATTTTGATAATGCAATATACAGGTATTTTAGATTAATCATAATTGCAGAAATAGAATTACTAGTAATATATTTATTTCATAACTTGAGTAAAAATGCATATAGTGCGTGTATAAAAATATTTCATCCTTTACTAATAGGACTTTTGAAGTTAACAGTGATCTGAATCTCAAACCCAGTCTTGGGATTTACATACTGAAGCCCCGAGAGGTTTAGTGACTGAAATCATGTCACAAGCTATCATTAGTGACTGAAATCATGTCACAAGCTATCATTCAGTAAATATGTTGAGAGCAGTGCAATATTTTCCTTATTACAGAAGACAAACAGTATTTTCTGTTCTAGCAGAGTATGCAGGTGTTCTGTTTTGTTCCTTTATGATACTGCACAAATAAAATTTCCAGATTTTGTTTTGTTTTCACTTTAATTAGTTTGTTCTAACTTCCCAGTTAATTAGAAATGTCTTATCTCTTCAGTTAGGACAGACCTATTTCTTCTTAGCTCCACCTTTTTCTGTGGAGACCAGTATTTTTTGTGAAACTGAAATGTCTGACTAAAGAACCTAGATTGTGATTGATAGTTTATAGAATAGTTTTATCTGCTTTGTACTTAGTTCCTGAAGTAACCCTGAGAGATAGGAGAATTATTATTCCATTTTACAGGTGAGAAAACTTAGTGCTTACAGTAGTAAAGCAGGAACTTGTACCCAGGCCTCCTTGTTCTTTCCACTGCCCAACACCTACTCTGAAGCCTGAGCAGTCTACCCTCTGACCTGACCTGTATGAACTCTGACAGGACTAAGTAACCACGGAGAGGTGAACTCGGCAGGGACTGTCCACCTTGGCAGATAAAATAGATCTTACCAGAGAACCTGAGCAGAGCTAGTCACTAGGCTTCCCTGGGCTCTCTGGCAGCTTGCCCTTTGCCCAACCAGATAGGCAGTTTCATTTCTAAATACTTTAAGTAATTGCTTAATTCTGTTGTTGCTTTAAGGAGATGGTTATTGATTCATTCAGCAAATTGTTTTCTTGTTAGCATGTGCTAGATACCAGGATACAAAGAAGAATAAATAGGGTTCCTAAAATAATAAATAAATAAATAAATAAATAAATAAATAAATAAATAAATAAATAAATAAGGTTCCTGCCTTCAGAATGCTTGCAGTGTAGTTTAAAAAAAAAAAAAAGACATGCAAACACATAATTACCGTGATAATTGCTGTAACTTAAGATGTTAATCATCAATTAATGTAATGCAAAATTAGTACCTATGGTAACCAACAGCTATTCCAAGTATTTTCACAATTATTCTAGTTTACCTGGATTATCAAGGGTGTGGTTCAATTCCTTATGTTTCATTATGCAGTTTTGTTAATTTCCAAACACTACTACAGAATTGTTCTAAATTTTTAATGAGAAAAAAATGACTCCATTTTATGATGCTCTAGGTTGAAACTGAGGCTACAGTGGGATATTTTTCAAAGTCAAGTGAACTTTAAATTGATTTTGGATGTTATTCAAACATATTATGGAGTTTATTTCTGTCATTCAAATTTTGAATGTACTGGGTTGTCGGAAAAGTCATGACGTATTTTTTCTATGTTTTTCGTTGCAAAAACACGTCATGATTTTTCCAACAACCCAATAGATTTGGTCAGCACACTTTAAGCCTGTTGCTTTCGAAGTTCTGCAGAACTTGATTATTTCATGAAATATCTCCCTTAGTAAATGTAATGCTTCTAAAGCCTCTCCCACTGAGTTACTTGTAGCGTGGATGGGAGTGTGGTTACGTTTGCTATGCTTAGTTGACCTTTTTTACACACTTAAAACATTTTTTTTTAGGTTATACTAACCGGGAATTAGAGTTTTGAGGCCAAAAACTAAACAGGGTTTTTATAAGATTAACAATACTATGTACTAGTTGAACGTGTTTGAGTTTTATGCAATTGTTATGAAAAAATTGTTTCATAAGTTAATAAATGTTTGCATCATTTGAAACATCAGACATTAGGTACCCTTGAATTCAGATTATTTAATTTATTGGCTTGAATTTTATACACACACACACACACATTTTAATTAAAGTTTTTCAGGGTAACAATTGTTAGTAAAGTTACATAGGTCTCAACTGTACAATTTGTGACAACATGGAGGATCTTGAGATTATTATGCTAAGTGAAATAAGTCAGAAAAACTAAAAACCCTTATGGTTTCACTGATATGTGCTATATATTTTTATTTTCTTATTAGGAAGATAATAGAAGTTTTTACACATTACATTTAAACTTTTAATTTCACTTTAAATACTTGACATATTTACATAATGGAAATGTTACTTTGGGTCTTTTGTTTCAACCACTTGTCTTCCAATGATAAGAAATTAATTGGATTTACCAAAATATATAATAATAATTAGAGCTTAATTAGCAGCTGGACATTGAGAATTTCTGATAGATCTGATTCAGTTTTTGTTGGAATTTGAGTTGTCTCCTGTGCTTTGAAGCCACAATTTTGCCTAAGTGATGCATACTTTTCTAAGAGAGAATCAATGTTATGTATTATATATCTGTTGGGACTCATAGATCTGTAACAAAATTGTTCTCATTGAAGCTATATTTAGCAGCTTTGTGAAACTACATTTCTTTCGGTAGATCACCTCTTACGAACTGCCAGCCAGCATTCTGACAGCAGTGGTTTTGCTGAAGATTCAACAGACTGCATCTCTGTGAATCATCTTCAGGTAACACTTTCTATTGTAGTAGGCATTATGATTAACGTCTTCATATTTTAGGTAATTTTTTTAGTAGCAATATATTGCAAGGTCGAGTCTGTGTTATCTTTATTTTTCAAATAATAGTAAGAATAAAACTTCTTCTGGGGTGCAGATGTAATCTAAGCATTTGACTATAAATTTTGGGTATCACTAATTTTTCATCTCTCTCTGACTGAATATTTAAAAACAGAAAAAGCTTCTTTATTTTGGGACCACCAGTAAACAGGTTATTTTAATCATAAACCTATTCTGTCTGTTATTTTTCTTATTTTTTTACCATCGTATTTTAGTATTTTACAATAATTGTTTGTTTAATAAAACTAATATTAAGTGTGGATCCATAGCTTGCTTAATGTTATATAACTTCTATGCTAGAGTATGTTAGATAATCCAGAAGAGAGGCACATCTTTATTCTCAATGAGCTTATAGTCTATGTGTGCAGTACACAGAATATGCATGAAAAGTGGTTAAGACACCTATATGCAAATTTTAAAGATAAAAACCCCCAAAAGAACCTTTATAAACATAGCATATAAGGAATAGACATGTAAGAGAAATATTTGAAGAGACACAGAAAGAATAATCTGGTGGTCAGAAAAATTGGGAGATGGAGGAGAAACCTTTTAAAGGAAGACTATGGCCATCGGAGTGCAAACATGAGAGTTTGGTTATGTGGAAATTGCGTAGTTGAATAAATAGTTCTGATGGAGTATATGAGGCAACAACATGACTGAAGAGTAAATGGATGATAAGAAAGAGAAGAAGTAAATGCTGACTGGTTTTTCAAATAAGGATGATAGCTTAGTGGCAGTAGGTCTTTGTCTTTTTCATAGGACAGTGACTTAGGGAAGTTGTTATGGAAGGGGCTCTAAGAGCAGAGAGTTGGATGCACAAAAATCGGGGATGAAACTGGGAAAATACCCTAGTCCTGGAGAGGATGTGATCAGAAGTATAGGTTGGAGGCATTCGCTTTGAAAAAAGAGACACAGTTTCCTTTCAGAACGGAGAGGAGGGCATGATGGGGAGAATTATGGGGAACTTTGTGGGTGTTGGGGAAGAAAGTTAAGAACTTTTTGTCCATTTTCTCTGCGTCAGTGTCATGTGTTGGAAGAAAAGGAGATGGGTGTTGAAAAGGGGATTCAAGGAAAATAGTAAAGGCCTGGAATAATCTTGGTGAGAAAGTGGAGGAGTTGCTGACTGGGGCAGTGAAAGCAGTTTTGAGCAGCACCAGGGCCACAGCCGAGGTGGGACACCCTCCAAGTGTAGAAGCGTCGCATCATTTTGGTAGTTCGTTAATGATACTTGTTTGAATCCATCCTTCTCCGTTTTCCTTTCTCAGGTTCAGGAGCCCCTGCAGGCCATGGGGAGTAGTGCTGATAGCTGTGACAGTGAGACAACAGTCACATTTGGTGAAGAGCTTGTCACACCAACAGCACAAGACCAGCCTTATTTTAATGAATCGGAGGAGGAGTCTCTCGTTCCTCTTAAGAAGGGAAGAGAAGAGAAGGCAGAGACAGTTGCTGACAAAAGGGGGTCAGATAGCCAGGATTCCCCCCAGTGCGAGACTGTTCAGAATACAGGAAATAAACAGTCCACCTGTGGTGCAGGGCATCACGCTACTGAAATTACTGAAATAGAAGTGGATTTGTCCCCAGCACAGCCAGTGGAACTGCCGAGGGAAGCAAGTGCTGAAAGCGATGTGGATAAAAGCACTGAATGCGAATTTGTCCAGTATACCACACACCATATTCTCAAGTCATTGGCTTCTCTTGAAGCAAAATGCAGTGAGAAAGGCTCTGAAAATATAACTGGGCCTCCCTCTTCGGTGGACAAAGTTACTACAGCTTTGCAAAGAGCTCAAATGAAGATATGTGGTCTGTCTAATCAAAGAGTAGGGCGTAGCTTGATAAAATCGAAAGATCTGTTAAAACAGAGGTACTTGCTTGCAAAAGCTGGCTATCCTCTAAGAAGGTCGCAGTCTTTACCGACCACCTTGCTGAGCCCAGTAAGGGTCGTGTCCTCTGTTAATGTTCGCTTGTCCCCAGGAAAAGAGACCAGATGCAGTCCACCTTCCTTCACCTATAAGTACACATCTGAAGAGGAACAGACGTTAGAAAAAGAGGTGGTTGAGCATGATGGTCAGTCTTTAGTTAAATCCACTATTTTCATCTCTCCATCATCTGTGAAGAAAGAAGAAGCCTCTCAGAGAGACGCGAACCAGTTGGAGGAGTGTCATAATCGAAGGACTCCTGCCTGTTCACTGTATGCTCCAGCACCGATCTCTCGGTCCACCTGCTCCCTCCACTCCCTGCACTCGGAGTGGCAGGAAAGGCCCTTGTGTGAGCACATGAGAACTCTGAGCACCCACAGCGTTCCCAACATATCCGGCGCCTCCTGTAGTTCCTTCACTTCCCCTTTCGGGTGTTCTTACTCACATAGACATGCTGCCTATCCTTACCGGGCGTGCTCTGCCAACCCGCCTTCTGCCATCGAAATGCAGTTACGAAGAGTATTGCATGATATTAGAAATTCACTGCAGAATCTTTCACAGGTATGAGAAAAAAATACATCTTGCTTAACTTTTTTTTATTGTTATTGATCTGAACACCTCTTAATTCACTGAGAAGCTAAGACCCGTCAGGCATGCAACGCCCCAACTTTGTTTTCTTACATGCCTAAACTTTACCTCTCCCTTCCCTCCTCTGTATCCTTTCCTCCTGTCTCAGGGGAAAGGCTGTGACTAATCCCGAACAAGGTTAATTTCTCTGCTGATAATCTCTCACTTCTAGAGAAGAGATTTGCCTGTTAGGTATCCTCCCTTCTTTAGTCTCTCCTCCACTGTCTTAGTCAAGTCGCCCGTATTATTAAAAAATCTTCCCTCTCAAGCACTTTCTTTCCTTTTTTCTGCCGTTTGACAGTGTTCCCCGCCTCTTCCTTTCTTAGTTTTCTCCTCTTAGCTTCTGTGTCGCCGTGTGTTCTCCTGGTTCTGCTCGTAGCTTTCTGACTAAGCTTCCCCCTTCACCTTCTGATTCCTGATGCTGGTCTTCTGGCACAGAATTAGTCCGCTTCCACTGGGTTCAAAGACTGGAACTGCCCCAGAAAAGAAAAAAGCAGGTAAAGCGTGAATTTGAATAAAAGTAGTCGATGTGTCTTGTCGCTTTTAAAGTCATCGCTCTCATATCTGTGAGTGGGCCAGAAATAATTTCTAAAAACTTTGAAAATGAGCAAGTTATCTCTAGGTTTGCCTTTCGTACTTTATGTTTTCTTTCTAAATCTCTCTCTGAACTACTTGCATTCAGACGGTTAGGGAAATGAAGAAAATGACAGTGTAATGTAGTGATCAGAGTGTTCAGCTCAAAGCCAGGAGGCCTAGAATGTATATAACAGATCTCTTATCATGATAACATACTAGACAGGAAGGAAGCCGCTTTGAAAGTAAAAATTCAAGTTATAACTTTTCAAGTTATGTACTAAAATATACCTTCTTTTAAATATAAATTTTATCCTCATTACAGTTGTCTCCTAACGAATTTCAGTCTAACCAGAATATAGACGCTTCTTCCTCTTTACAAAATGTAGTTCTGTCAATGAGTGAGACATTGAACCTTTCGTCTGTAATATGTGAAGCTGGGGATTCCCAGAGCCTTGTCTCCCTGCACCCCCATGGTGCGCCTTTCTTTCTACGCCAGATTGTTCTTCTGCTCTAGGTATGGTCTTCTGCTCTTAGATGTCCATCAGTAGCTCAGCTAATTAATTTCCCCACCTCCACCTCAGTAGATAGAGAGTCTCCGACCTGGCCCTTGCCTATCTCTCCAGACTCATTCCTTATGTGCGTGCTGCAGCCACTTTGGACTGCGTGCAGGTCTCTAAATAGGTGTGTGTTTCTAGGTATCTGTTTTTACATGTGCCACTTTAATTTTCTATGTGGAATGCCCCATTTTTGCCTTTCTTTGCCTGACCAACTCCTGTTACAGTTAGGGCTTAGTTCAGGTGTCACTACTGATGGGAACACTTACTCCCCTAAACTAGATTTTTATTTCCATCATAGTACTACTCCCCTGCACCCCAATATTACAATAATTTAAAAAATTTCTTTTATTTCTTTCTTACACAGTGAGAACACTTGATGGCTTGGAATGCCTTTTATCTTCCTTTTGTCTTTTTCTCTTTACTGCATGAAATAGTGACATGGTAGAAGCTCAAATGTCTAAGAATGAGTGTGATGATTGTTTGCTACTCTTCCATCCAAGTCAATAGTCTCTGTTATCTAAGAATGACATTTGCTAATGGCGTCTCCATTTGTTTTTGTTTTTGTTTTTTTACTTTCTCAAGACAAGAGGAAAATCCTGTAAGACACAGATGAACTATAAATGTTCCTTTGACTCAGCCTCATTCCAAATAGACTTATACCTGAAACACATAGGAATAACAGGTAGCATTAGGGACTGATTTTATTTGGTCCTTGCTTACCACATGAAGTTTTTCTTCGGTTTTTTGGAGGAGCCTCAAAGAAAAAAATATGAAGGCCTCAAATTCCGCCTTTTTAATACCTTGTATAATGTGGAAGTATTCACTTTAACGTAGATTTGTAACTATACTTTCTCTTTTTTGAAGTACCCTATGATGAGAGGACCTGATCTTGCTGCTGCTCCATATAGTATTCCGAAATCATCTGTTCTACCTCTTTATGAAGTAAGTTCTTACTTAAGTCTTTGTGTTACAAAATAATTTGTGTGATTTAGAAGTATAATTTTGTTATATTGTATTTTAGAATACTTTTCAGGAGCTCCAGGTAATGAGGCGGAACCTGAATTTGTTTAGAACGCAAATGATGGATTTAGAATTGGCAATGCTGCGTCAGCAAACCATGGTTTATCATCATATGACTGAGGAGGAGAGGTACAAGTTCATTTTGTCTTAATGTAACTCAATATTTTTTATTCTAAAAATCATTGTCAAGTTTTGTTTTGTTTTGTTTTTTAAAGCTAGGGTATTTTTTTGTGCTAGGGTATTTTTTTGTGCATCCTTTATTTTGTGAGTCAGTGTAAATAAAATTAGGCATAATGTTTTACTAAGTAAACATCTCTGCCTTCAATGTATTAAGGAAGGTAGTGGCGGTAATGTATTTTTTAGTGTCTGGGATATTGGTGATAAAGAGTAGAGGAAGAAAGACCATTTGTTGTGGTGGTTACACATAGTGCAGTTGCCCATTTATAGAACTTGGAATTTTAATTCCTTCTGGTAGCTGGTGAGAGAATTGTGAATACTTGTGCCTGTCACCATACCCATAGGTATGAAGTTGATCAGCTCCAGAGTTTGAGAAATTCAGTCCGAATGGAGCTTGAAGACTTGGAGCTGCAGCTGGAAGACCGTCTGCTGGGCCTGGAGGAGCAGCTGCGAGCCACGCATATACCTTCCGCCTTCCGCTCCTCAGCACTTGTGGTACGTGAGGCACCCTGGGGCTTGGCACTAGTTTTCAGTGAGGATCTGTTCATAACATTCCATATAACATGGACAGATGCCTTAGTTTAAAAACACTGGTTTTAATGGCATTAATAGCATGGATATTTTTAAGGAGCCTTTCCCGCAAATCAGTTAAATACATGTTGTGATTATTTTCTTGTATATTTAGAAATACATTGAAAAATTTTAATCATAATTTTTAATAATGAGAATAAGAAGCAATAAAAAAGTCTAGGGGTTTTAAAGGAAAAATGATAATGGGTTAAGGCGTGACTAATTTAGATTTTAATCACTATATAACTACAGAGAACACAAATATATATTTCACTCTGGTTTTTTCCCTTCCTTGCCTTTGAATAAATAACTGTTCTCTTTAAACTTTTATTTTGTTTTTTTTTTCTATTCTTTATGTTTTTTAATGAATCGTGTGAGATCTTTAAAAAGGCAGAAAACATGTATACAACCAAGAGATTCAAAAGAAACACTGTTGCTCTTTATTTGTACAAATTTTTGTATTTCTCACGTTCCTTTCCATGAAATTTGTACTTTAACAGTTATTCTTATTTTTGCTATCTTTGCAGTTGTAAAATATATTTTTTGAAATGTTGAAATAGTGAACTTCTGAACTTCTCTTTGTTACTTGAACAACATATTTAATTTTGTTAAGAATAAAGGATGGATACTCACACACACATAAATACGCACACATACAGAGTAGAATCAGTAGAATAAGAATGCATGTGTGTACATAGATATGAGTAGCACAGAATAAGAATATCCTAGATCACTGATGAACATACTTTTCCATAAAAAGTTTGTATCCATTATTCTGAGAAATGTGTGTTGGTAACAGCAGAGAATCTGAACATCTATTCACCTTCAGTTGCAATAATACATTTTATAGGATCCCATGACAGTTGAGAGTAACTTTTGTGACATGAAGGAATACTTCAGGGAAATAATTAGCTAATTCATTTTATTGTAAAATAGTTGCAGTTTGAAAAAATATATTCACACGCACATCTATGTGTATTGTTCTTACTTTTTCAGGGATTGTGTGGCAGCAGAAGCGCTGATAACTTGTCATGCCCTTCTCCATTGAATGTAATGGAACCAGTAAGCCTCTCTCCTTTTAACTCGCTGGGCAAGAGAATGATATAGCATTTCATGAAGACACAATTTTCCTATTGGAAAGGAATTTTTTTTTTAATACACAATTTGATAAGTTAGTTAAATTGGAAGTGAGTTTGACATTTCTGAAAGTCCATTGCCATCTTAGGCCACTACAAAGCCAGTTAATTGCAATAGTGATTTATATTAATTGCCTAAAGAAGGTAATGCATCATAAAAAATATGTAATTTATATGCCAGGGGAAATGTTCTTTTAAAGTTTGATTCCAGGTCCTTTTAGATAGTTGGATCTGTAAGATTAACTACTTTTTGAACAAAAGTCTGATTTTTATTATACTTTAAACAAATTTGTTCACTTTGGGGCGAAAGTATTATAAGTAGCTATTTGGTTTTTCACTCGTTACTATTCCTTAAAAGTAATTTGGACACCCATGTGGTAACCAGTAATATTTCATCCAACTAGATACTCTATTGCGTCGTCGGGAAAGTTATATGTTTTTCAATGCAAAAATGCATCATGACTTGCCCAACAACCCAATAGCTACACATCTTGTGGCTTGATCTCACTATGAATATAAATTTTCTTTGCCATTTTTGCAAATGAAATTGAGTAGTTACTAAATGAATGAATTAGAATCATGTCTTTACAAGTTAAGTGATTTGGGGCAGTAATCACAGCTAGGATTTTAACTTATTTGAACTATCAATCTTAATTTCAAGAGAGAAGAATGATAATTTTTCTGATCTACAGGTCACTGAACTGATGAGGGAACAGTCATATCTGAAATCTGAATTGGGCCTGGGACTTGGATTTGATATTCCTCCTGGAGAGAGCTCAGAATCTGTGTTCTCCCAAGCAACATCAGAGTCATCGTCTGCGTGTTCTGGTTCTTCTCCCGCTAATAGAAGAGCTGGACTATCCTCTAGTGACTCAGCAGGCAAACCCAAGACCCGTCGGGGATCAAGCAAGAAAGTATTCCGAGCATCTGTGGCCCTAACGCCAACTGCTCCTTCTAGAATGGGCTCTGTGCAGACACCTCCAGAAGTGGAAAGTTCTGAGGAAGTGGGAGCAGCTGAAGAAGGCTCAGAGGCTGTAGGACCTAAATCTGAAGTGGAAGAAGGGTATGGCAAAACCCCATTAACGCCAACTGCTGAGGAAATGCATAAAAATGTGGAGCAAGATGAGTTGCAGCAAGTCATACGGGAGGTGAGTAGAATCCATGCTTAATAATTTATTTGGTGATATGTGTTTGAGGGGGTTTTATTTGAACATTAATTATTTATAAGATATTCCTTTGATTCACTGTATTCAGTAATTTTCAGAGAGCTTTTAAATTAACTTCCCCATTGATCTAGCTTGTGTCTATTAAGAGTTTTTGTAACATTTCTAATGGCATTTTGGTAAATTTCATACTTCAGTGTGAAATAATTGCTATTGTGTGTATTCACTCTGCTGAAGACGGTGTAGATAAACGTGTGACACACTTTTTAGATCTGTTGCCACATTTGTAAAATGAGAGATTACAGTTCAGACAAAATCCTTCCAGGATGTTATAATGTCATTATATAATATCAATTGACATTAGAAAATGATGTTGTGACTTTAACAAGTATAAGTAATTTGATCTATTTGGTTTAGTAGGTGGAGTAATATGGAAATTATATGAGTTGCTCAAAGATAGAAATACAGAATGAAAAGGTTTACCCTGGAAGATAGCAGTGTGCAAACCTGAAGCATTTAACAATAGTTCTAGGTTACCAAAAGAATTGCAAAAAATTAGGAAGATTAGTAGTCAAAGGTCAAAAGTTAATTGGGAAAATTAGTAAAATAGCTGTTTTTGTTACTAGGATCAGGTAGTAAAAAGGAATAGTATAAATATATATATTTATGTATATATATAAATATATATATTTACAACAAAAAACAGAAAAATACGTCATGACTTTTCCAACAGTCATTCATATATATATATATATATATATATATATATATATATATATATTTTTTTTTTTTTGGCTGAGTTATCCTGCCACTTGTTGGCAGCTTGGCAGCAGTTCAGCTCAGGCCGGGAATCGAACCCGGGAATTGAGCAAGTTCTTAGCCAACTGAGCCACTCAGCCAGCGAAATTCACTTTTTCAACACAAGCATTATAGCAGAACACACTGAATGTGTGTAATTTCTTTTCATGACATGAATTATCAACTTGAAGTTTGAAAGGTCTTAATTCTGTAAGTGTATTTGTCCTGCAGATGTAATTATTTTTGTATGTTGGTTGTAGCTGGCTAATGTTTAGCAAGCTCTGTACATCCACCTTGCTCGTTAGGTATGACTGATTATCATCCATTCTTATTGATATGCTTCATGTCAAAGATCAATTGTGACTGAAATTAAGTAATTGTTTTTCTTCATGCTATATTAGTTAACTGAGAAAGTAAGTTTTAAGGTCTCCCCACCCCCTGCTGCTGCAGAAATGTGATATTTTTGTTCCCTTTAGCTACTTTGGTTTGAAAGTTTTCCTTGAGAACTTGACTTTATGTTACTCATTTGGCACAAATACTCCCTTTAATGCACACTTGAGTCCTCATTTTTAAAGTCGTTAATGGATGACCTGATGTGTACTGTGTGTAATTTCCCAGGAGTAAATCATTCCTAGACCAGAGCATTGATTTTTGACTGATAGAACAGAGCATGTAGGAATTCAGCTGTTTTCTTGGCCCTAGAGAATTACTTAACATTATGAAAACCTCTCATTAGGCATAGAAGATTTTATAATTTGAAGACATTTAAACTGACACGCAAGGAAATGTTTCAAGAATTTTTCAGAATTTTGTTATTAAACCCATTAATTAGAAACTCCCTAATTCAGAATTTGGCATAGTTTAGAGGAAGTTGGGCTTATTAACATTTATCTTTTTGCTGTCTATAAAAAAAACGGTTTACCAAACAAAATATATAGATCCAACAAGCAACAGAGGAATATTGATGTACTTAAGAAACTGTTTTGAATCATTTTAAAAGCATATATTAACTGATAAATTAGTTTAATGCCATTTATAATTTAAGAAATAAATTGTGTCAATATCATCTTAGTTTACTTACAATGGTATTCTGTTAACCCTCTGCTGGGCGCAACTGCTCTCATAGATTCATTGCACACAAATTTTCAAATATCTAACAGTTAAGTATTGTGACTCATCGCTTCCGTATCTTCCCCCTCTACTGTAACTTACCACCAGTCATGTTTGTGACTTAGTACAGTAATGACGTATTTCATAGTGGCATCTTTGTGTGCAATAAATCTGTGAGACCAGTTGCGCCCAACGGAGGAGTAAACTTTGTTTACAACATATTTAAAGTTCAGATTGGTCTTGATTCCATTAATTTCCAATCCATATTTTTTTTACTTAAATACACTTGGTACTGCATTCCAGTTTTTGGGTTTTTTTTACGTTTATTGTATCAGCTACCAAGAAAATTAGATTCTGTCTTCCCAGTCAATTCTGGGCCCCTGACCCCATTAACAAAGCCGCTATTCAGGAAGGCAAGCTCTAAGCTTGGATTGAACAGTTTTGCAGGTGAGGATTAAGCATGTTTGGCAGACACTTTCAGGGAAGTTTTCTTACTGCAGTCATAGGTGCATGAAAACAATGATGTCTGTCAGGCCTTTGTTTCCATCATTTCATGATATGTGAAGTTTTTAGAAAGAATGCTTTCATTATTTATAATGTAATAATACAGTAGAATTCTTTTGAAGGAGAGCATTGAAAGAAAGCCCTTTAAGACAAATGTTTATACACTCAGTCACTAAACTTTGTTAGATTAAAGCTACCCCTTTTCTGCACAGATTGTGTATGTTGTAGTACGGGACAAGTACACACTCCTGCAGTTTGCCCAGGTGGTCTGTGATGTATATAATCAGTGGCCTGAAACTGTTTAGTTACTTAAAAACAAAAAGTAAATAAAAAGATTGCTTAATAGAATGAATAAACATGTGCCCACAGTAGCACATTCAACAGAATTAAACATAGATTACTTTATGTTCAGACAGTTCTTTGTTTATTGAAGTTCCCAGGCTTGATTAGTGCCTTTTAATATGATCACTACAGTTCACCTGACATGCTTTAAACATACGTTTTGGTAAATACACAGCTTGACTCTGTTCTTATTATAACTTCTTTTAGTGATCACTTGATATCATGGCTGCCAGGAAGTCAGCAGATGCATATTAAATAGATGTATTGCCCCCCATTTGAGACTTGCATTGTCTGTTTATATTACTAGTGAGCATTCCTTTCTTAATCTCAAGTAGCCTGTCTTCAGCCTGTATCACTTTTGGGAAATTACCATATTTCCCCATGTATAAGACGCTCCCATGTATAAGTCTCACCTTAATTTTGGGGCCCAAAATTTGAAAAAAAATGTATTACATAAAATTATTGAAGTCAAATTTTATTCATCATAAAATTCATACAACTCTTCATCACATGTGGGAAATGCAAGTAAAAAAAATCTACAACCACTGCATAACACGCACCCAGTTTTTAGACCCCAAATTTTTCGAAAAAGGGTGTGTCTTATACATGGGGAAATACGGTATAAGCAATGCTACCATCCATCCCAATAGTTTTCTCTCTTCTAATCCTTCCAACCTCTATGCGGCTTGAGAGACTTTAGAACTAATTTATCTGTCCATACATTTAATCCTGCAATAAATTGTTAAAGGCATTTTGTTATTTTCAGTGCTAGTCTGTAGTCCCTTGTTTTTCTACTTTTTGTTCTTTTTTATGTCTGGTATGGTTTCTCACTCCTGTGCTGTCTTACTCTGTCATTGGTTCATTCATTCAAACATTTATTGAGCATTTACTTTATGCCAGTATACACTAATAAATGAGACCCAATCCTCTACCTGAAATAGCTCACAGTAAACACTTTCTATTTGACCTCACCCTTTCTATTCTAACTTTCTTCCACTTACTAGCAGGAACTGTCTTGTCACCAAGGCTCTTTTCTGCTGCCCTCTCATCCACAGTGCTCTTGCTGTAATTTTCTATTCTCACTGTTGTCTGAAATCTTCCTTTCTATTTCATGACCTATTTTGTTAAAGTACACCATTCTCTGAGAATTGGTATTTTTTCTTCTTCTAACCCATACTGGTCTCTTATTTTTCAAAATTTATTCTTTTATTATATTATTAATGAATTAATAAGTTTTTTTGTCTTAATATATTATGAAACAATATTCATTTTCTGCCTGTCTAGATTATAACATCCATGATGGTGGAGACTTTACTTAAGTACTCCCCAAATACATTGGCACACATTGTTAGTTTGTAAGTAACACTTTTTGACCAATGAAGAATGATGAGATTTAATAAATTTGCCATATTGTATTGGACAATGGAAGTGGAAATATTATGCTAGTCATTGTCTTCTGTAAATACAGATTTGCAGTGGTTCTCAGTCAACACATTGTGCTTGTATCCTGTGGTTAAGAGATTCTGGTTTTCATAATATTTGTGGCTAACATGTATTTGTTTAAAAAATGAATCTGAAGTGCTATGAACTTCAGAAACTTTTGATGATGCTTAAAAATTAGAAATATTGGTAGAAGGTAAAATGAGTTTATATTTATTTACATATATTCCAATACAGATGGATGGTAGGTACAGAGCATTTGTTTCTCTGGATACTTATGTATAAATCTCTGTATGTACTGTGTACCAATTTTGCATGACAGATTAATACAGAGCCATTTTTGGAAAGACTTCAATTGAGATGTGTTCAGGATGTACTTAGAGACATTTTAGGAAATAGATCGGGCTGACAGGAAACTGTGGAAATGTAGAATTTTTAAAAGCTGGTTGACAGTGTCTCGAGTGCTAATTTGGGAAGGCATTATCAGTTTGTTTCAGGAAATGCACATTTAAAGTCTTCACAAAGGGCTATTTGGAGGTGATGCTATATTATTAGAGAGAAAAAGACATGTGCAGTGTTGGGGCAACTAGAGAAGAAAACCTTGATGCAATTGTTATTGCCCCTAGGTCTCTGCCTTTTCCAACAATAAAATGAGATGTGTATCTCTATCTGAAGCAAAAGTTTTAGATAGTGACAAACGTACCATACTACTAAAGAAAAATTTATTTCTTTAGAGTTTATAGTGTTTAGAGAATGTTTTTCATGTTTTAAAATAATTTATGCTAAGTGATCATTTCTTCTTTCTGCTTAAAATGTGTGTGTTATGTTAAAACAATATATTTCCTTAGATACTCCACTTTCAGTTAGTATAAACAGGCAGTATAGCTGTATATTATTTTGCCACTAATGGGTTTTCTTAACAATGAGAACACTTGAGCATCCTGCTGATTACCAGACAAAGGTGGACATTAATAAAAAAAAACCCTAAAAGCAAACCTAACATTTAATCACTCTTCCAGGCTATTTTTGTGTCATGAAGCAAATTCTTTAAAAGAAGTTTTCTTAATCTATAAAATAACATTTTCTAGTGTTTTCAACCTAAGAAATGGGATATATTTTATAATGTAGTTGTCTGAATGATGGTAAACAAGGCCTAGATGTCTGATTGGGGTTTGAGGGTAAATGCATTTGATTCCCCTCTGTATTATTGCATGAAGATTCACATCAAGATTGTAGTTTTCTTTACGATTTATGTGATTGCAGGAATTAAATGCTATTTATGTTTTTTTGAAAACAAAAAATGGATGACAGTCATATGGTTAAATTCTTATTTTTCTCTTTTTCCATTCTAGATTAAAGAGTCTATTGTTGGGGAAATCAGACGGGAAATTGTAAGTGGACTTTTGGCAGCAGTATCTTCAAGTAAAGCATCTAATTCTAAGCAAGATAGTCATTAAATGGAGTTAATAGGTAAATTTTCTGAATTTCTTTGTTTAGATAAATGTAAATTAGTACTTTGTTTTTAATGCTTTGTTTTCTTAGTATACAGGCCTGTTTGATAAAATTTTAATTTTTAAAATGTATGTAATATTTTATTCTATAGTGTGAAAACTTCATAGAACCCCTTTTCAAATACAAGCAAGTCAAATCTCATAATACTGCTCCTAAGGGATTATTTTATGTCATTTTACTGAAATTTCATTATAGTAAATAAATGCTGGAATTGGGGAAATCAGGACCTTCTAACCTGAGTCTTATTTTGATAGCATTGGTTATAATGGATGTCAGATGCACAATTTATGGACTGAGATTTTGAGAATTAATCACAAATTCTTAGTATCTTTTATAATTTATTGTCTTTTAAAGAAATGTATTCCATAGGTTCATATCTAATCATGTCGTAATTTATAAGAATTGTTTTGTTTTATATATTAAAATGAATTACTTTAATTTTATCTCAGCTCTAGTTACATATTATAAAATATGTATTTTAATAGTAATACTTGGTGAATGCAAAAGGAAGTAATACACTTCAGTAGAATAGTATCTTTAATAGAACTAAAAATATCCATTCAATAAAATATGAGAAACAATATAATTTGAAAAGTATAGGGCCAGCTGAGTGGCTCAGTTGGTTAGGAGTTCGCTCAAGAGTGCAAGCTCTGAGCAACAGCGGTTCGAGTCCTGGCCCGAACTGAGCAGCCGCTGAGCTGCCAACAGGTGGCAGGATGGCTCAGCTAGAAAAAAAAAAAATTATAAATAATTTGAAAAGTATAGTATACAATTTCAGCTGTAGAAAATGGGGGGAAAAACTATTTCATAAAGTAACTAACAAGGGTTTTTTTGTTTTTTTTACCAAAGCCAGGGATAAAAGAATTAACTCTCAGATGTGTAGAGATCACAGCAGGATCTTGTGTGTGTGTGTGTGTGTGTGTGTGTGTGTGTGTGTGTGTATTATATATATAGATAGATAGATAGATAGATAGATAGATAGATAGATATATTTAGAGAATATTCTCATTTAGCTTTTTAAAGAAACAATATATTTAATAATATATTTCAAAGATGTTTAATGTTTACTTCTCTTTCTTTTTTAAGGTTGGCATGGATCGTATTAGCTGTGTAATACTGGGGATATCAATGATATACACTGGTGGAGGTGTTATGTGTGCTTCAGAAGATACTTGCTGCTAAGCTGGGCTACTGTATACTGTGTACAATGTTTATTTCTTCGATGCATATCTTATTTTAAAAGCATACATATAAATAGGCACTTTGCTGACTTTCTTTTCTAAGCTATCGAAACTGTAGCCATTTGAAAAGCTTAATATTTATTTGTATGTCAATATTTTCCAGTTGATTTCCTATGTAGAATTAATTTTAAAACTTGAAAACTTCCAGACTTAACCAACTTATAAATAACATACTTCTTCAGATTAGCTTCCTTAAACACTGACCTCTATGAGGTATTTACTGTGCAATAACTGATTCATTTGTTGAGAGCTTGAAGCAACCAATGATTTTCCCTCCACTGCTGTTAATTAGTGTCACTTCCAAGAAGAAAAATTATTCTGTTGTGAAAAATTGCTCTTAATTCTTGAGGAAGTTACTAATAGCAGTAGGATAGAATTATATGACGTTATCTACAACTACTTAAATGTTTTACACTGTAAGCATTGTTACTTTACCCAAGACAAATTTAATTTTATTATAGCTTATATAGTATTTTTCTTTTGGAAATGTGCCTTATGTTAAACACTATGTACTTTTTGCATTGTCGAGACTTCTTTATTATAAGGAGATGTTTCTTCTTCTGTCTTTTAGACTAAGTAGAATATTGCCAAAATAATGGGGCCTGCGACTTGAATGGATAGAAATAAGCTGGTTTTGTGTTCTCAAAATGGAATTAATTTAGACTTGTTCTCCTCATAGTAGATGGTTTTAATTTAGTTTTAACCATTGAGAACTGTTTGTTTTTATGGAAAAAAAAAGTAAGGTCGTTTGCTATTTGGTTATATATGTGTTAAATAAATATGTAAAGTAACAACCAAATGTTGTTAGAATTATTCCTTTAGCATTTATAATTTTCAACTCCCATTATATTTCTTTGTGTGAAATTTTAATCAAAAGTGGTTGAGATGTTAACAATATTCTTTGAAAGACAATCTAAAAGGTTTATAAATATTTGAATTATCACACAAAGGCTGATTTCTAAAAAAAAAAAAAAAATTAAAAGAATAAAGTATTTATTTTACCTAACATGTTTTTAGTGCTTTCTTTTCTTGAACTACAACATGAAGACTTTGGATTAGATTTGATGTGTAACAAATAAGATCTAAAAGAATTACAGCATGTAACCTAATAGGTTGATATTCTCTGTTCCTGAAGAGGCCAAAATATACTTTAGACTAGACCACCCTGGAGAAAGAGCACATACTAATGCCTCTTGGTCTCATCTGGTTCTGTGGTCCTAATGATTGCCATCTGAGGCCAAGGAAAACTTTTCTTTAAAATGTACTGTTAAACTACAAAAAAAAAAAAAAAAGACATTAAAGCATTATCTTATTCTTTAGTCAAATTATTCAGCAATTCAACTGCTGAATAGTTAATTCTAATAACAGTAATGATATGTGTAAACCAAACATCACGTATTAATAGTAATACAGGCATCTGTGATTTTAACTATTCAGCTTTGTAGCCACTTTTACTTCATGTCTGACAATGCATCATACCTGGAATTTGTTAATCAAGATAGAGGTGTAATAGTTACAATAATAGGTTGAGCCAATGGGCAGATTTCTTAATAATATACAAATAAAATGCACCTCAACACTATTCAAGTTTCTTCTTTCCTCTCCCCATTTTAAACCTTTGCGTACTCGAACATTTGAAAGCTACTATATTCAAGCCACCGTGCTAGCTGCTATGTAGAAAGGAATAAGAAAGGGACTACAAACTAGGTGAAAGAACAAGGCACATTTTTATTTAAAATAAGTTTAGGAGTACCAAATGAAAAATATGAAGAAGAATGAAAAGAATTTGAGAGACTATCCTGGGGTGATCAGAGAAGCCTTTACCAAGGAGATGTGGTTTAAGTCAAGTCTTAAAGACTGGGAAGTGGGAAGGGTGGGGTTGAAGTAGTCGAGAACATTGGCAAAGTTTATCCGGAATCCATAAATGGAATTTGAACTACCATGTGCATGATGAAAGGAATGTTTTGAAGAGCCTATGTTGTCTATAGCTTGTGCATGTTGTGCTAAGAGCCAGAACGAAGGAGGCACAGAAGTGAAGGTATCTTGCAATGGTGATTTGGAAGCTGGGAGTCGCTAAGAATGATATACCATTGGCAGTAATGGGCTGCTTCTCAGACTTGAAGTACATATGGTTCCTCTAAGAATATTCATTTGAATTTCAGGAACATTTGAAATATGCATTAACATCAGTTAAGAGCGTTGCTCAGCTGGCCATCTTGTTTTTAAGACTATATTTTTCGAGCAGTTTTAGGTTTATGACATACTTCAACTTTTTTAGAGGAAAATAAGAATGCATGTAAAATAATGTAATGAAAAAGTATACTTGGGGGATTCCTGAAGGGATGGTGGACTTCTCAGGCCCCTTACTTGAGCAAATGGGATTGTGCTGCTTGTGAAGAATAAGGCCAAACTGAAGAAGCAGAGGTTCTTTCTTCTTTTCCCTCTCCTGGGAAGGAAGAGTTTATAACAGTTCTAAGGAAGTGGGAAGAGGAAACATTTTATAATTAAAACTGAGGATGTAAGTTTTGTAGTAAGTTGTGTGTGACTGTTGGAGTCATTTATGAATATTGAAAGTATTTAATAGCATTTATTCTGGCTGCATTCTAAATGTATAAAGTTAAGCTCATTTCTAATAACTCCTCTCTTATAGTTTTAAATTTTTTATTTATTACTGTTAACTCAGGCCATTTACCTTGTTTTTTTCTCAGTTTCACAACCAATGCTCTAATACTCATTGAATAATAGCTTGTGTACAGATTGTCAGTGTGCTCGGCAGTACATCAGTAACCTACTCAAAGATAAACATTCATATCAAACAAGTATCAGGGTCCATTTCTTCATGAGAGTCGTTTTGGATACCCCAAAGGAGACTAAATCTATTGTGGACAATGATTAGCTTGCTGGCTCATTTCATTCACTCACTTCATTAAAAGTTTGCTGGATAGCCACTCTTTTTAAGGCTCTGTGCTTGGGAAGATGAAAATATAAAGAATGAATAACAGCATACAGTAAGGAAAGGTAATAAAGTATATTGTTTATTTAGAACTTTGAAAGAATCAATACATTTAGGAATGAGATTGTCTCCTTTTTGTTCATTTAAAAAAAAACCAAAGGGTACTTTAATGAAAAAAAAAAACGTTAAATGTATTGAAGATAATATGAGTTGGAATGAATATGAGAAATAATACATTTTGAAAAGCAGACTTCAGGAGGACTTAGAAGTGTGACTGAGAAAAGAATGTTTTATTTTAGAAATATATTTGAAGTGATGATACAATATTTTAAAGTAACTGATTTATCTGTAGGCTAAGGAGAAAAAAATGGAATGAGCCTTAAAGAAGTTACTTTAACCTTAAGAGTTTATGCTACTTAAGTGAGGACCACACAACTATTGAAAAAGCATACATTTTGTAAATATTTGTGTTTTTGTGGTTTTAGAAAACCTACATTCTATTGTTTTGATGCCTCTATTGATTTAGATTTACAAAAATGTCTTGAATCAATCTTGATGTCATAAATACACATGGAATCAACAACAGGAATATTGAATGATGAGAGTACTCCATTTAGACATTCAAACGACACGACATGTAGAGCATCAACAACAAAAAGAATGTTTTAAGGCAGTTAGAAATTAATGTTCTATACTAGATTATTGTCTGTTTTTAAGTCTAATGTGCACAAATCTCTTAATTTTCCTAAAAGAACAATTTGCCAAAGTAACACACTTTACAAAGTAAGCTTTTTACAATTAAATTTATCGGGTTAATAATGGTTAACGTACACGTTTCAAGTGTAGAATTCTGTAATTTAGCATCTGTGTAGTGTGTTGTGTGCTTACCACCCGAAGTCTAGTCTCCTTCCATTACCATATATTTGACCCCCTTTACCCTCTTCATCCTTCCCCCACCCTGTTCCCCTGTGGTGACCACCACACTGTTGTCTGTACCCGTGTTTGTTTTGTTTGTTTTGTTTGTTCATTTGTTCTTTTATGTTTTATATCCCACATATGAGTGAAATCACACAGTTCTTGTTCTTCTCTGTCTGATTTATTTCATTTAGCAGGATACACTCAAACATTCATCAAAGTAATTTTTTTAATTTTATGCCTTTAAAAATCATTTTAGATGTCATATTTACCTTCATGAAACATGTAAATGTAAATACTCTATTTAGAAACAAAAGGATATTTTTAAAAGGTTTTTTTT
The DNA here is from genome assembly GCF_001890085.2 of Hipposideros armiger. Lineage (NCBI taxonomy): Eukaryota > Metazoa > Chordata > Mammalia > Chiroptera > Hipposideridae > Hipposideros > Hipposideros armiger. Next base: position 417,460 of record NW_017731688.1, read on the forward strand.
CAGTGTAGTTAAGCTTGTAGCTAGTTAGTTATAAGGAGTGTGTTTGTTAAGTAAATATGGTTAAACACCCCTCTATATTTCTACAGGCACTTTCTCAGATAACAAGTTCTAGGTCACTAGAAAGGGTAACAAAATGTTTTAAACAAGAGGGCTAATTATATGTGAGATTCAGGCGATCACGACTTGACAAGGATGTGTATTCGTACATTTCTCTATCCAAAAATGGAGAATAGCAAAGGATTCGTGAGAAATTAAAGTTTAGTAGTTAAGGCTCAAGCTGGGTTCAAATCTCTGCTACGTAGAACTGGTTTGGTGATACTAGTGCCTCCTTCATAGACTTGTTAGTATGAATATAAATGCACTTAGCACAGTGCTTGGTACAGCTCCATAACATGTTTGTGGTGATGGTGGAGGTGCTGGGGATGGGTATAAATAGGGTAACAGGTAGAGGAGGCTTGGCAAATCAAGCGTTCTATGGAAGAGAGTGCGTGAATTTACAGATCCAGAACCAAAGTTGTCATCTTCACTGTGTTCTTTCAAGCAATACAAACCAGGGACTGGCAAAGGACCCCGACCCTTCTATTATGTGAAGGGTGGACATTATGGCCTTTCCATTTCAACTGAGATTTTGTTCTTTGGAACAAAAAATTTCGCTCATGAAATACCACTTAGAACACTGCTTCTAAAACTTTAATATGCATAGAAATCAAATCACCTGAGATTTTGTAGAAATGATTCTGATTGAGCACATCTGGTCCTACTTTCAGGGGTCCAAATTTCTGCATTTCTAGAAGCTCTCAGGTGAGGTTGATGCTGCTAGTCTATGAACTGTACTTTTGGTAGCAAGGATTTAAAATAGTAGTTCTTACTACCTGTCTGCAGATGCTTCAAAGGGAGAAATTTGTTAAGCAGAAAAAGGGACGGCATCTTAAAGGAAACTTCATTATAGCCCAAAGGTCAAAATCAAGAACAAATATAAGCACAGCACATAGGAAAGAAACGGTGAGGGGAAACACGTGAGGCCTCACGGAAACATACAATGGTCAGGAGAGCCCTGTGAGGCAGCAATAACAGCATGAGCAAAGAGCTCTTTTGTTGTTGTTGGTGGGTAGGTAATAAGTCTTCAGACTGTGTGGACTGGACATTGAGTGCTTCTAGATTCAACCAGTCAAGAACAAGAGTAACCCAAAAAGTAAAGAACTAGCGCTGCAGTGCTGCAGAAGGAGATGAGCTCTCAGGTGTGGAATTTGTTTCAGTCATTGATGTTTGACATTGCTTACCATTCCCTTTGGGGAAGGAATTAGTTTTAAAAATTATACCTGTGCTGAACACATTGTAATATGTTATTCGTACTCTTGAGTTAATTGTTAAGTAAATCCATCTACAGATGATTCATGTTATGTTTAAGTACATCTCAGCTACTTCCTTTTATTATTTCTCCAAGTTAAAAAAAAAATCCCTTGAGTTACTGCAAAGACAATATTATCTGATGAGTTGATTCACAAACATCACTATTTTGTGCCTGGGCACAGATTGTTCTTGATTGAATCACAAGGGATCATCAGATAAATCTCAGTAGTGAATGTTCAGATTTGTGTTTGGTTAGAAGTACTTATACCTTTACTAACCTATTAAGATATGTCAAATAAGCTGACTCATATAAGTATTTGAATAAAAATGGAGTGGGTTTACCCAGGCCCCATCAGCCGGTGAGAACAAATGGGGTTTCAGTAACAATGATAGACATTTAAAAACAAATGCTTTTCCGTCACCTGCTGCCACATATCCTCTCACAAATCTCATGCGTTTATACTGGGTAGGGGTGTCCCCAAGAGTTATTCAAATATCTTCAAAATAGTTCTCATCTATCATCTCCAAGTGATTTCCTCTTGTCTTACTTTCTCTGTTGAGAACAACTGTGCTTCTCTGCTCTTCTATTCAGGCCCTCAATTGACCAAATTACAATATGATAATATCATGCTGTCTGGAAGCAGAGAGAGAGAGCAGCTCTGACTGTGCCTTCTCACTACATTGGCAGCAAAGCAGCACTGCTTAGAACCCATCCTTGTTCCCTGAATCCTCTGTGAACACATTTTCGGTCATTTATACTTTCAGTATCCTCTCCACGAGGCTTGGCCATGGGTAAAAAGCACTGGAGACAGATACCTTGTTGCCCTTCTCATCCTCTTTTCTCTCTCCTCTGGTGCTTGCAAGCTTTCTTGCCCTCTGCCAACACCCCCTTTTGCAAATCAGCTAATATAAATTGATTGTGGCCGAATCTTTAGCCTGACACTATAGGCACAACAAGCTGGTTTCCTCCTACTCTTAGGAACAGACAAGTATTTTAGTGACAAATGTTGAGCATACACATGTTTATTATTTTTCTATTCAGAAATCTCATCACAATTAGATTTATTCAACACATATTTAATGAACAACTGTTAAGTAGAAGGCACTAAGGACAGGTAATGTTTTCATGACTTTATTTTACAATTTGCTAAGTTGTTAATGTTCCTAGCGTTTGAGTCAAGTTTTTGAAGATTCACGAAAGAGTTTTTATTGTAGTAAAATGTCTTATTGTTGTTGTTTTTGTTCTTTCAAATGCTGCATAAGAAGCCAAAAGCAGGCCACAAATAACATTACAATTCTGTCAGGTGCAATCCCTAACCCACTTTTTAGAGTAGATATTAATTTCCCAGAAAAGCCTTACCTTCGTCTGTTCGGCCTGTAATGTCCATGATGGCAAAGGGAAATGAACAAAAAAGCCCCGCTCTTCTGAGATGCTGTACCTCTTTAAAGTCTAGATACGTATTTTGACAGAAATTATTTGTAAAGAGGCACAATAGCAGTGAAGGAAACGATTCATGATCAGAAATTATGTGGGTTATAAAACACAGTTGTATCCATTTGCAATGTGGGGGACAGTTTTTCTAAAATAAGATTAGCCTCCCCAAAATTTTGGATTTGTGTTTACCCCTAGGTAAACCTAGCTAAATTACTTTTTTTTCTTTTTTCTTAGAAATCCAAGTGACAGAATGCTTGGCTTCGTTAAAAAACAACAACAGGGCCGGCCGAGTGGCTCAGTTGGTTAAGAGCTCGCTCAAGAGTTTGANGAGAGGTTTTAAGGTTGCCTTGATCCTAATCTTTTTGGAGACTTCTAATTCTTGATTCCTTTTTTTCCTAGACTTCGTTTACAACTTCCCCTCAGGGAACATCATAATCTTTGGCAAAAATGCTGCTAACAGTTTGTCCTGACATGTTAGAATTTTAGGTGGATATACAAATTAGGTCTTTCTGTAATCCAATCTAAGCTGGTTAGCACAGCAAAGAGGATTTACTAGCTCATGTAACTGGAAATCGACATACAAGTTGGCTTCAGGGTTGGTTTCAGTCAGCTGCTCAATCATGTCTTCAAAGATTGCTTCCTTTTATCTCTTCTCTGTCTCTTGCATGTTCAGCTTTTTCTTAAGCCTGGTTCTACTCATGGTCTACTTTGATGGTTGTGTCCACTCCCATGGAAATATGCTTCTTCACGCACATCTATGGAGGAAGAGGGGGTCATTTCTAAGGCTGTTCTCAGAAGAGGGAGGACACTTTTTCTCCTGAAACTACAAGAAAACCCCTCCTTTGATCTCAGCCTGACATTAGTCATCCTAGAACCAATAACTGTGACCAGATAGAGGGATTATGTTAGTTAATTTGGGCTTCAACCACTTGCCTCACTGCTAGTGTGAGATGCTCAGAGAAGATGAAGATATCTGAAAGAAAATTTGGGTAGGACTAAGGGATGTGAGAATAATGTAGAGAGTAACCACAATGTCCAGTCTATCTAACTACTCAGAAGAGAATAAACGTCTTGGAAGAGAAGAAAAGCATTCTGAGTATTGACGTATGCTAGGCCTTGTGCCGGGCAATGCCTGCATTGCGGGCATGGTTGGGGAGTATCTGCCCAGATTATTGCCCCATTTCTTTGAGAATTTCCCTGCCCTCAGGAATGGGCTCTGATAGCCTGTGTGTTAGACAAAGGCGATTAGATCAGTAATAGACACCTGGTTCAGATTAGACCAGTTGTCTTTCTTCTCTAGGATTTTTGCAGTGGGATTAAAACTAGTTAGTCTCTTCTGGTCTATAGAAGCAAACAGATAACACTGGGCACTGTGGAGTAGCTCTTGTTGTATGTGCCTAGAGAAACAAAGAAAGCCAGTTTGGGAGGAGAGAAGAGAAAAGAGTAGATTGTGAGCAGGAAGAAGCAGCTTCTCTAGGGTGAAGCAGGTAGTTGCTTCACCCTAGAGAGAGAAAGACAGAGAAAAACTTCCTTGGTTCCTGGTGGCTTTCACATTCATGGTTCAGCTACTACGCAAGCCCCTTAGCTGTGTAACGGGTTGTTAAAATGGAACCAAAGGCAAAGAACAATATAATAGGTTCCAGGGAACATTCCCTCCCCACCCAACTCCCCAGATAGTATAGTAAAGTGCTGGACCACCCATCCATGACTTGCTANCAGTAGATACATATTTGGGATTGTCTCAAGCCCTTTGTGAAGTATGTCTCTCCTTGTGCAGCATGCATTTGCAGTGTCAACAGTAACTAAGTGAGCACCAGTCGAACTTCATTCCTTATGGAACAATCTAATTATGGGGAGCCCAAAGACCTTAGCCCTGGTGATAACTTCCAGAGTAAGATGTTAACAGGATGAAATGGAAAAACGTCAGCCGCTCATCTTTTTCTCTGTCATCTTATTTATAGAAACCTAAATATGTGAATGAGCTTCCCTTATTTGTGCTTCCCAAGCTTCATAGAGACATATATGGAATTCTTGCGAGTTCTATACAAATGGCTTTTTATTATTTGAACAACGAGTCACTTTTTCTGGACTCAAAGGCATTTACTTACAAAGTTAACAAGCCCGATTTGATCAAGCCATTAATTCAATGTTGAGTGATGGTGGAATCTCACTTTTTAGTTGACTCTCATTTCATTAGCCCAGTTTTGTACAGTTTAAGAGAGTCAATGTCTGCCAGATCTTTGTTCCTGATTTACTCTGGCAGGATAATTTTTTCATATTAATTTACGCTTATTTTCTAAGTATTTTTCTCACTCCAATTAGAAGACACTAGCCAAGACTTATACACTTTCTTTTTTCAGGATTGTGATGCAAAGCTGATTCTCCAATACTAACGAAGGAGAGACTGCTGTCCTGAACCCCATGCTCTAGAAGGCTCCACTTTGGCCCTCATCTTTTGACTGTTTGGGGAGAAAATCCACTACCACCACAAGACAGCAACTACAACCATTTCGTGTCAGGGTCCCTGGACAACTGGGTATGGTGCAGGTTGAGTATCCACAAGCCAGACACCCACTGTTCAACTCTGTTGACTTTTATAGAACATAGGCTTTTATAAAAGGACTTCCTGTAGAAANCAGGTTTATAAGTTTATATTTGAAGAAATATTCCTTTGAAACACAAATGACAGAAAACACAGCCTTTTAACATCTGAACTAGTGGGATGTGGGTTAAAAAAAAATGTTGAGAAAAAATTGGCTAACAAATTAAGCCAAAATGTACTATATCCAGAGTGCATTGTAATTATTTCCTTTTGAGGAGTTCTGCTATTCAGAATTTTAGAGTTCTAATTGATATGTCAGCCAAGTGATTTTCAAGTTAATTCTGAAAGACACACAATGTAAAGTTGAGTAAATATTCAGCTGGCATAAATTGCAAATAATTTTGGCAACAATATTTTAAGGCACTACAATGGATGGGACAGTCAACATCTTCTCTCCAGATAGAAGAATTTACAGCTTTGCGTCACGAGGATTGCTAAGGGAGTAACACTTATTTAACCACACAGCTTGTGTATCTGACAGAGTGAAAATCAGGAAGTGGTGTCATCAGTATTTCATGACCTTGACATCTCATTATAGGCCAAAAAAAAAGAAGCCACTTTTGAGAAGTGATGCCACTGCCAACTTCCTGGTTTCTTTTTCAAACAAGGAACATTTAGACATCTCCAAAATATTCTGGTACACCGCTAGAAAAACATCCCATATGCAGCAGGTGCTTCTTCCCAGCACACCTATTTTTATGGGTGCTGGTGCAAAACTTCATATTTAATTTTTTATAAATTAAGGGACTTCTAATTAATGATGATGCTGATCTACAAAGATAACAATGAAAAGAACTTCATGATAGTCATAATAATTCCCTGGTTTGGTAGTTATGTAGTTATTACAACATATATTTCACTTCTCCTTGAGAAGAAATGTGTGGACGGTTTTATATCCTTGAGGTTTTCTCTAAATAAAAAAAACTTACAGATTCTAAGTACATAAAATATATATTTATAGATTGTGCCATGTCATTTCTTTCTCTTCAAGGGAATACTATATGCAAAGGTTATGTCATTTGAAACATTAGCCATTTCAGATTACTTTTTACATTTTCCCTTGTTGAAATAGCAAAGTAAAAGCCCTAAGTAAATTCCATTTCGACTTAGCAAATATTTATTGTCTTTTTTATGCCAGGCACCTTGCTTCTTTCCACCAAGTCCTGATAGTCTAATTTCTTCATATTCAATCATCTCTATTGCTAATATCTTAGTTCAGTCCCTCCTACTTCTTGCCTGAATTATGGCATTATTTTCTACCTAGGCCTTCTTGCCTACAGTAATTCATCTGAAGCCTATATTCCCCC
>NW_017731688.1:427059-428338 GCF_001890085.2 Hipposideros armiger
GAAAAAGGTTTTGTTTTTTATTTTTGGCTTTTAATTAGGGTAATGTGAAGTATTAAGCTCAAATTGAGGATTGTCTGACAGTATAAAAGGATGCTTTCTAAATGAAAGCTGTATTTGGAGTAAGGGAGTACAGGCATACCTTGGAAATAGTGCAAGCTCAGTTCCAAGCCATCGCAATAAAGTGAGTGTCAAAATAAAGTGAATCATACTCTTTTTGCTGGTGGAGGGTCCTGCCTTCAGTTTGTAAAAAATACAACATCTGTGAAGCACCATAAAATGAGGTATACCTGTAATTAAGGTTAAAGGAGGTCGTAAGAGTGGAACCCTGCCTGATCTAATAGGATTAGTGTCCTTAGTAGAGGAGACACCTGTATGCTTGCTCCCTCTGTCCCTCTCTCTCTCTCTCTCTCTGTCCCTCTCTCTGCCATGTGAGGTCCCAGGGAAGGTGACTGTCTGCAAAGCAGGAGGAGGGGCCCCACCAGGAACTCAATTGGCTGAAACCTTGATCTTGTAATTCCCAGCCTCGGGACTGTGATAAATTTCTGTTGTTTAGCCACCCAGTCTGCAATATTTTATCTCAGCACTAGCAGTCTAAGACACCACACCTAATGGAGCTTTTGTTATTTTTTTTTGTTTCCTTTCTTTGGGCTAGAAAACTGCCCTCCTGTCATCTTCTGTATTCTTCACATTTATAGGATTTTAGCAAAATTTCTATTCTCAGCCTCCCAGGATTTGTTTCTTGACATTTTAAAGAAAGATTGTGAAATTAAAAACAAAAACAAAACAAAACAAAACTTCTATCTCAATCTCTTGCTTGGCTCTTGAAATTAAAAACTAAATTCAAGACTTAGTGAATTTACTGAAACTGATTTTAATGAACCTAATTCTGAAAGCCAAAAGTCAAACTCTGACTGCAGATTATTCTTCTTTTTTAATTGTAACAATCTTAATCCTCCCAGAGATGATGAATAAGTCTAGTTGAATAGGAGTAAGATTAAAAAAAAAAAGGAGAAAAAAAACAAAAACAAGGAAGTGCCAAAAAGAACAGCATTAGTAAAGTATTTCAAAATATTATTTCATTGCACAAATATAATACAAGATTATCTATGAAAAGTGATTGAGAACTAGGTAACAACAAACAATTGTTTAAAAAAAAAAAGTAGTATTCTGTTTTAAGCTCTTCTCTTCCCTCTCTGTACCCCATGATACTGCTAGAACTCAGATGACAAACTTCTCTTCCTTGGCAGGGTCTCTGGTAGGAAGCTCTATGGGCAGTATA
>NW_017731688.1:435700-436559 GCF_001890085.2 Hipposideros armiger
AATGTTTTCTAGGTAGTACATATAGGATAATTCAAGGAACTCAAAGTAAATCTCCCTGCCTAATCATACAGCCTTTATAATAATATAATTTCATAATATGTCCATGCTTAGGGTACATTCACCCATTAAGACTTTATCTTAATAACTGAAGTGTTGGGAGAATCTTATACACTATCTTTTTCATAAACAACACTTTTCCTGATGAATAAAATAAAATGATCCTCAATCCTGGCACACAGACATGAGCACTATCAAAATGTTATTATATCCATTTTTTTTTTGCTTTATTGATATCACTTTGTGTCATAGTTTCTTTGGGTAATTTTGATTACCATTCACTCCAATTAAGTCAATCATGTAATACTTAACACCTTTCTTTTCGCACAAGCTGTTTACAAAAGCCAATTTAAGATTATTTTAGATACAAGTAAATTGTAGTTGTGAGGTATAAATTTAAAACATTATTTTTGAAATTTCCATCTAAAATGTTACATTATTTCATGTTTATTGACTCATTCCATAATAAATTCTAAAGCTCATACCACCAGCTGTTCATATTGTTAAACCTTAAAATGGATATTGGGCAAAAACCATTTGATTGGCCGTTTGAATTGGAATAAGTAGTATTGATGTACTTTCCCACTGGATAACTGTATTCTTATCAAGCAAGTGTTTGAAGTCTCAATTCATAAAGCCATCTGGGTTTCATCTAGTAATTTCTCCATTCTTAACCACTTAAAAAAATATTATAAATCCCTCTGGCTGATTGAATCACAACATGCACTTATTTCATTGTTTATACATAGAATTAACAAACATCAATCAATCGAGAGATCGTCCTAGATAAAATTAATGAAGT
>NW_017731688.1:439438-443776 GCF_001890085.2 Hipposideros armiger
CACCTTGAAATGAGAGCTCTGACACATGAAAATCCCAGAGTGGGCAAGTGTACCAGGTAATGTACAGTAACCAGCAGGGCTGGGGAGCCCTCAGACCCTTAATAAAAGTTGTTTGTACACCTTGCAAAATTTCCCAGCCTGATCCTTCTCTCAAACATCCAAAGCAGTCTTCTGTATTCAGAATTTAAAGTCACTTACTATAAAGGAGGTTCTCATGTGATCTGGTGAAATACATTTCAACAATCCTGTTTGATAAAGATGCCCAACTATAAATATAAATAATAATCCCAAACTACAAAGTAATTGAAGAAACTTAGCTATGACAGTGAGTAATTCAAAATATTGAAAGGATCCAAAAAGTTTCTGAGTAGCATCAATTAAAAAAATACTACCTACCTTTAGACACACCCTAATGTAAGTTCAGAATGCCAGACATAAAGATAAAAGTACTAAAAGTTTCTCGAGAAAAATCAGATTGCTTATGAAAGAATTCTCTCCCAGTGACAATCAGTATCACGGGCTACAAGTTGGCAAGGGGGAAATATTATCGACGTTCTAAAAGAAAAAAAAATAAATAACCTGAGCTCTTGACTCACTCATGAGCCAAACTCACCCATGTGGGAGGACAAAGTAAAGATTTGCATTTTTAGATATGCAAAAACTCAGCAAGTTTGCTACCTATGAATCATTTCTAAAAAAAATTACCAAAGAATATAGACAAGATGTTCAGCAAGACAGAGACGAAGAAGTGGGATGTAGGATAATGGTGAGCAAATAAACCAGGAAAATGAAACAGTCAAAATATACTGTAAAGAAAAAAACAACCCCTGAAATCAATATAAAAGATCATTTCACCATGTCAGGTGAATGAAGNGCTCACACAGGAGGTGAGAAGCAGAGGAGGAACTGCTTAAGAAGTCAACCATGCCCCTCTCCCCGCCTCTCCCTGGGCCCCCATTCTGGGAATCGAGAAAGCTTGACACCAAATAAGAGTTTAGATATTTTACTTCTTTCCTAGGCTGGACTCCAGTTTTTCAATTATTAGACTAGATTGGAACTTTTAATGCTGAAACATTATCTAAGAGTGAGTATAAAGGCTGTGAACCTACTAAAGTTTTACCTTTAACAGTGAGAAATAATATATTTATTTTCTTTTCACATTGTATGAAATGTGACTGAGTGAGGGGTCATCATTTTAATGATGCTGCCAGGCAGACATTATTATCTCAGTAGGAATTATTTTCTCTACTCTAATTGAGGAAACTGAAGCTTAAAGAACCTCATGGAAGAGGAATGACATATGAAATGGCCTTTGAAAGGATGAACAGGTTTTCAGTAAGCAGAGAGGAGAGAAAGGGAATTTATAGGAGAGAAAAGAATAAAGAAGTTGAGGCTGGCTAGAGTATATTCCAGGAACTGTGGTAGTCTAATTTGGGTACAATATAAGATCTGGGCAGGGGCAGGGTAAGATAAGTCTGGAAATATTTTGGAGTAATAGAGTGGAAGTTCTTTAACATCACTTTCACCCCTCTTCTATAACTGCCTCCTTCTCATTCTCTGAAGAAAAATAAGGTATTCTTGATCTATGTGAGAAAGTACAATTTGGAAAGTAAGGGTTATGGAGTAGAGGGGAAAATTGAAAGAGCTTTTGAGATAGGTAGATCTAGTTTCGAATCCATTACTGTTGCAAGAACATACTATTTCCTAAACTAAGTTTCCTTGTCCATAGTGCAGGGACATAGTGCAGGGACTGCACTGAGAGGGATACATAAAATAAGATGAAAATGTGGCAGATACATAAAACAACTGTGTGACCTTAAGTATTGGGATGTCGGAAAAGTCATGATGCATTTTTGCAATGAAAAACAGAAAAAAATAAGTCATGACTTTTCCGACAACCCAACAAATCACAGATGTCTTAAGTCTTGTCCCTCAGTTTGCCCATCCTATTGTGTTGTCAATGACACTTCATGTCAACATTTGAAGTACATCACAGTCAAGAATTTTTTTAAGGCATAGCAAAGTATTGTTTTCTTATAGATGTTCAGTGTTAAGTCTAACGTTTTATGTGCCCAAAATTAAACCTTTGTTTTAGTTACATAAGAAAGGTCCTTTTGGTGAGGGTAAGAAGGACATTTACACTGAAAGCTCTATATATTGGACCTGAAATTTTTTAATGGCCTTATTTTAAAGGAATAGAAAGGTGCTTTAAAAAGGTAGCAGTTGTAGGCTTTCCTTTCTTAGGAAATCAATACTCATAAAACTCAAGGTTGGAATTGAGAATTAAAAACCACAGTGAGTTTATTTTAAAACATCTGGTCTGTCATCTTTATTTTCCCTTTGGATAACATAGTGTTTATATCCTGAGGGCTATTTATGTGGCTGCAACTCTTTCACTGACTTTGAAGTGAACTTCATAGGTGCTAGAATCAGAACATCAGGGCTCAGAGATCGCGTGGTCCAACCCTCTCATTTAAAAAGAGTACACTGAGGTCAGAGAGGAAAGTGAATTGCCCGGACACCTCCTCCGTTTCCTCCAAGGTGTCAAATGGAATCTCCTGTTATTCTTAACCACCCGGCCCAACTCTGTGAGGGCAGGTGCCATCCTTTCCCGGCTCACCCCCTACCACCCTCCTCCATTGCCCACGAAACCTAGACAACGCCTGGCACTTAGTAGGCACTCTATCTAGAGTTATTGAAAAAAAAAAAACTCAGATAAGAGTATTTTGTTTTCACTAGAGCCTGATTAGAAACTGTCTGGCATTCTTGGCGTGGCTTAGGTGAAGCCACCGGTTAAAAAAAAAAAAACTAATCACTGGTTAAAAAAAAAGTGCCTGCTGCCTTCTCCCAGGTACATGCTTCATGGAGTTGCCTGTGTGAGAAACACTTCCATAGATGATCAACACCTGCAATCTAAAACATTCTACTCTTGTAACTTCTCATCTGCAGATTTATTTAAAGCCACCATTTCCTCTCTCCAGGGCATCTTACTACATCCAGTGCCTCTCATCCAACTGGCCAGCACACAGATTTGTTACCACCAAAGCTCACTTGTCAGAGGCAGTCAGAGGACTGCTGATTTCTTTGGTGGGTCCCTTGGGGATCCCAGAAAACAAATTTTATTTATGCTTATGTTTTAAGTCTGGCTGTCCCAAACAGTATTTACAAAAATTGTTAGTGTTTAGCAAAGACTTTAATATTTATTTCTTTTGATGTGATTTGGATTCAAACAGAGACTGATTTTTTTTTGTATACAATTTTTTTATTATTATTAGTTTCAGGTATACAAAACAATGCAATAGTTATGCTTTTCACCCCTCTCAAAGTGACAACTCCCCTCCCCCAATCCACTGCCCTCCCACCCCCATATCATACTTATCTATTACAATTCCATTGACTCCANTTTCAAGTAGAGTGTTAGTGGAAGCCTGGAAGGCCTGGAGGAGGCTGTCAGCAAAGCCTTCAAGGAATAAGAGGAAAATATTGTTGAAAACTGAAGGAAAGAGGGCTCTGGTTAGATGATGGCAGAGGGTTTGCCAATATAGTCATCAGCGGTAATGTGGCAAAGAGGAAATGCTCCCAATAAACTCAGTGATCTACCTAAGGAGCTTTCCAGGTAGAATACTCAAAATGCAACTTGATTTTTTTTTTCATTGCTTATAATAAAATGTAATGAAAGAGAGAGGAGCTAAAAAAATAAACCATTAAATATAAAAGAGTCAGAACTTGCTGGGTTTAAAATAAAATTATTTCTCATACCCAGGTTCTCTAAAAACAATTACTAAATTGAAAAGTGGCTTCTGGAAAAATATCAAATCCAGAATGAATCTCTAAGACCTTGTGAATACTTCAGAAGGATTTAAGACTGTTGCTCATAAAACATTTCAAAGAGAGGAACAATTCTTTAAAATTCTAAATGGCTCCCTGGCCACATCATTTTGATAAAATAATAGCACTTCTAAGGGTGTTCTTCCACTGCAGTCTCAAAAGAAGTCTAAGTAGACAAGGGTTTATCTTGAAGGGGTTTGTGGATTTGACTTTAGTGGGGTTGGTTATAAAATGATACATAAGAAACCCACATTGGTTTTTAAAGAATTATATCAGTTTAGGCTGAAAGCAGGAGGGAGAATACAAAATGAAGAGGGCTTTGATCCCCAAACTCTTAGAGCCAGGAGGCAGGCCTTTGTAATTCATACTATCTGTATGCTGTATCAGGTTACTTATTGCTTTGTTTGGGAGGTGTATTTTTCCTTTATGTGTCTTAAATTTTCATATTTCTGTCTTCAAAGGGCATTTTCTGATTTCTAACACTACTGGAATTTGAAAAACTAGATGTCC
>NW_017731688.1:449787-453358 GCF_001890085.2 Hipposideros armiger
TGTTTCTAATACAAGGCTTATATATACATGTATAGAGAGAGTTTAGATGAAAAAATCATTAAAGAAAAAAAATTGGAACCGATATCTAGAGTTGATTTAAATCATGCATGTGCTGTTTGTCACTCTTTCCCATAGAAATCCAAGAGATGGTTGTGAATATTAATTAAAATAACATACAAAAGATTACATTCTAAGAATATTTCATACTTGATACATGTTCAGTGTTATATACATCTCAAAGTGAATTCCATAGAGTATTTTTGCAGGTACAAATGAATTGAGATACTATTAAACATATCACGGAACAACCAAAAATTCAATTTAAAAAGCCTTACCTGCTTTTTTACCTCATCACAGAACTTAGATTCCATTCTTAATTCAAAGTGTAATTGGAAAAGGCTGTGGTCATGTCCTTTGCATAAAGATTTGGTATCCACTCCGAGATGGGATTCTTCCAGAATTAAGATAAACCTGAAGCTTCTCAATCACAACGTTATGCCCAGAGTGGGCCTTTCTGGGAATTTCTCTGTGGAACTCAAATTTTCAAGTTGTACCCAAGGGTTGTAAGAAACTATCGAAGACTGTCTAAGCATGAAGGGGTGAAAGGGGAGATGGACCAAAGCACCAGCAGAAGGTCAGTTTGAGGCTGGAAGACGTTCCTAATCTGAGAACCACAAGTCAAAATTCTCACGGGTCCCCAGAGGTCAGAATTACACTGGCAGCAGTCACTGGCTTGGGATTTACCTGATCTCCCACTAGCTGTACCTGAGTACCCTTTAAAATGATACATATATTTTAAAGTAAACTGCTTCACCATCTCAGGAGTGCAGTCTTTTCTTGTCTTTTTCAGTCATTTAAAATAGTCTGTAGATAAAGATAGTACACAGAATGCTTTTCCTAATATCTGTAAAATGAATGTAAGGGTTTAAGAGTCTACCAGAATTTTCATGACTATTAAGGTTGTACCTGCCATCAATCATATGAGGTTACAAGTCACTGATCTTAGGTGACTCACAAAACCCTGCCTGGAAAAGTTGTAAATCTAGGGCCGGCCGAGTGGCGCGTTGGTTAAGAACTGGCTTGTGACGCCAGAGGGTCCCTGTTCGCGGATCCCACATATGAGGGCCAGTGATGCTGCCCTCTACAGCTAAGATGCTGAACAACAGCTCAACCTGGAATTGGGCTGCTGTGAGTCCCCGGAGACAGCGTAGGCTGCAGCCTCTACTGCAGTGGGTTGCCATGGGCTACCGTGTGTAACCAGCAGCCTGCGTGAGCCGCCAGCAGTGCCTTGAGCGGCCATCCAGAAGCCGGCGACTGATCTGCCTCACCCAGGAAGAGCACAATGATGGTGCCAACTTGGGCCAATGAAGCAACGTCCTCCACATCTAGACTGAAGAACAAAACGACAGCAACTTGTCTGTTCCCTTTCCCCCAATTCCCCAGTAAAAATCATTTAAAAAAAAAGAAAAGTTATAAATCTAAAATCATGGCGGTGATTGATGTTGAATGCTCTCTATCTGACATTCGNGGAAGAGCACAATGATGGTGCCAACTTGGGCCAATGAAGCAACGTCCTCCACATCTAGACTGAAGAACAAAACGACAGCAACTTGTCTGTTCCCCTTCCCCCAATTCCCCAGTAAAAATCATTTAAAAAAAAAGAAAAGTTATAAATCTAAAATCATGGCGGTGATTGATGTTGAATGCTCTCTATCTGACATTCGATGACATGTTTTAACAAACAAAGCTGGAGCTATATGAATTGGAAGTTATTTGTTGTGTATTTTGTTTTCTTTAGAATGTTTTGTCTATTCAAGTCTCTCTTTTGCAACACATCTTAAAAAAAAGTGAGACTGGGCAGGGCTTTGAGAGGACTTGTTCCTTCAAGTCTTCTATTAATACCAGAACATATTTCATACTTTGCTTGATCACATTTTTGTAATATGTAATACCGTCTACATTTTGAACATTTCTTCTGAGTAGAAGACTTGAAGTTTCTTAAACTTTAAGGAGCTTCATCTGCCCTGTTAATTCTCTTTTTCTCACATTCATTCATTCATGCATGCATTCATTCATACTGTTTTAATTATGTGCCAGTAAAATAAAAACATGGCCTATTTGTTATCCTTAGAGAAAGAATCAACAAAGCTAAGAAAATTATAGCTGTTTTCAAGGAAAATACAAGAAAACAGATTCTCCTGATCATTTCCAATTATTGTAGTGTGCATGTATTATATTGCATATATCAGCAAGTATATTGAAAGGCCCTTTGTAAAGTACCTGTAGTCTTTCCTGTAATATTGCTCTTACCAGTAAAAATAAGAGTGGTAGAAAGTGTTCTTTTATATCTAAAAGGTAAGGTAAATTCAATCCAGGGTGTAGCAGACAAAGCAGAGCAGTGATGCTTTCTTTTTTTGAAACTTGGCTGAAGACACAAACAGCTGGAATAAATAGTTAGGGACTAGAATGTTCTGGCAGCTTCTTAACTCAGCTGTCTGGTCTCTTGGTAAGAATGACTCAAAGGCTAGGCTTAGTTGGGGCTGTAGGCCTGTGTGCTTACATGTATCCTCCATGTGACTTTGGCTTCTTCACAGTGTGTGGGCTGGCTTTTAAGAGGGAGCATTCCCCAATGGAGGGACTAGAGAGTAAGTTGTTGCAAGAGATCGAAGTAGAATTAGTGTGGCCTTTTATGACCTAGCCTCAGTATTCACGCAACAGCACTTCCACTGTGTTCTATTGGTTTCTGAGGAGTCACTAAGAGGAGGGAAATTAGACTCCATCTTTCAGTGAGGAAATAGTAAGAGCACATGGCAGAAGNATTGATTTTTACATTAATTATTTGTATAATTAGTTTTAATGGGGCAGAAAACAATGTATAAACAAAGTTCTGTGAAACCCAGAGGATTCAGGGAAGACATTTCAGAAGACGGGGCATTTTAACTCAATCCTGAAAGGAAAGGTGTTAGTGAACTAACAAAGGTGTGGTAGAGGGATGTTGTGAGCCAGTTGTCCGCAGGTACATAGGGTGCAGCATTGGAGAAGGGCTTCGGTTATTCAAGATAGAGTAAGAGGTCCAGTGGTGGCTGCAGGGTGCATGGCTTGAGGTGTCTAGAAAATGAGATTTTTACATTTCTTTCTTCTCTGGCAATGATGAGCTAATTGACTTCTTTATCATGTTTTCTTAATAACCTACTCCTATCAGCCATTTGCTTCATGACTAATTATTTGCACTGGAAAATAAGGCTCAGCACATTACAACCTGCTAGAAATTTCATGTTCTTTCTGAGTTAAGAATAATCTCTTTGCTTCCAAAATCATTATGCATATATTACACAAGCAGCCTAATGAGTCATACATTAATAAGACTTTTCAAACTAGGTGGTTATGGGATCACAAAAAAATGGTTTATAATATTTCAAACTCTCAAGAAACAGACTATGGGATATGTATTGACAATCCCTATAACAGGTTGTTGTGAAACAAATGTGGTCAACAAACAACTGTGACTTAAACACCAGACCACAGATCAACATGACCAAGAAACAAGGGCAAACGCCCTCACACATTCAAT
>NW_017731688.1:459873-474311 GCF_001890085.2 Hipposideros armiger
TTACAATTTCTGTATTTCATGTAATAATCACCTTCCCCAAATAAAAGGCAAGAAAAGGCTAAACATAAACTGTGGAAATGAGTAAAAGTGAAAGTTACCAAAACAAATGAAAAGAGGGATGGGTAAAGAATGAATGCCAAGTCTTCCTCCCATTATTCCTGTGCCTTTGCTGGACCCGAGCTAGAACTTTCTGTAACAGTCTTCATGGTCTGAAATTTCAAAGGCCCCTGGTCCACACCAGGCTATGACTGACTCTGTTCCCACATGACTCTCCTCTGCTTGGACTGCCCAATAAACTGCTTCCCCAGCGGTGGCATCAACAAAGTCCCAGAATGCCACAGGTCCCTCAAAACAGGTTCCAGCCCTACAGTTTCCTGTACATGCCTCTCTCTAATGCGAGCTTACTGCTCTAGTGCTCTAGCCACATGGCTGATATGAACTTGCTGAAAATCGTTCGTGGGTTTATGGTTTTCTTTAGTGAGCCTACCTCCACAAAAAAATAAAGATTAAACATAGTTGAATGGTGACCCAGGAAAATATTATGCATTAAACAAAACAACATGTCCGTAGTTAGGAGGAAAATAATCCCGAGTATTTATATAACACAGTAGTAATTCTTCAATACAACACACATTGTAAACACAGCATTAATTGGTATGGGGATCCTAGAGTAAATCAAAGTTGTTAGAGGAGTTAGTGATGGCAAGAGCATGCAATCAAAAGTTAAGGAACAAATTAAAAGAACATGATAGGCACTAAATAAATGAATAACTCAGTGATGTCAGCCTTTAAACATAGGAGTGATTGCAAGTACACTTTTATACTTAAGAGCTGTGAGGGTTCAGATTTTATTATAAGATTACAATTTCATGAACTTACTCTGAGAAGACTTCTTGTCAGTGTAGAATTTGAAAATATAAGAGTTAAAATGGCATGGATGAACTTAGAAAACATTCTGAAAGAGTTAATATGGTTAATGATTTCCCTGGAGAAATTTAATTTAAATAGATACTGGGAGACAGTGGTCCATTTCATTTAGATTGGTGGTACTCAGTCACGTTTTATAGATACACTTATTTGTCTCGATTAGGTATTGGTGGTTCACTAGTACTTTGTTAATACTAATAAGGAAAGTGTTGGAGTTCTCCAACAATTTATATTAGACATAATTGAGATTATCCTACACAATCCCAGTAATAATGTCACTTTCGCTTGCATTCTGACCAGTTCTCTTTAATGGAGGAAATGAAGTTACAGCTAGAACTGAAGGAGGGTATGAAAGGGAGAGCATCTCAAATGTGACTGCCAAACATTCGAGTGTTTGAAAATCATTGAATTAGGGCTAGGCATCTTTTCAATTGACATGTATCTAGACACTCTCACGTGGCATCTGCTTTTGTTCATTACGGTATTCCCAGCATTTAATGGAGTCCTACATATTTATATTTGTAGGTATGCTTAATAAATATTTGCTTTTATTTTTAATGATATACAGTTAGCCAATCAAATGTTAAACAAAGCAGTACTTCATATGTCTATATATCTTTCAAGATTTCTGAACTCAAGATATTTGAAACACAGCTTAGAATAGGGAATACTTTAAAAAGTTAAAAAAATATATATTTTCCTTTCCACTGTTTCCTATTTCTACAAATAAAGCAATTATTTTATGTCAGGTGGGACTGAATGTTTATATTTCCCCAAAACCCATATGTTGTAATCCCAATCCCCAAATGCAGTGATGGTATTAGAAGGTGGGGCCTTTGGGAGGTGATTAGATCATGAAGGCAGAGCCCTCATGCATGGGATTAGTGCCCTTATGAAAGAGACCCTGGAGAGATCCCTTGGGCCTTCTGCCATGTGAGGTTACAATGAAAAGATTTCTGTCTGGGAAACAGTTTCTTACCAGACATCAAATTTGCTGCACTTTGATCTTGGGCTTCCCAGAATCCAGGACTGTGAGAAATAATTGTTTGTTTGTTTATAAACCATTGGTCTCTGGTATTTTGTTAGAGCAGTGTGAAAAGAGTAAGACAAGTGACAATTTCAAAATGACAATTGGCAATCATCAGATAAAGGAAAAATCTAAAACAGTCATAAGAACTGTGTATCTATGGAATTTGGAGCCAATAGGGGTAGCAAGAAATGCCAGTAGCTTCGGATTCATCTTTGTATATGACAGAGTACAATAATTGATGTTTATATACAACTGCAGGAAAAAGGACGAATTATGTTTGATACATTCTCTTTTAAAAGGCATGAAAATATTGAATGTAAGTGCCCATTAATATATTAAAATAAAAGCAAGGTGTGGTGCTTAAAAGGATGAGCTATAGTTTTGAGGGAAATTCAATGTATTGGAACACTTTATGTTTCCTGAAGATATTACATACATGCAGCCTAAGAGGAGTTAGTAGCTAATAAGCGGCCAACATTTTGTTTGTTCTGTTTATGTTTAAGATAGGATGGGAAAGGATTTGCAGTCTAGGAGGGAAGGCAAAAGGAACACATAAGAAATTGTTATAGAATAACACAACACTCCGTATAATTTAATACCAGGAGGGGATAAAAGGGAATGATTCCTCTCGTCTGAAGAACATGAGAGTGCCTTTCTAAGGAGGTAGAATTAGAGGGTGAATCTAATGTGGATAAAAGGAGGGCAGGCAGGAAAGCTTTTCAGGAAGGTGGGAGAATCAACAGAAAGGCTGGTGGTGGGGAGAAGTGTGGCCTGTGTGGGGAGTCTACAAGAGCTGTGAAAAACAGGGTCAGATGGATCTCATAGAGTAAAATTAGGAAGGCCTAATGACCTATTTTCCTAATGTTTTACCACCTCAAAGAACAGCATCACTTACCTTGGAGAGAGACTATAGTTATTGTTTGTTCTAGAGGCATTTTTAATCTTTAATGATAGAACCCATTACTGAGTGAGAGAGAAGCTGCCTTTCTTTAAGTCAGCGTGATGACATAAGACCCAACTCTAGATTTTTCCTGTTATATTGATATCTAATTTGAAATGTAAGATCGTCTTGATTACTAGTGCCCTATAATCATACTACTTTCTTTCTTTTTTTCATAGTCCATGTCATCTGAAGTTTTTTTTTTTTTTTCCCCCACGGAACTCTTGTGGTCAGACTATCTAACCACTAAAGAGGTTCTGGTGCTTTCCACTGACTTCTCTATAAACCCTTATATTAGAGTAGCCATCATGATTAAAAGTCCAGGTTCAAGGCAAAATTGCCTGGGTTTGGATCCTGGCTCTGCCATATATTGCCTGGATGACCTGGGAAAAATGATCTAAACTCTCTAATTCTCAGTTTCCTCATTTTAAATTAGGGGTGGGATTGGCACTAATATCTATCTCAAAGGGTTGTTATGAGTATTAAATAAGTTAAGGCAGGTAAAGCACTTACAATAGTGTCTGGTACATAGTAAGTGTCATCTAAGAGTTAGCTATATTATCTCTAACAGGGAGAAAAATGTACACCTAATACTTAGTATAACTATACTCCCCATAAAAACACATTAAAATTTTAGATTACTTCACATTTAAGTTGCATTTTAAGTGATTCTTAGAATAAAAATTTAGCTTTAAAAGGCCCCTCAATAGAGGCATATTGTAGAGGTATTCTGGGTGCTTTGCTAACACAGAAGAGGTGGATCTAAATCCAATGTGGGTAGTAGTAAACCTATAAAAGCTTCCTAGAGGCGCTAATACTCAGCTGTGTCCAGAAGGATACAAAGGAGTTAGCCTGGTAAGGGAGAAGATTAAAGCATCTAGACAGCCCCTTTACGATATTACTCTGGTCAAACTATTCAAAATAGAGCAATTAGTTAATGAGAATAATTTTGTTGATATTTATACCAATGCATACACAGAATTTCACTTTATCACCTATTATCCTAACTGGTACCAAATTATTCCAAATAGGTAGAGATTGAGGTTAAAATATATATCTTCAAGCCTTTTGAAAAATCTAGTTGAAGGAAAAATAATAGCTATTTTTACTGAGTGGTTATCATCTGTTGACCTTATAAGGAGCTCTTTTAAAGAATTAATGTATCTAAACCTCACAAGTAGAAAGATCTCTGACCGCCTAAGTTGATAAACTGAGTAAGTACAGAGTCAGGGTTTGAATTAGCAGCTACCAAGCACATACTCTTGATTACTATACTAAAATGAAGTGTTTAATTAATTGCTCACTAGAAATACTTTCTTATTTTCCTTTTATATAATTTGAGGAAATATTCAGAGAAATAACTTCATTAATGAAATACACCCATATTTTCGTTTAGGGCCTTTCTACACTGTTACACATAATGTGATTTATAAGTTCCCCTTCTACACTACATGGATGAACCCATCACAAAATTCTTGCTGATCAGCACTGTTCTGCAACTGAAAGTGCTTTCACATCCACATATTTATTTGCTTTTTTCCCTAGCGGGTATAGAAATCTACTTGAATAATGCATATTACTTTCTATATTCTTTCAACAGAATGTTGCACACTTAAGTCATTAAGATGGATTCCTGGTATAGACTCAGATTTTAAAAAAAAACAAAAAACTTTATTTGTAAATAACTGGAATAGTGGTCAATGTCTAAATGTATTCTATAACTCCAAAACCATATAAGAAATCTAGTATTTACCAAACAATATAGTTCAAATACAGAAGGAGAGCTCTCAAGTTCTTTCTTCCATTAAAGCTGCTTCATCTTCAGGCTTCCTTCATAAAAAGGAGTTGAATGCATCTGACTATGCTGTTGCCTCCCCATTAACATTCACAGATGTGGAGATCAGGCAGTATTTCTCTCTCCTTCATCACTAGCCAATAAGACCATCATCCTCTATCATTATAGAGATTACCCCTTTTAATGCTTTCTTTTTTCAAGTTCTTATCTTCACATATATCCCCACTATTGACACCAAAACACAATGTTGGATACCATTACATTTCCACTGATGTTTTCTTGTCACTTCTGTATTCTTCCAAACCAGAGGATATAACCAGGTCCACCAGAAAATAAAATAGAGGTTGTTGCAGCAGCAGTGGCTTTCAAGCTGTTTGCTAAATTTAGCAGTCCAATATTTTCCACTCTAATGAAAACTGTGCACTACATTGATAGAATGTTGGAACAGAACAGGAGCTTAAAGGTCACTGAGTTCAACCCTTTGTTTTTCTGATGGAGGTATGAGGCCCTCGACACAGCCTGTGATTTGCTTGAAGCCACAGAGCTTTTCATGGAAGACTTAGAGCTCGAACTAAGATCTACTCAGCCAGTGGCAATGCTGTTACACCAAAGATGCTCTGCCTGCCATGATCAATCTTACCTAACCAGATCTTGCCGCATAAATATAGCAAATATTATTGGTTGTGGCTTACCCTCTGTGGCCATTTTTCTATTTGGTGGCTGAATATAAAGTAGCCAAGGTGTCTGAATTATAAGTTGCTACAAGAGAAATGAAATGATTCCATACCCAAACCCTACCCCCAACTCTATAAACTTCCTGCTTTATGTTCATCAATAATGAATGGCCCATCTCTGGAATACTCAGAGGGAGCTTACATTGCACTTTTGAGCAGCCGGTTAGTAATATACTGTGGATAGAGCCTTTCTTTCAAATCCCAGGGCAGCGGGCCCTTCAAGGCTAGCATTGCATTTTCAATTAGCTGCTGAGTGAATGTTTGGCATGTGTATTAGTGAAGAGGCACACAATTAGCTTATTGTTCCTTTCTGTATTGTGTTGAGAAGGTCCTCGGGACTGGTGGGGGGACAGGCAAGCCAGGCATCACTGTGGATGAGGAAGAGGGAGCTACTCAGACCCCGGCACCTTCCCTTGCTTGCTCTGGAATTACAGCTATTTATTACAAAGCGTTCTGCGTGGCTGGGTGGAGTGTGCCTGAGGAAACACATCCCAGACACTACTGAGCCCTTCACATCTCTGACTAATTCTCATCATTATCATGGAGCCCAACAGTCCCAAAAAGATACAATTTGCTGTACCTTTATTCCAGAGTCAGATTGCACCCGAAGCAGCAGAGCAGGTAAGCAGAACTGGGTGGGGACGAGTAATATGGACATACATTCTTGTTATTAAATGAGATTTTCTCTACCGCTTGTATTTGCCTAACTTTGTGGCTTTCTAGGATATGTGAATGAGAAATAAGTTGGTTTCCATATGTACTTGTATTTGAGTTGCACTGGGGGAACTATTGCTAAAATGCAGTACTTCATGTGATACAAAATTAGCACCTATAGGGAAAATGTGGTTATATTAGCAATTCAGATTTGGATCCAAAAAATCTGTTTGCTTTTGCTTATTAAAATAACAGGTTCAACATTTGAAGAAACTTTAAATTTCTCAAAATGAGCAAACTTTTATTTCATTATGAAATAAAAAGATTCATTTAACAATGAAAGCATTAAATCTTGGAATAATTTCAGGTTTTAGACTTAATATTTTTAACTGTTTTCACTGTGTATCCAAAGCAATTATTGTAAGTATATGTAATATATGATAAGTAGGATTTGTGAGTATATGCATGATTTTAAAGACATTTTATTCAGATGTTAAAAATTATATTTTAACATCTTCTGGATTCCCTTTCCATGTCTAATATGTCTATATATCTGTATTTCTCTCTTTATCTCTCTGTCTCTCTCTTGTGTGTAATTGGTTTACATATGTATTACCTTTCATATTCAGATTTACTTAGATTCTTCCTGCAATGGAACCACTTAAAAGATGACTTCTGGTAAAATTACAGCAGAGGAAAGGCAAAAACAGAGAAATTTATGGGGTCATCAACCTAATTCATTAATTTCTTAAAGCCTAAATAAATCTTCCTTGAATTCTTTTCCAAATATTATACACAAAGTCTTTAAAATAATTATTAAATTTGAGACTCGTAACTTTCTAGGATGTTTTGATAACCTGAACTAGATTCACCCAGACTCAGGCTAGATAAATACAGCCTTGAACATGTGTCTATGTTGAATAGGGCATTGGTTCTACCTTGAACAAGATATCATTGGTAAATTTTACCTACTAATCTACTGACACACACTTTAGGAATTTATCTATATATTTAAGGAATCAAGGATATATTAGAGATTCTAAACATAATATGCTTCTGTAACTCTTATATTAAGAAAAAAAACCCCACCAAACCTATTAGTTATAAAACAATTACTCACTCTCATAAAATCCATATGCATCCTTTATTTGTTGATTTGTTCTAAACATTATAGTGGAAAATAAGAAAAGCTTATAATATTAATTTAAATTAAAAACTCATGCTGTGAAATTTATGCCTACTAGAAATTTAAGTTTTCTATGCTTTCCTTATTTTAAAACAAGATGTTTTCTTATCTTGAAAGCATCACTGATATTACGAGGCTCCAAGAGAGGAATTAAAATTAGCAAGTCATCTCTGTACCTTCAATGTTTCAATGTGTATTAATTTTCGCTGGCATCATTTTATTATATACAATTATTTCTTTTCTGTGGAAATGTAGCTTTTTGGCAAAAAAAAAAAAAACCACGTGATATCTGACAGTTCTCCTGTCTAGCTTTCTAGTATTTAAAATAAAATTAGTGAACACCTACTGTGTGCCCTCCAGATATTTGCTTTTGTATGTTGGGAGCTTTGCAAGTTGTAGTGTAACCTGGAGCAGTGTATGCCTCTCACTGACCTTCATGT
The DNA here is from genome assembly GCF_001890085.2 of Hipposideros armiger. Taxonomy (NCBI): domain Eukaryota; kingdom Metazoa; phylum Chordata; class Mammalia; order Chiroptera; family Hipposideridae; genus Hipposideros; species Hipposideros armiger. The sequence continues at coordinate 467,580 of NW_017731688.1, forward strand.
GCCTTTGTTGTTCACAGATCAGGAAAAGAAGACCTACACCAGCATCACTTGTGATTCTCAATGAACATAACCCCCCAGGTAAAGAAGCATGAAGTGTTTCACACTGATGGAACAGAATAGAATTGTTTGAAGAACATCAAAGAGCATGTAATTGCCAAAAGATTTCAATTCAGGATTTCAGTTAGCAATAATCTAACAAGTTAGCCTATAAAATAGATCATAAACAAATTGAGAAATAAATATTATAGGAACTGTCTCAGCCAACAGTCTGCTTTGCCTCTAGCATGACACATTGGTGATGATGTGCTAGGAAATGTTTTGTTAGCATTCGCTGGCATGTGCTCAGGTGTTTGTATAGAACCTGGTTCAGTGCTTACTAATGAGGCTGGTGGAAAGTTGTTTAATTAGGTTTCAACGTTCAAATTACAGCCCTAGAGATGCCGATATTTTTACAGATTAGGTTTTTTATTTATGAAAGGTTGTTATGGGGTGGGCATTGAGCCAGCATTGGCTATGGCTTTGTTGCTGATGTCATCTCTGAATAATGCAATTGACAAGTAACCAGATCAATTTTCATCACCGTCCATTTGAGAGCCATTCTGAAGGGTTACATCCATTTGTTGAGGTTTTATTTTCCATTTCCCGTAAAAAGTAAAGCTGCATTATTATTCTCGATAAAGGACTATGATCTGTAATACACAAACATTATTTACTTATTGAATGGGTGATTTTAATCTCACATTTTAAGTGCTGTTTCTAGAAATACAAGTAAGACAGCAAAGGTCATGGTATTAATTTGTAACCAGGCAGGACTTGGTGTTGGAATTTTGCAGGTATAAACAATGAGGGTGGACAAAAGGAGTTTGAATTGGAGAAACATAATAAGTCTAAGTATAGGTTGTAGTAAATGATCTGTTTTAAGAATCCCAGGGAAAAATCATCTGACTTTTTCAGATTCCTTTCTAATTAGAGAAACATACATATGAAAAGGAAGTAAAATTCTAATAGAATATTCATCATTGAGTCTCAATATAGGAAGATGTTCAGCTGATGGAAAACAAATAAGCAAATTTATTCTTGCTAAAAACAAAGAATTATAATATGATTCTGTATCTTTAGAGTGCTATAGCATTTAAAAATGATTTTCAAATATATGATCTCACTTAATCAATGTTAACTTATTTTGGATGACAAAAAGTGCAAATGGTATGCACTTAAAGTTTACAAATAAATACCAGTAACTAAACATAATAATGAAATCTTCTCAGATTGGAGATAATTTTATAGCAATATTTCGTCGCTGCCTTTTCTCATAGTGACAGACTTTTCTACAATGTCCTAGGATTTACCTCCCTATGTTAACCTTGAAAAGGTTGTCTGGCTTGATTTCTAGGTGTCCTTCTGCCTGCTAAGGAGCAGCTTTCCAAATTCTTCAGGCAATGTTACTCTTTGCACGTAGTGAAGCCATTTAATTGACCTTTATGGCTCCCATTTGAGCTGTCAAAATAGTAATTACTGTTTCTTGAAGGCCAAATATGTGTCATTTATAGATGAGGAAAGTGAGTATCAGACAGGTGACGTGATTTTGGGGAAAGTTATTCCACTAGAAGTGACAGATTACACACACACACACACAGATGATTCTGATTCTAAAGTCCATGCATGTCCTGTGGCATGGTGCTGGCCCTGCAAGTTTCAGTTTGCATTATATACTGAAGGTCCTGTAAATGTGACTAGACATTCAGGTCTTATTGACAAGCAAACACAAACTAAATAAGCCCTTTGTCTACTAGATCACTCAGTTTAGTAGATGAGGGTTTATATTTAAATAGCCCTGTGAACCAAATTGAGATTTTCTCTAGAAACCTTTTTCTTACCAGACCTCCTAATCACTAAGTGGGATTGTTCTATTTCCCTATTGACTCCATCCTTTTCTCTGTTTATAAGCACCGTTGACAAATAGCCAGACAATTCATTTTCTCCCTATATGACTCTGGCGCCTTTTAAACTGCTGCCCAGCACTCGAGCTCAGAGCAGATGAGTCTGTCAGTAAGTCTGTGCTTGGCCCTTTAAGATGAACACCTGGGACTCCCGTTGCCCTCCATCTCATTCAGCCACTATCTCCACTGGTTTTCACAGCCAGAACTTGTGGAGACTTCTCTTCCTGGCACTGAAACCCTGGGTTGGGGAGCCTGGTGTGGGGCTGGGACCCTTTGCTCCTCTAGGGGATCTCCGCAGCCAAGATATGCCTCCTTATTTTTTTTTTAAAGATTTTTATTGGGGAATTGGGGGAATGGGAACAGTGCTGGGGGATTGGGGAAGGGGAACAGAGAAGTTGCTGTCGTTTTGTTCTTCAATCTAGTTGTGGAGGAGGTTGCTTCACTTGCCCAAGTTGGCACCATCATTGCGCTCTTCCCGGGCGAGGCAGATCAGTCGCCGGCTTCTGGACAGCTGCTCACTGCGGCTGCTGGCTGCTCACGCTGGCTGCTGGCTACACACAGTAGCCCATGGCAACCCACTGCCACAGGGACTGCAGCCTATGCCGTCGCCGGCGACTCACGGCAGCCCAGCTCCAGGTTGAGCTGTTGTTCAGCATCTTAGCTGTGGAGGGCAGTGTCACTGGCCCTCATATGTGGGATCCGAACCGGGGCCCTCTGGCATCCCAAGCGAGTTATTAACCATGGTGCCTCTCCGCCGGCCCATGCCTCCCTATTTTTAACTGCCACATGTGAGTGTAGGCCCAGCTCATTCTGCATCTCCGCTTCTCCTACCAGCCTCCACATAGCTCCTTCTTTATATCCTTAAATATAGGACTTCTGTTCAGCTAGACTTTAGGCAATTCTCAATGATGGTTGTTGTGTAGTTTAGTTGTAATTTTGATGTGGCCGTGAGAGGAGGCAAACACAGTGTTTACTCTACCATCTTGACCAGAACCCAACAATTCTTTGTGTTTCAAATATTATCTGAACACTCTCTGTCAAACAAAACAAAACAAAACAAATAACAGCAATAACAATAAACCTTGTTAAGTGTTAAATGAACTTTTTAAAGCAATTGCTTCTTCTAGGTCTCAAAAGCAATGTGTTCTTTGACAAATAAAAATTGATTGCAGCTTTAAATCCTGGCAAGCTAAATAAATCTCTTCAATTTATTGAAATTGCCCAGGAAACAAATGAGTGTTCTTGGAATCACCTATCATTAACACTGTTTAAAATCCCTGAAAATCTTTCTTCATTGTCAATTAATGAAGCAAAGAAAATTAAATTTTCCATATAGAGACATAATTAACAAACCCTTTCAATTCATATGATTAGATCAGTGTATTGTAGTCATTGATAAATGATTAAACATAGGTTACTTACTTTCTTTTAACCTTTTCAAGAGTTTGCAGAGTCAATTACATAAAAGAATATTTGAAAGAATGATTTAATTTTATATTTAGAAATACATATGCATTCTGCCTGTATTTAATAGATGAGAAATAGAACAGAAAGGTATTTCAACATGTAAATCCAGATTGTTTGCTAGTTCATCTATGCTAGCATAAACACATCGATAATGTAGGCACCTGATTGGTAGGATTCCGGTAGCAACAAAATGTCCCATCAGTCCCTTTCTAAATAGTAGCATAGAATTCTCAGCAAAAGCACTAAGGATATATATATATATATATATATATATATATATATATATATATATATATATATATATATAAAACCTGTTAAGGATATATGACTCTCTAGCATAGATAATCAGTTTAATGCAATGTACTGCGAAACAGAACTAAAATTTTTAGATTGAAGGATTCATGCCTAAAAAAATGTAATAGCAAAGGATGTGTCTTTATAATGCAGCAGGCAGAAACTATACATTTGCATCTGGGAATGATTCTAAACATCCAGAAAGCAATAAAAAGATATTGCAAACTTGATATGTGGGGATAGAGACATACCAAAGAAAACTTTCATCATTTTCAAATGTTTTCTGGGGCTACTAATGGGAGTGAACTTTTAGCAAACTGCTTGTCTTCCTGTATTTTCAGTTCATTTTCTGATTAAGGGCCTATTTATGATAAGCTCTCTGAGGCTGTATGATAGATCCTCAGTGTCTATTCTTGTACTCCGTTCTGTTTGCTTTTACTCTTGGATAACCTGTAGTTAAATAGTTTGATTCCTGTATTTTTTAATTAGAGGGATGACTACACATAAATCCTCACCATTTAGAAGTAAATGGCAATGCCACTTCCTGCAATTTACTTAATTACATTTATAGATTTACTTAAACACTACTTGTCTTTATGTAGATTTATGAGAACACTGTATATTTGATTACCCATATTAGAAATCTAGTTGGAAAAGTATTTCAGAAAATATCTAATCTAACCACACATCTTCATGAAAGACACATAAATCAACCCAAATCCCAGAAACTCACTCCATTTATATATCTCAGAGAAGAATTCATAGTTACCTGTAGTTTTCAATCCAGGTCCAATAATTTTAAATGTTAGAAAAAACAGCGTCTTATACCAAACTTGAGTAATGTTCCATTTTATTCTAAAGTAACTCTTTACTGTCTTCAGTATGAGTTTATTCACCATTTTAAATATATAAAAGAATTATTTATTATTTTATTTTCTGGATTGAATAAACCCAGGCCCCTATAAGGCTTTAATAAACTATATTCAAATTCTCCTTGCCTGTCAGCCTTTAAAGCCCAGAGCTCTACACAACCTTCCAGGAAAAAGCCAGCCTGGACCAGGCTTCCTGAATACTAAAGTTCATGGCATCCATTCTTTTCCACTTACTATTAAGCAGAGACAATATGGTTACAATTAAATTTAATGGACCTGATGCCTATTAAACATGAGTGAACCGTAAGAGGCCTGGAGCTTAGTGAATATTTAGGTAAATGCCCAGAGTTTTGTCATTATTTAAAACCTTGTTGTACATATAAAAATTGGGACCAGAAATATAATGAAAATGGCTTGGGGGTAATATTTATTGAACTTTCTATCACAGCCAAATTTTAGGGAGATTGTGACTTTCTCTTTGACACTTTTAGCTCCAAATATTCTTAGAAACGAGGAATAAAAACAAAAGCATTTTCTCACAAGGATCAGGATTCTAAAAAATTAATTAATATGAAACATATGAATTAAATATCACACTCTCTCCCTTCAACCTTGATAGTACCTAAGTCGAGTTAGTAGAGAGAACTGGGGTTTCCAATTGACTGCGCTATTCAGCTCCACAAACTAAAAGAGAAGCCACAGTCCATTCTTGATGTAGCATACGATTTTCTAAATGAGGCTTGCATTTTTGGACTTTGACACTAAGTTCACTAATGAGATTTTGAAGCCTCTGGATTTATATTTCGGAGACATTGGGTAATAGCTAGAGAATATTGCTGGACTCTGACTGAGTTGTTCAAAACAGAGGGGCTTCAAGAGCTTCGGATGATGGCAGTTTTGCAGGGTCAACAAGTTCAAGTGGAGATGTCTTTACAGTGTTAATGCATTCATATGCGCACAATCTCTTTTCATGGAGACCTTTTATGTTACAAAATGAATGATTTGTGGTCAAAAGGCAATGGGCACCTTAAGTGCAAGCTCCAGAAACCACACCGAGGATTTTCCTGGGACTCTTATGGATCATAAGACAGTATCAGCCCAGACCGGGAGGTGCCTGTCACCCCCAGGGAACGCCAGCCAAATATATTCAAGTAAAAGCTGTACTGAACCTACAGTCCATACAGTTTTGTTTCATTTTAGGTTTTCTCATCTTCTCTGGGAATGTGGTTGTAATTCATTCTGATCCACAATCCTTGTTGATTGTTTAACATTTATTTTGCCCTGTCAGTATTAATGACAGTACAAAACCAAAAAAAGGGTCCAATGCTTGAAGACCATTCAAGAATTAACCAGTATTGATTTCTAAGAAATTGTTAGAAAAAAAATATTTTTTTCTCCTCAGCATTTATTTTTCTATGAGTGATTAAATGCCCAACCATGCTGAATGACTTAAAGACAAATAATGCATGTAGCCTTCAGAGGTTCATGTACTGTACCATTGATTGACTTATTGTTTCCATAAATATTCAGTCTGTGCAGCCAAATAGCCCAATAATTAAATATGAGATTAGAAAGCCAAAGATGTCATTCTACTTCTTACTAATGCCAAGGTTTGCTATACTATAACTGTTTAAAGGAAGTAGCTTAATCTTCAAATTAAATGAAAGGCCAAATTATAAAACTATGAAATAGTTCTACTTTATTTCAGCACGATCACTGCTTTTGCTCACTTTCAATAATAGCCTATGCTGCTTGCCTTTTATGTTGATTTTAATTAGAAATAACTTAGTGAAATATGAAAGAATGGTTGTAGGGTCAATTCACTTTATCTTACTTGGTCTTTGTTTCCCTACCTGTGTGGATATAACAGATGAAAATAACTCTATGGTACTTTTGCATGATATAGAGAGGCAGTGTTTGTAGTAGGTAAAGCACTGGCTTTGGAGTAAGACCAGCATTTGAATTTCAGCTTTGCCAGTGGTGAGACACTGGATATGTACTTTTCTCTATGAACTTGGATTTCTCCTTTCTTTTTTGTTTTTAAAGATTTTATTGGGGAATTGAGGGAGGGGAACAGACAAGTTGCTATCCTTTTGTTCTTCAGTCTAGTTGTGGAGGACGTCGCTTCACTGGCCCATGTTGGTATTATCATTGCGCTC
>NW_017731688.1:475186-476998 GCF_001890085.2 Hipposideros armiger
TTGGGGGGATGGGAACAGTGCTGGGGAATTGGGGGAAGGGGAACAGACAAGTTGCTGTCATTTTTGTTCTTCAATCTAGTTGTGGAGGACGTTGCCTCACTGGCCCAAGTTGGCACCGTCATTGCGCTCTTCCCGGCGAGGCAGATCAGTCGCCGGCTTCTGGACGGCCGTTCACTGCGGCTGCTGGCCGCTCACGCTGGCTGCTGGCTACACACGCCAGCCCACGGCGACCCACTGCCAAAGGGGCTGCAGCCTACGCCGTCGCCGGCGACCCACGGCAGCCCAGCTCCAGGCCGAGCCGCCGTTCAGCATCTCAGCTGCAGAGGGCAGCGTCACTGGCCCCCATATGTGGGATCCGAACCAGGGCCCTCTGGCATCCCAAGCGAGCTCCCAACCATCGCGCCACTCGGCCGGCCCTTGACTGCTCACATTTGATTTCACTTCATTTGTTCTCAGTTCCTTCCATACATCATCCCTGTCCTCTACTTTGGCAAAGCTTTCTCTCTTAGTTTCCATCTTTTGTTTCTTTGCCGGCTCTTGAGACTTAGTCTAGACTAGCTCATATGTGTAAATCTGACTCCACATTTTTCACCTATTTCTCTTATTTAAATTGCAGCATGAGATTCACATCAATTTCAAAAGTTTTTCTTGACTAATCTGATCCATTCCAATACTCTCCTCCCACTTCCAACTCTTGAAGCTCTTTATTGGTTTATACATTCAATTCAATTCAATAAATATTTATTGAATTCTTATTCTAAATCCTCAGGGAACATATACATCTAGGTAACAGGATAATGTATTTGAATGAACCAGGATACAATTGTAATAATAGAAATCTCAACTGCTTAGACCATAAGATTAATTCTGGGCAAGACATAGAGGGACTTATTTATCATGCTAACTAGCCTACAAAGCATTTGTATGACTTATTTTGAACTTTTGGCTTTATGCTTTTAAGGATTGGGGTCAGACCTAAAAATGTTACTATTCATTCCAAACTAATAGAGTAGATATACTTACTCAAACTAGTGGAGTGAATATCTAGTAAAATAAATATTAGATGCCATGGGTTATTACATTTAAATGAACAAAAAATAGATCCTCAAATGAAATGGCAATCCATTAAACTTTTTGGGCACCTAAGCTGATTAAGGCACAGTGTTAAGGCTCCAAGGGATAAAAATAGGTAAGCTACTATTTCTACCCTTATGGAAAAACTTGTCTGAGACATATCTGTCACACATGTTTATTGATAGTAAAACCAACAGCATGTGGCAAAAATACAAAATATATTTCAATTCAGTACAGAAATGTCCATTGCAGGACATTTTGAGGGGACTAGATTGTAATGTTGTAAAGCATAGTACAAAGACTAGATGTATTGTAAGTGGCAACTATTATTTTGGGAAAGCAGGCATGTAGTACCTAGAAGTAGAGGCACAGGAATCACTCAGGCCTACCTAGGGATCTCAGATTTTCTAGTCATGACTTTGACCAAGCAGTAGTCTGACACTGTCCCAGCAATTCTAGACACAATTTCATACCAGAATTTACCAGGAGATAAACTAAAATGACTCTGGAGCCCAGGCAGGTGTAAGTGCACGGTGGAAAGTTTGCAAACTTAATTGTCTGACCCCGTATATGAGTACCTGGGCTCTGTGTAGGATATTGTGATGGGGACTGTGGCTACTTGTAGGATACAAGCTCCATTCAAGGCTTTTAAGTTAAACAAACAGACAAAACTACAAAGAAAGAGAGAGAGAGAGAGAGAGAGAGAGAGAGAGAGAGAGAGAGAGAGAGAGAGAGAGA
>NW_017731688.1:477040-478902 GCF_001890085.2 Hipposideros armiger
AGGAAGGAAGGAAGAAAGAAAAGAAAGAAAGAAAGAAAGAAAGAAAGAAAGAAAGAAAGAAAGAAAGAAAGAGAAAGAAAGAAAGAAAAAGAAAGAAAGAAAGAGAAAGAAAGAAAAAGAAAGAAAGAAAGAAAGAAAGAAAGAAAGAAAGAAAGAAAGAAAGAAAGAAAGAAAGAAAGAAAATAAAGAGAAAGAAAGGAAGAAAGAAAGAAAGAACACTGTGAGGGATGGTGGCACCTAAGTGGTAAGATTTTAGAGATGCTGGAAAATGTCTCCCTAAGTCGGTTTCTATACTACCGGAAATTCTACCATTTAAAATTATTGTTATTACTGTTACTATACTCTCTCTTCTAAAATGCAAGTACTCTGACCAGATGTCTCTGAAAATTTAGAAAAGTAATCTACCTGGAGCTCAGAAGGACCTTGAAAGCCTAAGGTGGAGGGAGAGAAATAACCTGGAGCAAATGTCCCAACTGCGAAGCAAAGGTTAGGGACCTCAGAATTCATTTCCTCCCTCCCAGTCTGTTTCCTGTCATTGCCTTCTCCATGCTATGTCCCCTTCAGATCTTCCCTAATAATTCAGGGGCACCCAGGACATGTCAGGAAATGCTACATCTATAATATATCTATGAGTATTCGCTGTGCTATGGTTAGAAGATTATCTTTGAATTTAATTCAGTGACTTTGTATTACTTAAAGTAATTTGATATGGAGACAATTATAGTGCTTAACAAAGCTATTTGTGAAATAAGTTGCCAAAATCTGCATCATCAAAGGGAAATCTGTTGACAGTCTGGTTAGAATACAATTACAGTTCGACCTTGGCAATAATGCTGAGAAAGAAGTATTATGTGAACTAAGAAAAGCTAGGGAATTTGTAATCTTTTTTTCTTTTTTCATTCTCTGGGAGCAATTTTCCATTGTTATGGGAAGTAACTTTCAGAATCACTCTCTTTACTATAAATACATATTGATATTGACCTGCTTATAAAAATAGAACTGAATGTACAAACTAGAAGAACAAGAACAGCAGTTATTTTGGAATCAATTTTTAGAATAATTTGCCACCATGATGCAACATTATTTTATGCCTTTTCTCCTGTCTGATGAAGAACAGACTATTAGAAGTCAGATACACATATCTACATGCACAAATATGTACAAATGCATATGTAATTCAAATACCCAACTATGTGTAAAACTATCACAGGTTATTTATCAATGCAATAAAACCCACTTCCACTAAGTGATTTGACTTACAAAAAGGCCAGGGCCTATTAAAACATCTAGAAAAGTTTTGTGGATTCGGGTTATAAATGGAATAAAGCTAATAATTACTTGAACTTCTAACTCTTTGAATTTAAAACCAATATACCAAAAACTAATCACATTGTTTGAAAACCATAAGTAAAAAACATCAAAATTACTAGCATAGATTCAAATGGTGAGATTTAGTAAGTTATTTTTTTAATCAGAAGAGTATTTTTATTACTTTTATTTTTATTATTTTCAATATTATTTTTATTATTATCAATAATAAATGAGTTACATTTATTAAATATTAATTGCTTTAAGACTATCTTCTCATTTGGGTGTGTTTTCTATGCCCACATTTATAATTCATGAATACAAGGAGAAGTATTGTAATCAGATATAGGAATGTGAGCTCCTCCTCTACCACCTGAAAGTCAATGTCTAACTGAAATGTGTCACCAATTTGAACTCAAGATTTTAACCTCTTGACCTCAGCATTCCTGTTAATGGTATCACCATTCTTCTAATTGCTGAACCATACAACCTTGGAATCATCTCTGACTCCTCTCTCTCTCTCTCTCTCTCTCTCTCTCTCTCTCTCTCTCTCT
>NW_017731688.1:478977-526000 GCF_001890085.2 Hipposideros armiger
CCTCCCCTGTCCCTTCCTCCATCTCTCCCTCCCCATAAATCTATCAATGGCGTTTCTGCTGATTCTACTATACAGGTTGAATCTATACCTCTATATTTGTATTGCCTCTTGTCAGTCTAGGACACTTCTTGCTTTATTCCAAAAACATACAATGACTTCCAAACTGCTTTCCCATGCCTTTAACACTGGGAGTTGGTTTTGTGTGGAGCTGAGTCCTAACCTTAGAATCAGTGAATGTGGCATGAGAAAATCAAATCATGGCATGGCTGCCAATCTCTTAGTTTTAGTTTTAGTTTCCAATTCCATGAAGCTCAGATCATGGTAACTCCAGCACTGACTGTCCTGCTGGAATCAAACAAGATGATGTATGCTAACAATGCTGTTGATAGTAGGCTTGTTCTTTCTCTGCTCTGGTTTATGTGAGAGGCTTTGGCAGACTTAATTATATGATGGGTGATTGACTAGGGCAGATTTACTTTTCATAATTGATTTGTTATGACCCCTAATTTACCTGTCCTAGCTTTCAATTAGTTATGATAAGGCACATGAAGACTTCTCATGAAGAGCTCATATATTTCATCATAATCTGTCCATCATTCCTATTCCTTGCTTTAAGTCAGTCATTTCCTCCATAGTCTATGGAACCTTTATTACACAAATTGTTGATAATTGTACTACAGCTGAGATTTAATTAAAGGAAAGAAATGAACAGAACAAAGAAAGATAATTGTGTTAGATTATGGTTAACATTACTGCTTTATAATTTCTTTTCTATTTCCTCCTTTATATTTGGCTGAGGTTTCTAAAGCTGAACACCAGAACCTTGTTCATTTGCTATAGGTACCTTCCTATCAAAAAGAACTTTTCCATATGCACAGGGATTTTGGATCAACCAGGACAGACTCAGGCTGGATTTGCTTTCCAAAGCACTCCAAGCATTATCCACGCTCCCTTCATGGATCCTAAGTACTGACCACTTTCCTCCAATGATTAAAAGATTTTTTAAAAATAATGCCAGAGGCCCACTTACCATCACATTTCAGTGAAGAAAAATGTCATGAATGATTAAGCTAAAACGACTCATCTCAAATTCTATCACAGGTCATTTTACTTGGTGAATAGCCCAGAATTCCTGCTTTCCTCAGCCAAGGAAAGGCATCTTTGGTTTAGTCTTGGAGATGGTCAAAAATATTTTCATACACTCGTTCTATGGTTCTTAGCCATCATTGGAATCAAGGCCAACATCATCTGTACTATTTATACAGACAATTACAGTATCAGGAGCATGCTCAAAATACATTTTTTTAAAAAACAATTTTATTGGGGAATTGGGGAAGGGGAACAGTGTTGGGGAATTGGGAAGGGGACTAGCCAAGTTGTTGTCCTTCAATCTTAGTTATGGAGGGCACAGCTAGCTCAGCTCCAAGTCCAGTCACCATCCAGCCACCCGTCAGCAGCTCATGGCTGCCCAGCTCTGGTGTAGCTCATTGGCCTATGTGGGAATTGAACCGGCAACCCTGTTGCTCAGAACTCACACTCTTAACCAACTTGGCCCTCAAAATAAATTTTGATGTACAATTAGGGCATAAAAAATTCCCTAAGTTACAAGTAAAACAATTTTAAAAACTATGTAAATTCAAAGGCAAATTTAAAGAGGTTAATAGTAATGTATCTTACCTTTGATAGTTGTTTTGCTTGCAAACCTATTTCACTTATAATATATATCCTCAACAGCACTGTGAGATGAATACTATTACTTCTATTTTACAGTAGGAGGGTGATAGGTGAGTTGCTCAAGGTCAAAGAAACTAGTAAGTTAGTATGTCTGAAACTTAAACATAGGTTGTTTATCCATGATCAATGCACTTCCTGCTACATTAATAACATTTTTTCCTACAAATAAGCAACATTATACTCTTGCTATTTTATTCTGTCTTCTTTGTGAAAATAATTATAAGCAAGTTCCTCATTATGGTTTGGCCAAGTGAGGTTCTGTTTGATGTGATACCAGAATGTACTTCTTTCTATTTCAATGTTAAGTGACTTTGTTTTGGAGTGGTGATTTTATACCTTTTCCTTGGTAATTTATTAGATAAGAGGAATTCAGGGTTATTAATACTAGATTTTTTATTATATAAACAAAAAAAATCAGATATCCAAACCGAAAAATAAATCTCATTCATTATTTCATTCTCAGAGTTAGACCCTGTTATTTATTCATGTCTCTATTTGCCTGCCTATATATCTATCTACACTTATTAAAACAACCATTGTCTTAACTTATAACAATAGTTTGAAGGCTAACAGTTTACATTTGGATTCTAGTAAACCCAGAATATGACTGATTTGTATACATACTGAAATGTCATCTTCTCTTCCCATCTACTGTAGCTCTTATCCTCCAAGGCTCAGATCAAATTCCCCTTTCTCCATTAAACCTTCATCGACCAATCCAGCTGGAAGGCTTTAACTGCAGTAGTAGTCAAAAGTCACTGGATCCATTAACTTATTTGCTGCACTGTTTGTCAGTGTCTCTCTGTCACCAAGTAATGCCCTGAAGGAATGGATTATAGAGTTATTAAATTTTGATGTGAGTTGGAAGAAGAAATATAGGCTCACAAGTCCCTTCCATGTGTATTAGGCTTTAGTTAAGTTCCCTCTGGGTAGCTGGGCTGTAGAAGAGGGCTCTGAGGATCTGGGAGAGTGACTTGGAGAAACCCTTACTGTACGAGGAAAATAGAGACCACTTAAAATTAACATGGTTATTTCACAAGGTTTATCCTTGTCTTCACATTTCACAAGTATGTACAAATGATAACCCATTGAATCTTCATGAGTTCTTATATTAAGTATTTATGAGGGTAATTTAAAGTGGCCTTTGCAGCACAACACACAAGATGAAAAAAGCTCTTGGGATCATCTTAGCAAGGAAAGATTTTAGAAGTGAGGACTTGAGCTGGTTGTTTCATTGTTTTAGTGTAGACATGCTCTGAATTAAGCACCGCGGATAGCTAGTGACTATGGATACATAGACAATTTTGCATAACAATGATTTTGGGACTTCTTATTTTTCACAGGACAATATAAAGCCTGAGCATGTTTGTCTAATGCCCAATTTTATTCTTTTGCTGTCTTTTAAGTTATTTGAATCTGATTTTAAAATGTCAGTAAATTGGTAATGGTGGAAAACAATATAATCAGTTTGGCTGCTTTCTTGCAAGAATATAGGAGTTCAAGAGTTCAATTCAATACCATCATAACTACCCTACTAATGGCCATATGCTTTCCTTCTATGGTGACGAGCATATGGGCCCAGATAAATGGGGGCTAGGTTTTCTTTTCACTTCCTTTGAATTGGGAAATAAATATTTTACCCAGTAATTTTCTCAAACTATTTCCTTTTCTTAGCAATAAGCTATCAGGTAATAGTAACCTGTAGTCAATAGTGAAAATCAAATAGTTCTTTTCTTATCTAAAGCATTTACAATTACAAACTTCACCCAACAACCTATTTGATTTGGTTTGCATGTAGAATAAGGTTTCTACGTAAGTGAGACTTAATGACTGTAAGAAAAAAATTTTAGAGTGGACCTTGTGCCTTATCGTTTCTTCCCCTCACTTTGTACACAGAGAGACCATAGAAACAACTTATTTTGACCCCACTGAATTATTTGCAAGTGTATCTACCTAGAGCTTCACATTACAACATTCCAGCTGCTTTGTTATTTGCTGATTGAGTTAAGATTGTGTTCCATTATCTGGGTACTTACTAACATGTCTATTATTCTGGGCATACGCTGGTATATTACATAAAAATGAGCTCATTGCAGGCATCAGCTCCATTTCCTTATTTTTAACTTAGCTTGACATTCTTCTTGGCAATTTTTCCAGACATACCACAACCTACTTTCTATTGAGATTTTTTTCCACTTCAATATTAAATTTTTCTGAGCAGGAGTTAGAATTTGGAATTGACCTCATTGTTGTTAGAGCTGTAGACCTACATTTCACTTCAGTGAAAAACCTGAAAGGCTTTAGCATCGAACTACTTACAAGAAAATAACTTTCTTAGATATGAAACAAACTTAAAATTTTGACATAAAATAAATTGAGGAGAAATAGAATATGATTTCTTACTCCAAATCTTACACTCCAATGAACATATACAAACTGAACAAAACAAAGCAAAAAAAAAAGCAATTTAAAACATCATTTGTACTTAAGTCATCAGATTTATATTTTTATTAATAATATTGCTATGTAATAATGAGTAAAATGTCTTGTTCTTAAGGTAGAATACTGGGTTTTGCCTTTCATTAATAATTGTGGTTGAATCTTTAGATGAAGAAAATAAAAAAACATGACTAAGACCAAAAACACCAAAATGATGTATCAAAAAAATTAAAAATATAAGTATTATTGGCTTTTAACATTGTTTATTAATATGAGTATGCTTCATGATCTTGACTGATTTACATGCTTTTAAAACTCCAAATCAAATTACAAATATGGTAACATTTATATTCATTACCACCAAAGCATATAGGAAAAAAATGTGTTTATAAGATCATCACAAACACTGGTACATTGTAATTGTATCCTTCTCCTTCCTCTTCGCCTCCTCCTTCCCTCCCCCTTCCCCTTCTCCTTTTTCCTCCCTCCCTCTCTTCCTCCTCTTCCTCCTCCTCCTCCTCCTCCTCCTCCTCCTCTCCTCTTCCTCTTCTTCCTTTTTCTTCAACAAATTGTAGAACAATTCCATGCAGAACCATGGTAAAAAAACTAAAAAACAAAAAACAAAAAAAAACAAAAAACCCAAAAACTTTGCTCAACCATCCTATTGGGAGAGGATGAGATCTGTATTTTTCTCCCATAGCCAAGGAAATAGCAAAGAGCTTCCTTTGGTGAGGGGTGGTGGTAGTTAATAAAATTGTGACAACTACTGATGGGTCAACATTATAAAGGCACACATAAATTGTCGGTATTTTATTGTGATAAAGCCATCTGTAATTTGTGCTTATGTTGGAACGCTATATATTCTTGCCTGATCTTTTCCAAAGAGTACTCTTGTATTTCACTACTTATACTCATTTTCTTCTTCTGCAATCACAGTTAGATTCTTTAACCTCACATCTAAGACCCTTGACAGTCAAAGTCAACCCAAATTCTCCAACTCTACCTTATTCCCAGGCCTGAACCTGCACCTCTGGCCAGATTGGCTATTTGTCCTCTTATCATTTCCACCTTAAATCTTCAACTACAAAGATTCCCACTTAGAATGCCCTCCTCACTACTCTATTATACTAAATACTTAACATTTTTAAGATGCTCAGGTCTATTTCATTTCACTCATTTCTGATGTGGACATTTATCAGAAATATGTCTTCTAGAAGCTCAGAGCTGGAAAATATACTTCTAGGTAGAGTGCGGTTAGGTAGTGGCTTAAATATACACGTTTCTTACATGCCCCTACAGTTGGGCATTAATTCAGTCCTGTGGCTCCTCCAAGCCAGTAAGAATCAACCTTTATGACTTGTTAAACTGCCATTCATTATTTTATGTTTTTTGCTGAAACTGAGCCTTACCATTTGAACTTGGCACAAGTATAATTAACCATTGAAAAAAAAGACTGCTCCATAGCCACCCTACTTTTCACTAAAACCATTCTCTTTCATTAACTTTGTTTGAAAAGAATTTTACTTTTGACAAACAAAGGAAGCATGCAGTAAAATTGGTAAAAGTCATGATATCGATTCTATTTTGGTCTCAATTCTATGCAGCGTTACTTTCTCCAGGAACCCCAGCTGATGATTAGTCAGATTCCACTTGACTATTTCCATGATAAGGAGTTTAGCTCATTTTGAAGTATTATGGTTATGATTGGACAACTCTAATTGTTAGAAAGTTCTGCCTTATATCTAGTTGAAATATCCTTCTTGAAACTTTCAACTGCTGGTCTTGATACATCCATCTAAAGGGTATCAGAAAAAGTGTAATACTTCTCCCAACAGAGAACCCTTCATGTATTTGGGAACAGATATCTCTTTTGCCCTCAGTTTTCTCTTGTCTAAAATTTTCAGTTACATATACTGTATTTCCCCATATATAAGATGCTCCCATGTATAAGACACACCTTAATTTGGGGGCCCGAAATTTGAGAAAAAATGTGTTACATAAAGTTATTGAACTCAAGTTTTATTCATCAGAAAATTCATACAACTCCTCATCACTGTCAAAACTCCCAACCATTAGCTCGTCCTCATCTGTGTCTGATGACGAATCACTGTCTTCATATATTGCCTCGTCCTCAGTTCCATCTATGGCATTTGAAATGCCACAGTTCTTAAATGACTTGACAACGATCAACAACCACTGTATAAGATGCACCCAGTTTTTAGACCCCAAATTTTTCGAGCAAGGGTGCATCTTATACATGGGGAAATATGGTAGCTTTATAATTATAACATGGTTTTCAGGAATCTCGCCATTCTGCTCCCTAGTGATACTCAGTTGTGGCATAGTACCCGAATTCCACTCATTTAACAGTTATTGAACATCTCCTCTAGGCTAGGTAGTGTGCTAAGTGAAAGGATTCACAATGAAAGGTGATGGGGTTTGTGGTAGCAGAAATATAGGATACTTTAAAAGCACACAGTAGGAACACAGAATCCAGTCAGTAAAGGCTTAAAGTAGGGAGGAGGTTTGTGCTGAAACCTGAAGGGAAAGGCAAGAAAGAGTATTCAAGACAAGGGGGGGGGGAGTCTCAAAAGTAGGGCAAGGTATCGCAGATTCAAGGAACTGAACAGAGTTCAATATGATGCAACATGGAATGGCATCAGGTGGGGGCAGAGATTAAGCAGGCACCGAGTTGGGGGCATTGTAAACATATTAAAGGAGTTCTGATTAGGAACCACCAAATGGTTTCAAGCAGGAGGGCTCACATGCTCAGATTTTATTCTGAAAAGGCCCCTGTGGCCACAGATAAAGAATGAATAGGAGGAAGAAAGTCTGAGTACATGGAGAGTCAGTGGACTTGATTAATTGGATGGCAGATGGGGAGATGGTGATAAAAAAGAAGTTTGAGTTAAGGCTATAGATGCTAGGGTCTGTCCTAAGAAGGCAGAGCACATTTGGAGAGAAGTAGGGAAAGGTGATGAGGTCAGGATGGAACAAATTACCAGATACGGTGGCTAAAATGTCTCTCATTCTAATTCCACATGAAATATTTAAAACATTCCTGGGAGTGATGCCTCAATAATGGAGCTACTGGTATTAAAAACCAATTTACTGGAGCCTTTTAAGAGTAAGCACAATGTGCTTATAAAAAGGAAATGTTTACCTAGCAATTATTACCTTAATGATGTTGGTAACATATCTATGATAGGCTCAGTATAACTACCTAAAAAACCATTATTGTTCTTAATCATTAAAGAACTCCAATTAAACACATACATCATTAGCCAAGCAATTAAGATTGTCTACTTACATCTGTTTATCTGCTAAGTCACTAACATGTTACCAGACAGATGTACCATATGCAAGGGCTCAAAGGAATAGCTAATCCTGAATTGTATGACCTCGCTTCAACACATCCATTTAAATTCAGAATGCAAATAGAGCAAATTTTTATTCTTCTTTGATGAGTTTTATATCCTTCTCATTTTCAATGTTCAGCAAAGTGAGCATGTGTGGCTGAACAAGTTGTCTAAGTATGGATCTTGGAAGTCTTGCAGATTTGTAGTCAGAAGCAGAGCATTGTTTCAATTTGTAACTAAGGGCACTTGTTATACCTCATATAAACACCCATATTTTCTATTATTTATGTGATTCATACCATTACTCTCAGGTCACAAATATATGCCTGACTATACTACCTACTTTGTCATTCTCTTGTTCTCAGTCCCTTCTCTACCTTAATCTTGGAACAATTATGTTTCTAGAAGTATGGTATAATCAAAAGATATAACCTTTGGAAACAGAAAGTCCTAGGTCTGAATTCCAACTCTGCCACTTGCTAGTTCTGTGACTTTAAACAAGTCATCTATTTTGAGTTTCAGTTTGCTCACATATGAAATATACTTAATAATATCTATCTCACAGACTGTTGAAGATGAAAATAATGAGTAAAAATGTTTGGCATCATAACATCATAGTATTAGAGCCAATAGCAGTACTAGCAAAACGTTAATCTTTTGGAAATTGTTGAAGCAAATAGTTGTGCTCTTTCCTCAACTGGAAATCCTGCCAATTGTACTTACTGGTTTTATTTGATGGTAGTTTTTTGAATTGTGGGATGAATTGTCCCCAGAGCCCACTGGTTGAAACTAAGGAACTGGCAACTTAAAAATCTTTGAAAGGAAATTTGAACTAATATCTTTTATTATTGCTTAGGATTTTACTAAACAAAATGAAAACAAGGATAATTGGAAGTCAGAATTTGGTTATAAAAGATCAAAGACATTTACTTTGATCTTCACTGAAAACATTTTTAAAAATGCTGCCTTTTAATTTCTTAGTCAGAAAATAAGGATTAGATAAGGGAGACTAAAAGTGGATTTCAAATTAATCAGACCTGCACAAGTAGTTTAGAACATGAATAGAACAAGAAAGAGACTTAAAAAAAAAGTGATACTTTAGCCAGTTTGTCTTAATCTGTTGGTGACACCCATTTGTTCTCAAGGCTGGAAGGTAAATGTGTATCGCTGAATGTGGTTACAATTTTGAGCAAAATTACATGGACTAATGAAAAGTTGTCTTTAAATTTTTCTGACATCTCTTCTGCCTAATCTTTTTCTTTTGTTAACAGTGGCCTTGAGTTTGAAGCAGTTTCCTCTTGTAAGACAGATGTGTTGAAACCTGTATGTGAAGCCATGTGCCATTATTAGTGAAACACAAAGAAGTTAAAACCCAACCCTATACATGAACTATTATTGGAAATTTGAGGTTTTGCAAAAAAGCTAGAAGCTTCAAGTTTTGAGCAATGATCAAAGTTAAAACTGTGAACTGAAGAAAGGCTGTAATAACAGAATTTGAACTGGTTAGCCTGGCTTCTCACTCTTTGTCAGTGGTTTTCAGATTGGTCTTCAAAATGAGGATGTAAAGTAGGATTTTCCTTGTTTAAAAGGAATACTGGTTAGGTTATTGCCTACATTATTTTATTTTATCTGTAGAAATTGCTTGCTTTTTGTTACCACATTTATGCAGCAGCATGATAATAATTAAAATAAAAAACAATAACCTGTGTGCTGGGAATCAGGAAATCTGTATTTTAGTTTCAAGTCAGCCATGATCTAGCTTTATAATGGGTTTATCACCTCATTTCTTTGAGTGTTATTTTCTGGATTTATACAATGAAAAGTTTTGATAACATAACACCTTCAACCCTTTCCCTCCATTGAAATTGAACAATTTTATGGTTATTGTTGGACACACACACACACACACACACACACACACACACACACATATAAACTCTACATAGATATTCTAACACTCTGCATAACTCATTGCTCATGATGCCCCATAATCCTATGATGGCATATTATGGTTTATTTATTTTAGAAAATACCAATACATTACTAATACTACTAATACATAAATTCCAGTTTTTTTAATATGTCATTTAATATCCAATTGAAATTCCTCTCAAAGGCTGAGCTTCATAGGAGAGACCACTTGAACATAGATCCCCAACCCTGTCTTGTATATAATGCCTTATACCTTGTGTGGAAATTCATGTTTTTGAGAATAATGCCATATTGAAGATTGCAATAGTGAAATAAAGCTAGATGATAGGGTCTTCTGCCCTGTCCTGACTTCCACTAAGTAACCTTGGTAAGGCACTTTGCCTTTCTTTTCCTAGCGCTTTTTTTTCTGCATCAGTCAATCAACACACAGTGCCTGGGGTCTATGAGTTTTACTGGACCTATTAAAAAACATAGGGCCTGAAAATTTTAAGTTGACTTAGCACATTTAAAAATATTTCAAAATACAAATCAATGTACTACATGAATGTCTATAAAATATGTCAAGTAGCTCTTTGAAACTTAAAGAATGTCGTTATAAGTAAACTGAATTTAATGTGAGCTGAGTGCATTGTGATCTGCTTGATATAATATAGGCTGGGCCATTCCAAGTCACTGCCCGACCCATTGGCAAAGACACATTGGTAAAGAGGAACAGACTCAGTACTTAACAGTCTCATCTTTAACATTTTACAATATGTTCATTGTTTTTTTAAAAAACTAATTTTATTATAATTCTTAATGGTCTCAATCAAAGAAAACTTAGAATATGTGCTTTTGTGATAACTTGATCACAAAGATTTTTGGAGTTAGGTAAATGTGGGTTTGCATCTCAATTTTACCACTTAGAAGTTAAGGGATGCTACAGTAGTGACGTAATTTTCCTGAAATCCAGTTTCTTTATCTGGAAAATAGTACAGGGCTATTCACCTCATATGAATATTAAATGAGGGTTAGATGAAATAATACAGTTATTGGCACTATACGGTAATTTCTCAATGAAATGTTCTTTCCATTTTACACATAAAAGTTGATTGATCTGGCATTTTTTGTAGAAATATTTATGTATATGTTTGAAAGAGAAATTGATTCCTATTCTTTATAGCTAAAACATTTCAGTTTCTTTAAAACATAGGCATCATGTAGTCAGACTAAGTATCTAATTTTGTCTTTGTATCCGATAAATAACTGTAAGAGTCTGGGTTCCAAATTATATGGTCAATTGTGCTTATCCCTCTATTAACTACTTAGAAGTGGTTAGACATCTGTTTAATTTTTGTATCATTTTATAGGCTAGGCTCTAAAATATTGTTTGTGTGATTCATAGCCAAATTTCCAATTATAGAACTAAAGTTTTAATCTCACTTTCATCCATGATCCAAAAGGAATCTTTCCTTGTCATCACAAATACATGATAGGACATAGTTTACCCATCTTTGAAGAGTTCCAGCCATTTTTGAAGTCTTTGCCAAATACTTGGTAGGCCAATGGGTTTTATAAGTTTCCACTAAAGATAGATGTTACAAGTGGATCAACTACATCTTTAGGGTATTTATTTATGTATTCATTCATTCATTCATTTATTCAATTTAGCCAAAAATTAATAAACTGATGTTAAATAGCTACTTTTCTGGGAACACATATATAAGATATATGCATACATATATCTTATATATGTATATAAATATACATGTATATGTACATATATAAGTATATATAATCAAGATATGTCAATATATGTTGGAATTAATAATTCCTATTTTCTGGACAATACAGTTAATAGAATTCTAGTCTAAGTTTGTTTCCAATTTGCTATGTTTTTTGGCAGGTTGATAAATCTTTCTAGGCATTTGATTTGTTCATACAGAAAATGAAGGGGTGTCCAATCTATTCTTTTTAATGAGGTGAGACCAGTGTGGGCTTTTGGAGTCAAGGCTAAGTATAAATCAGGGTCTGGCCAAGATTTAGATGATAGGTGAGTGTGAGGAAGATACGGGAAGTTTGTTTAATGAAGCAAATTTCAGGTCTGACCAAAGTGGGGTAGGAGAGAAGGCAAAACCTTGGTGCAAATCCAGAATCAAGAGTAAATCATTCATGTCTGTGTGTGTGTGTGTGCACATAATCACCCATATTCAAGGGGGAATGGAGGGAGGAAAGAAATGTTATTTGTCAATTATACCTCAGCAAAGCTGGGGAAAAAAAGAAAAAGGCAACTGAAAAAAGAAAAGAAGAAAACTGGGGTCCTAGGTGGAGGTTTCTAGAGGCTAAGATAGATCCCCAAAGTAGAAGTTACTTATTGCTTTATTGGAGCACTTCATAGTGAATGTTCTGCTTGGCTCTAGATGGAAAGAGGGAACTTTTATACAAAAACACACAGGAGAGCTACATAATGCAGGGTAAATATGCCATTGCAGAAATTCTGTAAATAAACTCTCAGAGTTGTGCCAAAATCCTCTTCAATCTTTGGCAAAACTATATATTTTAACTCTATAA
The DNA here is from genome assembly GCF_001890085.2 of Hipposideros armiger. Taxonomy (NCBI): domain Eukaryota; kingdom Metazoa; phylum Chordata; class Mammalia; order Chiroptera; family Hipposideridae; genus Hipposideros; species Hipposideros armiger. The sequence continues at coordinate 490,992 of NW_017731688.1, forward strand.
CCATCATCTGGTTACCTTTTAACATTGGTGGAATGAGTATCAGAATATTTTTTCTCATTTCATTTTAATTTTTATATTACTAACTACTAAATTCATACAAATTTCTTCTCACTCACTGATTTTGCCAATGTGGCTTTAGATTTTCACGATGATGGAAAAGGAGTGATATTAGAATGAGATAGGATGCCATCACTGAAATGGCATGACTCTAGAACAGACTTCAGGTAATTCAACTTGCTTGTAAACTTCTGAGAAAGTTTTGTGTCTTGTTCATATTTCCATCTGTTCTTCACAGTCTAGCACTGCACTTCCACATTAGAATGCTAACATTTAAGGGCTGTAGTATTGAATTGAAATAACTTTTCATTTGCTCATTTATTCAATAAATTAATAGGCTTTGAGCACTAACTGCATGTTCTAGGCACTTGGAGATGGCAGTGCTGAGGAGAGCAAAGTTCCCATTCTTTTGATGCACACATTCTACTCAGAGAGAGAGTCATTCATCCCTAAGTTCTTATCTTTAAAATAAAAATTTCTGTGAATTTGTGTGCTATCAAATAAGAGACTAAGTTAAAGTGTATGATGTGTTGTATTCAGCAAAATACATTCATTCACCATTACATATTTAATAATAATTAGGTTTCACTGAAACTATCATACTGTAAACCCTTTATTGTTTCAAAATAGATGTGTGATGCTAAAGTTCTAGGTTCCTGGAATATGTCAATAAAGGGAGAAACATCATGCTTTTCTGTTTTGCACTATGAAACAATGTGCTATTGTTTGTATTGATGAATTGTCATTCTACATTAATATTAGCTAAAAGAACACGGTTTATAGTTCAAGTTGTTTGAGACTTTATGTCCACTTAGACTAATCAATAATAACCATTTCTATTGATTTCCCTCAAATTTTATCTTTTTGACCCTATCCTCTTAAATATTTAAAGAAAAAAATGAACAGTAATGTGAAAAAATGACTTCATAGTGTATATAGCTCTGGGCTATAATAATCTATCTCAATTAAGTCAACATAAAAATATTGAGAATGTAATTACTGAGTCCAGTTTCTGTGCTAGGTATGCTAGATAAAATAGATTGCAACAGTCTGATTTGTGAGCTTATAAACTGCTTTTAGGCAACAAGACAAGGAAATTAGAGCAATTAACAGAGGTGAGAAACAACATAAAGAAGCTATAATAAGACAGAAGATTCATTTTAATGAATGACATCAACAGTAAATTCTATAAGAGTTCAGAAGAGTGAGTATTCTCAGATTGGTGTTTTCAGAGTTGACTTTATGGAGGCGATGGAGTTTCCTTCTTGGCATACCTTGTGGAAAATTATGGAAGTAGAACATGTGAAGTTAATTTCTCAGCTCAATTTGACTGGAGCAAACGGTTAATATAGGAGACAGATGAGAAATTATGTATGTGGGTTCCAATGTGTGGAGGGGCTAGAATGAGAAATTAATTTGTCTTGCAAAGCAGAAATTATTGGCACTGTAGGAGCCAGAGCATGATGTGATCAAATGAAGCTCAGTCTTGCAGCATGTGGTGTACAATGAGCAGCGGCAGCAAGGTCAGGTGGGAGACCAATGGAATAGTCTAGAAATGAGTGATAAGGATGGCTGGGGGATGGCAAAGTAATGGATTGTAAAAGACAAATGTGTAAGACATTGAGAAAAATGAATCAGTTGATTGCCTGAATCACTGATTGTCTGAATGGGTACAAGAGGAGGAAGCTAAGAGAGTAAAGCAGGACTCCAAGAATGGGTAATGGGGGCATTGGGAAACAACCAGCAAGAAGGAAATAATTTTGTGGTGAAAATGAAGTTAGTTATAAATGTGAAAGTAATGGTGCTGTAGCTACCTGATAACACATTAAACAAATTCATATAGTGTATGCAACAGATGCATTACTGATATATTATTTTATGTACATTATAGTTATAATTATATTTATATCATGACAGTATGCTTATACACAAAGATCCAACTTCAGAAACAAAACCAAATGATAGCTGTATTTAAAAATGAGATTCTTTTAAAAAGTAGAGGTTTATGCCATCATAGATGCAACTTGAAGTATTGTAGGTCTTGCCAACCTATGGATATAGATATGATCTTATTTATAATAATTCTTGAAGATTCCTTGTGTGATAGTCATTACAGGCTAACATGGGCCCTCCAGCCCCATGCCAAATGTTTTTTCTAATCAATATTTTCTTGGATCCCTTGGGTGAAGTATCACATGTGTACCACTTCTCATTATCTTTACTGCTCCATTGAGCATAGCTGCTACCACTTTGAGCGGTTTCAACAAGCAGCACACCCTTTTTCAGTTTGTAGCCACCCTCAACCCTGAGCCTCTGGGTAATTCAATGGCACTGTGCTTTGTTTGGTTACAAGTGTCTCTCTCCTCTCGGTGGAGAGCCAAAATACTTATGAGCAAGTTTATTTCAGTCTATGGTGATTTTACTTACAGTCCTTTCCCCATTTTTGGATAAGGAAATGAGTTTAGAGAGATCAAGTAATGTGGTAGGTACCATATGACAAATCAGTGGCAGAGCTGGGATTCAAACTTAGATCTATCTGACTGCAAATCCTGTACTCTTAACCACAGAGTTTTTAATAATTCTGAATGTCATGTAGTCTCATAGACAACATTGAAATAAACTCGGGGGATCAGAGCCAGAGTCCTATCAAATCAATAAGGCAGGAACAGAAACTCCTGAACTGAAGCCAAACTTAGTAACAAATTTGGTGAAGTTTTCTTCAAAATAGGCAGTGACATATAAATATATCTCTGTAACAACAGCTTAAGGATATTACATATACTAAATAATTAAGATGCTTAAGAAATCAGTTCCCTGGAAATATGAGCATGTTGAAATTGTTTTAAACAAGTTAGACATTTAATATTGAAGGCTTATTAGGAACGTAATTATTTCTCAATGAGAGCATGAGATTACAGACAACTGAAGGAAAGATTAAAAGGACTAAAATACTCTCTATTTAAATGAAAGAAACATTATTTTGATTTTTGATTTGATTGAATTTTAATGTATTTAGAAATATTTATACTGTGAATCTTAAAAGGAAAATCCAAAGTAACTGGCTTATATGTTTTAATTTCCATATTATCATTGCATAGAATTAGAGAAAGGAAGAATATCTTAGTAATAAAAAACTATTAGTTGAAAAATATGTTTATAAAATACTTTTTAAAAGGTATAAATAAAGCTTTACATCACAAAAAAAACACCAAAAAACCCCACAACTATTAGGCATTTTATGAGTTCTGGATTTGGGAGACAAAGAATGAGAAAGAGAATACAAACTGTACTATCCTCTTTTTCTCTCTGAGAACCATATTAGGTTTCTTCTTGACTGTGAGAGATGTAAGGATACCGGTGTAAATGTTTGAAGAAAGCTAAAGTGGAATTAGTAGTCCCTTGAGGTGGCTCCAGTCCTGAGCACTATTTTGTACCTTTTTCCCTAACAGCCTCATCGGAAATCACAACTCTCTCAACACGTACTTTCTCCTTCTATTCTTGGATTCTTTTCTCCTCTTTCCCTAAGAGTTTTTGCTCCCCATCCTTCCTGGTATCTTTATACTCTTCTTCTGTCGTATAGCAAGACTCGGAGCCCATACCTTAAAAAGAACAAGAAAACCCTTCTCTTGATCTTCACCAACCCCTTATATGTGCTACTTGATTTCTCCCTGGCAGTTTATGACTCAGCTTTTCTAAGGTTAGTCTGCCCTTGCTTTTGTATTCTCATTAGTCACTCAACTCACTTCAATTTGGCTTTCACAAAATCTCCTCTCTCCAAGGTCACTTTATTGAAACACACTTGACTCCTTTCTGTGCTTATCTTTCTTGATCTCTCAGCTACTTTTGAAACTGCTAACAATGCCCTTCTAGAAATCCTTTCCACCTTTGGCTTTTGTGATTCCGTGGCCTCAGCCAAGGTGACTTCTCTTTCTCAGTATTATTGTCTGGTGACTGCTTGCGCCACCCCCACCCCTACTTAATTGGTGGTAATTTTCCAGGGCTGCTCACTCTGCTTCAGAATTAATGCTATCAACTGTATGTCTGTCAGCTACCTTTTTATTATTACTTTGCATCCCTTCAGCATTTACTGATTTACATAACAATTACCTTTAATATTATAATGTAAACAACTATATATGTTTCTGCATTTATTAAACACAGCAATTCCCCGAAGAATTTTAATACTTGTTTTGCAGATTCGAATCCTGAAGTTCAGAAAGGACAGTCCAAGATCTGTGGATTGAACTCCACATCTTTTTTTTTTTTTAATCTGACTCCACATCTTATATTTCTCTTACTTTACCAAGATGTTTTCCTTTCATTTGCATTTGCATACAAAGCATTTATATATACATTATTACATTTGCTTCACTTAACGGTGCTGTCAGGTAAGTAAAACACATGTTCTTATAATTTTTGTTTTAAAAATAAGGAAACTTGTTGTTGGAAACCTAAATGATTTTCCGTGTTGGTAGACAGCAGAGTTGCTTCTGAAACCCAAGTGTTCTGGTTCCAAATCAACTTTTCTTTCTATTCATTATTCTGGGACATGGATATGCTGCTTTATAATTTTCTATGAGTTGTTTCATGAAGTTCTACTTTGTATACTCCAAAAAGTAGATTTACATATGACAGAAAGCTTATCAGTGCTTGTTGACTGTATTTTCACTTTAAAATGATCTTAGTTATTGAGAAATCTGAACTTTCTAAGCATATTTTGTACTTTGAAAATTTGCAATTCTAATTGTTTTTATTACTTCAAAAATTTTTCTGGAATATTTCTGGCTGAGAGATATGCCTAAACTTTAATGGTGCCCGAAAACTCATATATACAAAATATTTTTGAAATAAAAAAAAAGCAGCCTTATGAGTAATTTACATTATAGACGTAATGTAACTGTATATTTATTTGGACAATTTTCGGACAGTGGCAGTAAAGATTTGTGCTAATAAGATCAGTACAGTCTCATCATTTTTCAATTGGTGAAGGTCAAGTGTCGTAAGGAAAGGACACAGTAAAAACCAGCAGTGGACCTGGAAGGAGAAAACAAATAAAATTTTTTAAAAATGCTGAAGGGTGCTTCCTCATTTTTCATAATATAGACCATTGATAATAACTATACCTGAAATATTAGTTAAAATAATGTTCTCTATTATCTCTTTCTCTTTTTTTCCCTAATGTTAGAGCTATCTTTAAAAAACTGTCAATTCTTTGGTGAAAAAAAAGATTATTTGAACTTGACCATCCTCTAAAATTTTACCTCCATGTCTTTTCCTCCCATTTCATTGTAGAACTATTAGAGTACTTTTTAAAACTAGAAAATTGTCAAACATATACTGATGACTTCCAAATCAATGTCTTGAGCCAAAAATATTGCCTGATCTTTAGATGGCTATTTTAAAAAATTGCCGGGACATTTTATTTTGGGTGTAATATCACTTGCTTTCACTTCCCCAAATCTGCCACTTCTCATGTATTCTTTAACATCCAGCCAATGCCCAATTACTGTCCTCTTTATCTTCTAAATATTTTCCAAATATAGTCTACATCTCCATTGCTACCACAACTTCTTAACTCAGGCCCTTATCACCTCTGTTTTTAGCAATAACGTTTTCTGACTTATTGTGCCAACTTCAATTTTATCTTTCTCTTTTCCAACAAAGCATTATTTCTAAAATACACATGTGACGAGAGCCACAACCTACTTAAACATTTATTTTTATTGTTCCCCTTCACCCTTTTCCCCTTTTTAAATTTTTCAATTACAGTTGATATTCAATATTATTTTATATTAATTTCAGGTGCACAGCATTGGTTGAGACATTTATATACTCTAAGAAGTGATCCCCCTGACTAGTCCAGTACCCACCTGGCACTATATGTAATTATCACCATATTATTGACTATATTGTTTATCCTTTACCTTATGCCCCTGTGACTATTTTGTAACTACCAATTTGTACCCCAGAACCAATAAATATTCACAACACTTAACATGATCCTTGGCACATACTAGGAATGCAGTGAAAGTTTGATGGATTAGACTGGATTCCCATGGCTTCTTACACACTTTAACATGCTAATTATTGTACTATGCTGTGATGTTTTGGTCTGTGTCTTCTTGAGAGAAAGAGCTATATTTGATTTCATTTTGTACCTAGTACCTAGCCCAGTGCTTGGCACCTAGTTGTTGCTCAATAAATACTTGGCGAGGGAATGAAAAGTGACTATATGCTCATGTACATGTCTGTTACATAGCTCAGCCGTCTGACTGAGAATCTGGACTCTTCATTACTACCCATCCACTGTATGGAGCAGAGTAACTGAGTCACAAAGTTTATTTCATAAATAATTGAATGAATGAAGAAATATTTGTTATGATACAAAGCTAGGATTTAAAATCAAATGCCTATGTAAAATATTTTCATAATATTTCATCTGCTTTTAATAACGTCTCAGCTTATTTTTATTTTTAAAGAATAAGCCTCTAGCTAGTCATGTGAGTGCCTTAGCTATAAAAGTGCCATGAGAAATTATGGACAATATATTTCTGTATAGAGTTTACTTCTTGGCATTGTTGCTGCCAACTGTAAATGCCCTAGGGGGAAAAAAAGATGCTTAATTTGTTTCTGACTAATCCCACAATGGTTTACTACAGAGACCTATGCTGTACTCACTTATTTCACTGTGCTTTTCAACACATCTTTTTTTGCTTATTCATATACAAGGAGTGTGACTAAGTGGTAGAAGGGAAAATAAATTCTCCAAAACAAGTCCTTTCAAGAAAGACTTAGATGGCTGGAGCTACAAATTCAGTGCAAATTGGGTTAACATTTATTTGGTAGCACAAGAGTCTTTTACCCTCTTGTAGTCTTTGTAACTCTATAAACAATTTCTCCTCTTAAGGACTCAATAGGTTTGCTCAGACCTAGTTTCAGATCCTGATTTTACCATTCACTATTTGTTTGTCTCTTTTATTGACTGTAAATTGAGAATAATGAAAACTACTCTCTAGTTGTTGAAATGATTAAGTAGGATAACATATGAAAAGGTTGAGCACAGTCCTGATACAAAGTAAGTGCTTTGTATAGTAGTTTGGATCAGTAATATTATTTACTGCTCATTTCTATATGCATATTTAAAATTCACAAACATTTTAAACTTGAAATTACTATGCAGGCATACTAATACTTAATTCTGATCTCAATGTAAATATTATTTTTAGTATTTGGATAGTTGTAATAATCAACTAGGACATATTCATTTAGATTACAGTGGTTCTCAACCTGTGGGTTGCGACCCCTTTGGGAGTCAAATGACCCTTTCACAGGGGTCTCCTAAGACCATCAGAAAACAAAAATATATTTACATTACGATTCATAACAGTAGCAACATTACAGTTATAGAGTAGCAACGAAAATAATTTTATGGTTGGGGGTCACCACAACATGAGGAACTGTATTAAGGGGTTGCGGCATTAGGAAGGTTGAGAACCACTGATCTAGAAGATGATTCCTAAGACATTTTCACGCATTCCACTATCAACACTTTATAATTTGAGAACAAAGGCAATGTAATAATTATAACTTACACTGCCTGACAAAGTATTTGACATAGACTCATAATGTATATTATCAAAACATTGTTTTAAAAAGACTATCTTTATATGTGTGTACATATATATGTGTATCTATCTATATAGTATTAAATAAGACATTCATAAGTACTTGCATTTACAAGTTGCGTTTACAAGGTAAACTCACTAGAGACCTGAATTTTCATCCTATCACTCTGATATGTTAACATGTTTCAATAAGAATAAAGTCTTATATGTTCAGTTTTCAGAAACAACATAAAGATGAAAGAAGCATATAGCAGCATATACATTTCGAATAATTTTGTGGATTTGTGAGAATTACATCAGAGAGGCTAAACACTGGACCAACTTGAGGATTAAAAATAAAACACCTTCAAACAGACACATAAAATAGCCTTTAGATCCTTTAAGAGCAAGAAATACAGAGTATCCTCAATTGTTTGGTTCTGATACTGTAATCTTAGCTTAAAAACAAAAGCAAACAAAGACAGAGGTCTTCAACTTTTGTATATCTTTTATCTTTTTCTACAAGGTGAATTCTCCTTCAAATGAAGATGTGCTGTGAACATTGTTAAAAGAGACTTGAAGATAAGTTTAGTATAAATGAATATGAGAGCTTCTTGTTACTTTAAGTTCAGGGTCCCAGGCTCAGAAAAAAAGTATATCACAAGATAATAAAATAATAGATCAAAGAGCTATTGCTATCAACATTTAAAGATACAAGTAAAATAAGTGAGCTGCCAGAGGACTGTAAGGAGTCCTCATGCTTATGGCTGAGAAAACAATGGAGTTTAGAAACTATGAACTGTTTTTTGGTTTTTTTTTTCAAAGATTTTTTATTGGGGAATTGGGGTATGGTAACAGCGCTGAGGAATTGGGGGAAGTGGAACAGACAAATTGCTGTCCTTTTGTTCTTCAGTCTGGTTGTGGAGGACGTTGCTTCACTGGCCCAAATTGGCACCATCATTGCGCTCTTCCCAGGTGAGGCAGATCAGTCGCCAGCTTCTGGACAGCCGCTCACAGCGGCTACTGGCTGCTCATGCTGGCTGCTGGCTACACACGGTAGCCCATGGCAACCCACTGCAGCCTATGGCAACCCACTGCAGCAGGGGCTGCAGCCTACGCCATCGCAGGCGACTCACAGCATCCCAGCTCCAAGTTGAGCTGTTGTTCAGCATCTTAGCTATAGAGGGCAGTGTCACTGGCCCTCATATGTGGGATCCGAACCAGGGCCCGCTGGCGTCCCAAGCCAGCTCTTAACCAATGAGTCCCTTGGCCAGCCCAGAAACTGTGAACTGTAAATCTGAACTTAATTTGAAACAAAATCTATTACAGACTTCTGCATAATCTAAAATGTTGATTCTTAGAAACACAGGTAGGTCCATTAAAAACAAATTGTGTTCCCACAACTTTATTTCTACTTTTTTATTAGATTAATACATTGATTGGCCAAGGGAAAAGAAAATGCTGAAACCATATGTATATCAATAAGATATTTGGCCAATACCTCCTGATAGTCATATATATATATATATATATATATATATATATATATATATTCACGTATATATGAAAATAATTGGGTTATAGTGCATTTAGACAATTCATAATTTTTTAATTAACCATACCTAAAGATCAGTGAATATATGTGTGCCTGGAGTAAACTATCTTAGTGATCTGCCCCTTGTCAAGCCATTTTGTTTGATATTTGTAATTAATTAATAACTTTAAATGAAGTCTTGCTAATGCTGCAAAGCTGCAAAGATATATGTAGGGTTTAGGTGGCAGGATCAAAGCCATCCTGACAAGTTATTTAGATGGGTTGAAAGTCTTCAAGATTAAGTGTATCAGGGAAGAATGAAAGACCTGGTATTTAACTATTTAAAGTAGAATATACCAAAAAGAAAGAAAAAGGGTTTATGTGAATCAAATCCATGAATTTAAAGGGACAGTAGGCTGTGTGAGCCTATAGCATATAGCAGCTAATACAGTGTTTTGGAACATTGAGAGAACTATGATGTACCCCCATTTGTAAAGCAGTGTTAAGTTCTGAAAGTTGCTTTTAAGAGGGCCATCAACTGACATGAGTAATGAGAATGTGGGCTAAGCTCCAAACGGTAGATTTTAGCTTAGAACAGAAAATAATTTTGTAATGGTTAGATTTTACAATGGACTGTGTAAAAGTTACTTAATTCATCCCCTTTTACTGTAACTGTTTAAGCTAGTATTGAAGGATAGTGTGTTAGAACCCACAGAAAGAATTTTTGCTTCAAGTAGAATTTCCCCCCCAGCTTTATAGAGACATAATTGACATATAACATTGTGTAATATTAAGGTGCACAACCTGATGATTTGATAATGTATGTATTGCAAAATGATTGCCACAATAATCTATCACCTCACATAATTGCCTTTGTGTGTGTGTGAACATTTAATATCTGCTCTCTTAACAACTTTCAATTATATAGTACAGTATCATTAACTAGTTACTGTACTGTACATTAGATTCCCAGAACTCATTCAACTTATAACTGGAAATCTGTAGTACCCTTGACCACCATCTCTCCATTTTCCTTTTTATTCTAAAAGTGATGGGAAACCACTGACAGGTTTTCAGCAGGAAGAGACATGAGCATATTTCTTTTGTAGGAAGATTGGTCTGACAGTTGTGTGGAGCATGGATTGGAGAAGTCCATCCTGCATAGAGCTAGTTCAGTTAGGAAAGAATTGCAGTAGTTCAGGTGATGGGAAATGATGATTTGAATCAGGTTAGAGACATGTTCAAGAGAAAGGTGCCCAAGAGATGGAGAGAGAACCTGATTACCCAGGTATTTAATCCTTTTTTTGAAAATGGAATGACTAAAGCATCATATTTTTGGAGAAATATTACTTAGAATGTGAAGTAAATGTTCACAGCTCTTCTAATGACAAAAGCTAACTTGTATACTTTTTAAGTCTCTAAAAAGTTATGTAAAGTGGAGTAGGATTTTAAAGATGTATTCCAACTGACTTTTCTTTCCTTTACTAACAGAAATGTATTCACCATTGATGATGGAATGCCTGTAGCTGGTTAAGTCATGAAAATAGTACCACGTTTCTTATAGGTACCCATATGCATTTAGTGTATAGAGTGACACCTTGTGACTTTTAGGAATATATCTTACATCTATAGCTAAAAAAGGAGAAGTTTGCCTCTTGTTATACAGTTAAATGGAGAATGTTGCTTTGTTTTTGTCATTTTACAATGGTTTACTCAGACTAGAGATAGTCAAAATTATTTTAAAATTCATAATGGGATGTCTACACAGTCCAAGATGCAAAGGAGTTTGGAAAAAATATTTTTCAATGGAAGATATCAAGTATTATGATTAAGAAACAAGAATATTATTTAAACAAGAAATCCTTTCACTTAATAGTTTGGTCAAGTTAAAGAAACTCCAAAAGTTTCAACTGTCTTATTGTCTTCATAAGAATACATTGACACCTAATTTAAAGTTTATCTTTGCTTCCTAACTTTTATGGAAACTATAGTCCTCCCAAATGGACTAACAATTCAAATTAGAAATAGATTGATCATAGTTTCAAGTTGAACAATCATTAGTAATTATATTTATAATATATAAAGAAACATTTTATAAATTTACCTCTATATCCCATTATCTTTCCTAGAATAAAAACTATTACATTTTCTCTGACTGACTGATGCAAATTGCAAAGCAGATTTAATAAGTCAGTCAATTTTAGCAGCCAGTGTGAAAAAAATAAAACACATTCTATGGAGTGGAAAGAGTGCTAAATATTCCAACTATTTAGTAAGCAGCTAATTCTATTTTAACTCCAATGCCTCTCAGACCCACCTCTAAAGTAGGTGTTCTCAAAATTCACTATCATCACCATGAAATAATTAACCTCTGAATAATTTTTTCATGCTTACCTCAATCATTTTCCCTATTCTGACTTACAAGGAACTGGTTATGGGACCTTATTTGGGTACTCTGCTAAGGACACCTTTGTGATATCCTATGTAATAGAATAATGAAATTTGAGTGTTTAAATTGGTTAAACACTAAATTATTCAAATCTTACTAAAGGAATTAGGTTTATTAAGTCAAAATGACATGGAGCACATTGTTGGGAAAATAATAACTGTTCATTAAATAATTACTTGATTGGTTGTCTACATTACTTGAAACATATGATAATTATTTTAAATAAACCTATAAAATTGATGTAAAGAGTATGATTTATAATCAGTTCTCTGCAATCCTATGAAAAGGAGATGACATTTTTAAAATTAGAATTACTGAAATAAGTGTGGTTATATAAACTGATGTCATCTCAAAAGAAAACCCATGCATCAAATGAGTCAATTCATTTTTTTTGGAGGAAATGTGGGAAATTCAAACTCCAAATAGGCAGAAAAACCTTACCAATGATTGAAAATCACAACAAATAAGAGGATGGCAACAGTTCTTTTGCCCTCATATAAACTGGTTCTGTGGTAGAATAGAATATGTTTTATAAGAGAAACTAAGTTTATAAAAATCGAGAATACTAATGAATAGCAGATTTTTGAGGTTTTAAATGATCTGATTGTTCTGTCCTTCTTTTACTGTCTTTGGAAGTAGCAGCAGAAACTATGAAATATAAGCATATAAAGGTAGTTTGGAAGCTATCTAATCTCTATCACAAGACAATTACTGGCTGAGAGTTCTTAGTAAACCAACACGATCCACCTCGTGTATTCCTCGTCAGCTCCTTCACTATTTCCACATGGAATACTTTGCACCTGGTTCTTACTGACTGCCTCTAACACGAACCATTTATAGAGAGCCCCGAGACATACAAATCTATTTGGTAATGGTGTTATGTCCTTAATTTCATCAACTAAAAGTTGAAAGCTGTAAATAATATCATAAGAAAAATACAGCTGTGTGAATCTTGGCACAACAGTGTGAAACTATTCCTACTGTTTGCTTCTTTTCCCCATGTCCTCTTCCCAGTGCACATAAATTCATTGCTCTGGTGGTTTCAATTTAGGCCCCAGTTTTGACTAAATCTAAGAGCTCAAAGAAAACACAGCTGAAACCGCTGCCTAGTGTCTTAACTCACAGCCCCCAACGATAGGCCTCCCACAGAGCCAAACTTTCAGCAAAAAGGCTGATGACTAGGGCTCACGTTGGAAAAGTGGAGAATTTGATGATAAATCAGAAAGAGAGTCTTTATCATCCCTGTCTTAGGAGATTTTGTATAGCCCTACTTCAAAGAAACGTTGAGTATTCTCGTCCCCTACTACATGTCAGTAAAACAGGATAGTTATCTCTGGCACTTGAAACTTACTGATTCCATGCTAGCATGCTGACACCAAAAGAAAATGACAAATTTACATGCAAAATGAAGGGCTGAGCTGTGCAGAGCAATTTCTTTCATTTGTATTTGATTTGTTCTTATTCAGTTCTGAAAGCTTGTGGGTCAGTGTCAGTGATTGTTTGAGAGCTAGTAAAGCTAAAACCCACAGTTGTGATCCAAGAGTTTCTGGAAAGAAAGATGTCCAACCTTCAAATATGTTAGATACAAAAATAGAATATTAGCTGAAATCAACTGCTGTTTTCAGAAATCTGATGGCAAATTTCTTCTGAGGCTGTCAAGGATGGTGCCAATGTTCTCGTGTTTAAATCTCTAGGGTACCTCAAAAAGAGGACTATGCGTTGCTTTTCTCTGTTGCTGCTCCTCTACAGAATAAAATTAATTTTTTTCTGCAAAGTAGTACTAGAAAAGGTTAAAAAGAAAAGTTGAGTGAAAATATACTAAGGACTGAGGAGAGTATCTCAGTTTTTGCCAAGGTAGATAACCCCATTTTTTAGACAGAGATGTGAAACCTATTAACTGAAAGGTATGCTGAGAATTCTTAATGGTGTTATGGAAATAAAGTTAAAACAAGCTTTTCTTATCAGAAATATTTCAGAAACTCTATTGCCATAACCACATTCAAAGACAAGTTAGAGTTCTAGAGTGATTATGAGATGCACTGTGGTCCAGATATCACACAAGTGTGGCTTCCACCTGTGTCTCTACTCTGGTGCACTTCCCGGAGTAACAGACTTTCTCTCAGATCTTGAAAGAAAGCATAAACATTTTATATCCTCTTATGACACTCCCCTCACATCAATAAGACAAATGTGAAACCATTCCAACAACACAGCAAATTGTCACTTTGCTGCTTCAACCTGCCAGTTTGTAAATTGAGAAAAAGAAATTATTGATTGCATTTTGAGATTAGTATTTCTGTTTTGATCTTTTGGTATAAGATTAATTAGAATCACAAAATACAAAATAAAATACAATCAGTAAAATAAAATGTTATTATATAACAGATGCATATGATTATAATTTGTTGACAGGTGACAAAAATAGACTAAATTCCTGTTAAATAATTAAAACAGCTTTCAAATGAGTCAACTAGAAAAAAAGCCATGTGTTATAATAGTAAATAAAATGTAATATTATGTATCCCTTTTTTGATGTTCCCCCAAAATTCAGAGTATAGGAGAAACAGAATTAATTTTGGAATCATGCAAAAGGCTTGTAATATAAATCAAAGTTGTGTATTTTTTTAAAAGGACTTATATCTGGATAATCTAATAAGTTCAAGACAGATATTCATAAGAAAAACTAACCAATCTCTCTTACAGTAGAATAAAAATTAGAGCTTTAGAAAAAATTGGCTGCAGTTTCCTCAACCTTCCACTTTGTTTTCTGATGTATAACTTGTGGTGAAATACACTTTCTACTAAAATGTTTATAAATGTAAGAATATTTGTCTTAATTTACTTTGTATAAATGTTGTATTGGGTCTTTGGAAAAGTCATGATGCATGTTTGCAACAGATTGTGCTAGTTCATTTTTGGAAGTACTAGAGTCATTCGCATCGATGTTATTGCTATGTCATTTGACAGCGGACAGTTCTAGCTTCATTCTAAAAAAAAATTGAGCAATTTGGTTGAGTTTTAGAGATTTTACAACAAGTTGAAGATGAAAGACCAAATTGTGCATTTTCGCCATATTTTACTTCATAAAGAGAAGAACACATGTCAAGCTTGTGAAAAGTTGCATAAAGTTTACGGTGACAATGCTCTACAAGAACATCAGTGCCAATGATGTTTCATGAAATTCCATGCTGGTGATTTTGAGCTCCACAACACTCCTCGGTCAGGGAGGCCCACTGAGGTTGATGACGACAAAATAAAGGCATTGATTGAGTCAAACCCACATTACACGACATGAGTCGACATTGCATAAACATTGAATATCCATCATTCAAGCATTCACAACCATCTGAAGAAGCTGGGATATGTAAGCAAGCTCGATATTTGGGTTCCACATGAACTCAAAGTCATTTGACGGTGTGTATAAACATCTGCAATATGCTCATTAAACGTGAGGAAAACAATCCTTTTTTGAAGCAACTGATAACTGGTGATGAGAAGTGGATTGTTTACAACAATGTGGTGTGCAAATGGTCTTGGTACCGACGTGATGATTCACCTCAAACAACATTGAAAGCAGACATTCATCAGAGGAAGGTTATGCTCTCAGTGTGGTGGGATTTTAAAGGTGTCATGCTTTTCAAGCTCCCACCAAGGAACCAAAAAATAAATTTGAATGTGTACTGTCAGCAATTGGACAGTTTGAATTAATCCATCATCCAGAAACATCCAGAGCTTGTCAATTGTAAAGGAGTTATATTCCATCGTGACAACATGAGACCACACACAAGTTTGATTACCCGTCAAAAATTATTGGAGCTTCGATGGGATGTGATGTCACACCCACCATACTCTCGTGACCTTGCACCATCAGACTTCCACTTGTTTTGCTCTCTTCAAAACTCCTTGTGTGGTAAAAGGTTCAGTTCAGATGAGGCTGTAAATCAGCACCTTGTTCAGTTTTTTGCAAATAAAGACAAGGTCCTTCTATGAACGAGGAATTATGAAGCTCACAGAAAGATGGCAAAAGGTTATCAAACAAAATGGGCAATATATCATTGATTAATCTTTGTTCTTTATATAAATAAATGACCTTTGAAAAACATAGACAAAATATGTCATGACTTTTCCGAAGACCCAATATCTTTACCTTTATTTTTATACACCATGGGAAGTATAAAGATAAGTTAATGTTACTGATCAATATAATAAAGTATAACTATTGATCATTTTTCAATGCTTGAAAATACCTATATTTTGTTCTTTTGGAATGCAATTTAATGAGTAGAAAAACAGTTTTACTTATTCTGCTTTTGTCTACTGGCATTTCTTATCACAGATGAGATATTTTCCCATGGTAATAGTTGTACTTTCTATTCTTAAAATTTATCTTTAAATGTGATGTTCTGAGGTTTTGTTTCTATGGTTCTGGATGTGGAGTTATTTTTATTAACCATCTTGGCATCCAGTTTCAATTAGAAGATTTATGTGTCTCTTCAATTTTGGAAATTTTTCAGTCATTTCTTTTATTCTCTAATTCCATACCAGCTTTTTACTGTATTTTTGTAAGCTCTCAACCACTTCTTTCTGTCTCTTAACCTTTGTTTCATATATTTCACTTCTTTATCTTTGGGTATTAGAGTTGGGAGAATTTCTCAGTAACATCTTCTAATTTGCTGATTTCCTCTTAAATTATGTTTAATCTAGAATTTTTGTTGTTTGTTTCTTTTAACTTTTTATTTTGAAATAATTATAGATGAATGGAAAGTTTCAAAGATAGTCCAGAGAGTCCCAGTGTTCCCTTTAATTCATTTCCTCCAATGAAAACTTCTTCTGTAACTATAGTACAGTAATAAAGCTATGAAACTGATATTAGTACAATGTGTGTTTATAGTTCTATACTATTGAGCACATATAGATTTCTGTACCTATCACTGCAATCAAGAAACAGAACTATTCCATGACCACAGAGATCTCCCTCTTGCTATTCCTTTATAGTGGTATCCACTCCTTTCTTTCCCACTAACCCTAATCTCTGAGAACCACTAATCTGTTCTCCATTTCTATAATGGTATCATTCAAGATTGTTATGTAAATTGAATCATACAGTTTGTGGCCTTTTGAGATTGACTTTTTTTCATTTTGTATTTTACCCTTGTGCATAATTAGGTCTTCCTAATTTTTGTCCACTGTGTCAATCTCTGTCTTTTAATTCGTGTGCTTAGACCAATTATATTTAATGTAATTATTGATATGTTAGGGCTTAAGTCTGCCATTTTAGTTTTTGTTTTCTGGGTTTTCTCTTTGTTTTTGTTTTCTTTTCATACCTTCCTGTAGGTTACTTAAACTTTTCTTATAATTCCATTTTGATTTATCTATAGTTTTATTTATTTTTAGTGTTATTATTTGCACAGATTTTTTTAGTAATTGGTCTGAGATCTATCTATCTATCTATCTATCTATCTATCTATCTATCTACACATATATCTATATACATATATGTATATATAATGGATATATATAAAAACAGATATATATATAAAACTGATATATATATATATATAAACTGAGATATATATCTCAGACCAATTACTAAAAAAATCTGTACAAATAGGCACAGATTTTATATATATATTTTATATATTTTATATATATATATATATATATATATATATATATATATATATATAAAACCAGTCTCCTGGTAGAACATTTTATCAGTTTAAGTGAAATATGAAAATTTTATCCCCCTTTAAGACTCTTTAAGTTCTCTCATTCATAATATAATTTTCTTAAATATTTCTTCTATAGTCACTGAGAACCAGACAATGCTATCATTTTTGTTTCAATTGTCAAATACAACGAAGAAAACTCAAGAGGAAAATCAAAAGCTATAAAATTTACCCATATTTGTGCTCATTCTTTCTTCCTTTTAATTAGAGAACTTCTTTAGTCATTTTTCTAGGGTAAGTCTGCTGGTGAAAAATTAGTTTTCCTTCATCTGAGGTTGTCTTTATTTCCTCTTCATTCTTGAAGAATAACTTCACTAGATGTGGAATGCAGAGCTGAAAGTTTTGTCAAGCCCTAGAAAAATGCTGTGCTTCTTTCTGACACCATAGTTTTTTAATAAAAAATTACTGTTATACAAATTGCTTTTCCCTGTTGGTAAGGTGTAATTTCTCTCATGCCACCTCATTACCAGTAGATGGTTGTGAAATTGCCACATTCCCATTTGGCTTCCTGAGCAGGAAGGAAGAAAAGCAGTTAATGTCTAGAGGTTTTCTGTCTTTTAGAAAGCAGGTGTCCCTTTCCTGGTCTTCTGTTTTTTTCTTTTCTGGTTGCTATTTACATTTCTGGATTGCCAGCTTTTCCAGCATTCAATTCAGAATAGGAGTCAAAGAAACTCACTGCTGTGCTGTTCCTCAGGTCCCAAAGTCTCTAGCTGGTCTGCTTTATTCCCTCTGCCTTTTAGAGTTTCCTTATGTTTATATATAATTATACATTATACCCAAGGTTTATTAAGCCACACTTAGCCCAGTCTAGAGATTTTGAGTATTTTATTTTCATGATTAAATTTTGTATTTCTAATTGTTTCTTTTTATATTCACCTGTTCTTGTTTTACTTTAACTTACTTTTGTTTCAACATTTTGCCATTTTTTAAATGGATATACTTTCTTCTTTGTCTCTTTGTGGGTCCCAAATATACTTATCATAAGAACATTTTTACGTTTCTCTGAAGTTTTCATTTCATCTGGAGGAAATTCATCTTCCAATTGCTTTTCTGGAAGGCATTTTTAAATGTTCTTTTTCTTCTTATGTTTTGTGGTTTTGATTTTCAATTCATTGTGAGAACTCCCCCACCCCACCACCAACTGTGCTCACTTTTCCTTGTTAATGTTCTTGAGTCTTTCTCTATTCAATACCACAGACTTTTAATCTAGAATCAGATCTTATTTTGGACCTCAAGACTACTGTTTCATGTTTATATTAGAAATAGAAGAGATATAATCACTGAGCCCATGATGGCTTCTTCCAAGTTGTCTGCTTTGTCCTGCTTCCCTGTATAGACAGATCAGTGCTTTTCCTCAGCATAGGTGAGAGACCCCTGCTTCTACGTCCAGTCAGCAAGCGTGGCTTCTGTCCCTCCCTTCACATGAAGTCAATCGTTTTATTCAGGATAAGAGCTCTCGGCTATCTCTGCCTGTTTCTAGAGCTAAAGTGTTTCGAGCCCATGGTTTTTTTTACCTGCTTATTGCATTTTGCTTGTCTTATGTTTATGGTACAAAGATGTTTGGCTAATTTTTGACCATGGTTATATTATTTTAGTTATCATTTTTTATATTTAATCTGTCACTGTTATTGCTTTTGAGCAGAGGAATCTTCAAAGCATGAACTTACAACACTCTTTTTATTGGAAGTACTCCAATTTCCTCTAAACTGACTTTCCCCCTCACGTTTCCAAAATAACTGCCTGAAATAAAGTTTGAAATGGCTCTCTGTTATCTAAATTCATCAAAAGTCTGTATTGGGTTTATTCTGAGAAATTGGATCTCTCCTTATGAAAGCATTCTATATATGGGTCAGTGCTCTTCTGAAGCCAATATCTTGAATAAATCATGCATTTCTGTGGTTTTAGTTATTGTCTGAGCTGATATAGTATATAAAGTAGTATATTAAATTTTATCTACCATTTATTTTTAATTTCTCTTATGATATATATTGTCCTTGACCTAGATATCTTCCCAATCTCTAGAAACCATCAAAGAAAGATCATATATTCTTGTTTTTCCTCCAAGATTACCTTTTGAATTACTTGGGCAAGATTTATAAGAATTAGAGTCTCTGTACCATTGCCTTGGACTTTGCAAGCTGATTTAAAGCAATAGAAGTTATTATCTCTGTTTAACAAGTTTGAAAATCAAAAACTTATTTGTTAGAACTATTTATTCAGCACCTAATATGAGAAAGTAATTGCACTACTATTGTATTTTGTAATATAGAGAAATGGTGAACAGAAGGTCTTGTTTTACAAAACATAAGCTTTAAAATATAGTTTTTAACAATCTGTTATTATGTGCCACTATGCTATTGTGAGAAGAGCTGTGGAAAAATCAAACATGGGAGCTAATCCCCATTCCTTTACAGTTTATCTAAGGAGATAAAACACTAGTGACCATAGTACAGGGTATATAATGATGAATACTATGAGGTGGGCTTGGAGAAAGTGCTGTGGGTATTGGATGGAGGAAGATAACTTCTAATCAGAAATAGGGGAGACATGAATTCGGAAAGATTTCTCAGAGGAGATGCCATTTGAGCAGAATGGAGGGATAGTGGTATTTGGTATTAGGGAAGGAGTATCCTGGGTATGAGGAACAAGCAAACTAGGAGATATGTATAACCAAATAGATACTACTAGCATTTTCTTTTATACTTTGTCTTTTCTCTCTTGACATTTAATCAGTAAATGAATCAGAGCTCTCATCATCACTGGACTTGTCACGAATCATTGTCACTCCTCATTTTTCCATTAACATACCCTTGCTTACATCATCTTTCAACAACTTTAATTGAACATTAAAATTTTCTCTTCATAATCTTAAACTTACCTTTCCCCCTCCATCTCTTTAATTAACCCTGTATAACAGTCTTTAAAATTATGTACTTTTTATGAACTTCTTTCAGTTACATTACCTACTTTTTAGTAATGACTATCTGGTGTTATTCAAATCAGATACAGAATCCTGACAGTAATACCAAAACATATTCATAGGGTGATATTTGTGTTTTATGTTTTTTCCTTTTATCTTTTCCTTTTTATTCTTTTTGCTTAAGTTTTTATTGGTAGACATTTTTTAAGAAGAGTTTTAAATTTACAGAAAAATTCAACATTGGGCATATTGAGTTCCCATTTATCCTCCTTTTGACACATAGCTTCCCCTATTATTAACATTTTACATTAGTCATTAAAGTGTTACATTGTTACAATTAATGACCCAATATTGATATATTATTATGAACTGAAATTCATAGTTTACTCAGATTTCCTTAGTTTTTACCTAACATTAATTTTCTGTTTCAGGGTCTCATCCTGGATACCCTATTACATTTAGTTGTCATGTCTCTTAGGCTCTTTTTGTCTAGGACAGTTTCTTAGACTTTCCTCATTTTGATGATTACATTAGTCAGTGTTCTTTAGAGAAACAGAGTCAATAGGGTATATAGAGGTATATAGAGATTCATTATGAGGGATTGGCTCACATGATTATAGCAGCTGAGAAGTCCCACAATCTGTCTGTCATCTGTAAGCTAGAGGCCCAGGAAAGCCAATGGTGTAACTCCAACTCAAATCTGAGGGCCTGAGAAAAAGGGGAGCTGATGGTATAAGTCCTGGTCCAAATGGATTTAGGTTGTTGTTTTTTTTCTACTTTCTTAAGTTGTAAAGTCAGGTGGCTGATTTTAAATATTTTTAATTTTTTAATGTGAAAGATTATAGCTACAAATTTTCATCTTAACACTGCGTTTGCTGTATCCCTTGTTTTGGTATACTGTCTTTATGATTTACTCTTTGATCCATTGGTTGTTTAAGAGCGTGTTTTTTGATTTCCAAAAATTTCTGAATTTTCCAGCTTTACTGCTGTTATTGATTTCTAATGTCACCTTATTGTGGCTGGAGAAGATATTTTTATGACACTTATCTTTTAAAATCTATTGAGATTAATTTGTGGCTTAATATATAGTTTATCCTGGAAAATATCGTATATGCGCTTGAGAACATATATGCTATTGTTATTGCATAGATATTCTGAATCTGTCTATTAGATCTATTTGATTTACTCTGATTTTTACATCTTTTCTTTTCTTGGTTATCTTTTTTCTGGTTGTTCTACCATTATTGTGTGGCATATTAAAGTCTCCAACAATTATTATAGAACTACTTCTCTTTTTAATTCTGTCAGTTTTTGCTTCAATGTTTTGAAGGTTTGTTAGGAGGTGTGTAAAGTTTATAATGTTTATATCTTCCTTCTGTATTGAAACTTTTTTAAACATATAACGTCCTTCTTTGTCTAACTTCTTTTTCATTTAAAATCTATTTTGTCTGATATTAGTATAACCACCCTTTCCTTTGATTTCTATTTTCATGGAATATATTTTTTTATCCTTTCACTTTCATCGTATTTGTATATTTGGATCTGAAAATAGCACACAGTTTGATCATGTGTTTTTATCCATTCTGGTAGTCTTTGTCTTTTAAAGATTTTAATTTATTCATTTTAAAGTGATTACTGATAAGAAAAGATTTCTGTCATTTTGCTATTTGTTTTCTATATGGCTTTTACCCTTTTCATACTTCATTTCCTGCATTACTGTCTTCTTTTGTGTTTAGTTAATTTATTTGTAGTTAATTGTTCAAATATTTTTCTCATTTATATATATATATATATATATATATATATACATATACACACATACATTCATATATATATATATAATAACTATTTCCTTTGTAGTTATTATGAGGATTACATTTAACACCCTAATGTTATAACATCCTAATTTGAATTTATTCTAGTTCAACTTGAATACCATAGAAACACTTTGCTCCTTTACAGCTCTGTTCCCACATCTTTTTGTTATTGATATCACAAAATTAAATTCTTATACATTGTGCCACAAAATATAAACTAATAATCTTTAAATTCATTAGTCTCTTAAATTATGTAGAATAGAAAATGTGGAATTACAACCAAAGTTACAATAATACTAGCTTTTAGAAATAAAAACTTATAGACACAGACAAGAGTTTAGTGGTTACCAGAGGGTAAGGGGGGAGGGGAGTAGTAGATGAGGGTAAACAGGATCAAATATATGGTGATTGAAGGAAAACTGACTCTGAGTGAACACATAATGTGATATATAGATAATGTATTACAGAATTGTACACTTGAAACCTATGTAATTTTACTAGCCATTGTCTCCACAATAAATTTTAATAATAAGAAAAAGATACTAGCTTTTAGACTTTTTTTTCTTTAATTTTATTGGGGAACAGTGTCCAAGTCAAATAGTTGTTTCAATCTAGTTGTGGAGGATGCAAATCAGTGGCCCCTGTGGGAATCAAACAGGCAACCTTGCATCAAACAATCATGAGCACTGTGCTCTAACCAACTGAGCTAATCAGCCACCCCACTTTTAGACTATTTTAAAATGTATTTTTTCTTAAATCACTTAAAAATTAAAAAGTTGAGTTATAAACTGTTGATATAATAATACTAACTTTTATCATTTCCCATGTATTTACCGTTATTGAGAGTTTTAGTTTTCATATAGCTTCAAGTTACTGTCTAGTGTCTTTCAATTTATGTCGGACTCCCTAGAGCAGCGGTTCTCAACCTTTCACAGGGGTCACCTAAGACCATCGGAAAACACATATTTTCTATGGTCTTAGGAACCAAGACACGGCTCCTCTATCCGTCTCCAGGCCCACATGCATATATGCCCACATACGAGTACCTGGCGATTCCTGTGAAAGGGTTGTTCGACCCCCAAAGGGGTCGCGACCCACAGGTTGAGAACCGCTGCCCTAAAACATTTCTTGCAAGGCAGGTCTACCTGTAACAAACTCCCTCAACTTTTGGTTACCTGGGAATGTCAATTTCTCCCTCATTTTTGAAGAACAATTTTGTCGAATAGAGGACTCTTGGTGGACAGTTTTTTCTTTTATCACTTTGAATGTATTGGCTCATTTATTGGCCCATTACCTTCTGGTCTGGAAAGCTTCTGGTGAGAAATGAGCTGATAATTATGTTGAGGATTCCTTGTATGTGATGGGTTACCTATCTCTTGCTGCTTTCTAGTTCTTTCTTTGTTTTTGGCGTTAGAAAGTCTGACTATAATGCATTTCAGTGTGAGTCTTTTTGAGTTCATCTTATTTGGAGTTTACTGAGTTTCTTGAAGTTTATATCATGCCTTTCATCAAATTTGGGAAGTTTTCAGACATTATTTCTTCAAATATTCTCTCTGTTTCCTTTTCTCTTTCCTCTCATTCTGCGACTCCCATAATGTGTATGTTGGTCCACTCAGTGGTCGCCCACATGTTCCTTATGCTGTGTTCACTTTTCTTCAATCGTTTTCCATTGCTCAGACTCACTAATTTCTATTACTCTATCTTCAATTTTGATAACTTTTTCTTCTTCCCACTCAAATCTGCCTTTTAATCTCTCTTGTGAACTTTTCATTTCAGTTATTGTACTCCAAAATATTTTTGGCCTCTTTCTAGATTTTGTATCTTTTCATTTTTGTTCATATGTCATTTTCTTGACTTTCTCCACATCTTCCTTTAGTTCTTTGACACTTTTATGACAGTTATTTTAAACTTTTTTTCTAGTAGATCTGCCATCAGTGCTTTTTCAGACACAGTTTCTGTTTATTTATTTATTTATTTTTCCCTTGAATGAGCAATACTTTATTGTTTTTTTTGTATGCTTGTGATTTTTTATTAAGAACTGGACATTTGAATCTAATAATTTGGCAACCCAGAAGTCAGATTCTCCCACTTTTCCAGAGTTTACTGGGATTTTTGTTGTTGTTGTTGTTTGTTTGTTTGTTTGTTTGTTTTATTGTTGTAGGCTGTTTCTGTCTGGAGGATTAGTCTGAGGTGTAAATGTAAGGTTTTCTTAGGTCTTTTCTGAGTTTGTATCTTTCCCTGAACATGCACAGTCATGATCTAATTTCTTCTGATATGCATTTGCTTTTGAATTTTATAGACTTTAATGTCTGGCTCATAAAAGGGGAAAAAGAGAAAAATGAAGGGAGGGAAAATGGCCACTGACCATTTGAATCACCTGAAAGTCATTTCAGCCTAAGGAGAAAGGACTTGTCACAATGGGAAGAGGTGCAACAATGCTGTCTCAGAATCAGAGTGATAGGACTGAGTGGAAAAGGAAGTTTGCTCTGCTTAATGGCAAATTTGAGAAAAATTTACAGAGGCTATAGTCAGTAAACAGTGGTAATAAAGTCCATGAGAAAGGAAGTTGTCCATGCCTTAGCACTGTGAGGTTGGTGGCAAACAGTCCTAAGAACCATTTCTCTAGCCCCCTCTCTGGACTGCTGGAAAATCGCAATTTGGAATTTCAGAAAGGATTTTTTGTCTGCACCTCTGAGATCAGAAGCAACAATCAGAGCACAAATCCCTGATATTTTAGAGGACTTTTTACTCACCCTCACCCTGGCTCCCACAAATTGTGTGCAAGCTTCTTCTGAAGTATGTGCATGGCTGCCTGCCATGGAGTTTGTAAGTAGGGAGTGAGTAGCAGCTACTGTATTCAGAGCTGAATTGGACTGAAATTAACCAAAATTTACCATCCAGGTCTTCCTCTGGAAGTTGCCTTTTTAAAAACCTTTATGAGAAGGTTATCTCAGAAGAAAACCACCCCCTTCTGCTCCCCTTCGTTATCAGCCATTAGACCAAGCCATAGATGCTATATAAACATAGGCAATTATGAAATCATTTTGATATGTGTTATTAAAAGTGCTAATATGCATATATAAGAAAGTATCACCTTTCTAATACATTACACCTACTTCTCTTGCAGAAATAGAAGACAAGAAAGTGACAAACACACAAGCAGAAGTAAGTTTTCTTATATTTTTATTTTAATCAATTAAAAATACAATTAGTTTGATTTGATGTGATGCAAAATATATCAATATAACTGTGATGTCAAAACTAGTTTGCTTTTCCTGACTGAACAAAGAGTAAAATGTGCCATTAAATTTCTCCCTCTAGGTTACCTTGATTCTCTACCTATGGAATGACACCCTCTGAAAAAAGTTATAAAATAAACCATTGTTTTTAGTGGCAAGGAATAATATTGATAATTCCAATTTAGTGCTTGCTTATGTATGATGAGTTAATGTTGGTATACCAGATCAAAAAGATGAGGGACAGGTACCTCTAAAGGGTTTTCTGGTGTGTGGAAACAAGAGCAGAATGTGAGGCCAGAGTCTCCACATATACATGTAAGAGTTCAGATAGAAAGTTAAAACCAGGGAGGTTAGGGGAGCTGATAATATAGAATACATAGACTACAAGGAAGCAAGTGAACTTGAACCCAGAAATAGAACAGATATTGAATACAATATATGCAGACTTAGGAGTCAATTCTCATGGCTGCATTAGTAGGCATATAGCAACACTCAAGAAAATGTAGAAAAAAAAAATAATAGAATTCTAAAAACTTAATGAGATTGTTTGAAAATGCTTTGGAAAATAAACTCTTACATAAATATAAAGTAGTTTTATTACTTAAGTTTACTACTATGTTACTAAACACTCTGTAGAATTAATTTCCTACTTGACTTTTGAATATATGTATGAAAATAAATACATAAGAAATCCTGGAAGTGATTGCTTCTCAAAATCAACCAGATTCTCAACCATGGATCAAAAATATTTTTTTCCTTACATAGTTGGTTGAATCTGCTGATGTGAAGGGCCAACTGTAGTTAAGTTTTGGGGGAGTCAAAAGTTATATTCAGATTATCCAATCCTAAGAGCAGGATCATTGTCTCATGGGCATAGTTTTTTTGATATATGTTGCCCTGGTCCTTATGCTTTTCTTTCAAATGGTAAGGATTGGTGTCTCTTTTTCTCTGTCTTTTAAAAACAAAATAATATTACTAGGTGAAAAAATAAAGAGTGATTTCAAGACTGCAATGGATGAAGAGTTTTATGATAAAATATACCCCATAGCTTTCTATATCTCTTAATACTGTACTATCAGTGGACATGAATATACTTACTCATTGATTAGAGTTCTATTTTGTGATGGGGAAAATCAGAAAGCTCTTTGAAATATAACACAATGTTAATTTCCCTCACAGAGCTGACGGCATTATCTTTTTATCCAAATATAAAACTTTTACTTTTTTCTTTTGGTCCACAGTCACAAAATGCATCCCCTAAGCAAAGGAAGCAGAGCGTGTACACACCGCCCGTCATGAAAGGTACTGTTCAGGTACTGTTTCGGGTTGTTTGAAGTATTGAGCTCATGGCTGGCAAGCTGTGTGTTCTCAAGGACCATATGTCTGCCAATTTGCTAGATCTAGTCTCAGTCTACAACTTAATAACGTGACTTTCAGTAAGATACTTTATCTATTTAAAACTTACTGTCATCAAGAGTAAAATAGGTGGTTGAAGAAGGGATAATTAGAGATGTCTCAGAATCTGTCTGGAAATTCAGATTTCCCAAAATAATGACGCTTCCTCACACATTTTCCTTGAAGAGATTTTCCAGAATCCCTAATGACTCTTGCCAATACTGTCAGATGATTGCCATTTTTTTCCCCTTGGCTTAAGCAAAGTAGAATTTGGGACAGATTTAATGTAAAGTGGTGCCTCCTTGCTTTTGGTCGGGAGCAGTTCTGAGAAATCCAATCAAATGGCTATTAGCTGTATATATAACAGCTGTTGAAATAACAACTAAGAATACTAGTTCAGATTCTGGCATTTCCCCAGAATTTCCCTCCAAAATTGGAACTGCTAAAAGAATATCTAAGTGTATCAGAATGTTGACCAACATAAATTCCAGGAAAGGCTTCTTTTATTTCTCACACCAAAATGTTCCTGACATAAGGCAGAGCATGTCCAATCCAGTAGCTCATGTTCCAGTCTAGTGCTTGGGCTCTGGGCCCAGTGGTCCCTCACACAGTCATCCGGCTTGGTTTCAGCTACAGGAGAGGCCAGCTGAACAGCTTCCTCTGGAGTCTTGAGAGATGTCTAAATCGAGAGTGAAATTTTCCACTCTCTATTCTCTCTAGATTTGGGGCCTTTTCAGGGAGGTGGGATATAAACGGACACATAAATAGCTACTTTCAGTCAACTTCCTTCCTGTGCAGCTATAAAGCACCACATTTGCTTGTTCATAAGACTGCCATAAATAATGCAATCATCAGCATTGTAGTTTATTCCAGGGTAATAATTGAGACCATCAAGCATCACTCCCTGAAGATAAATGTAATCATTTTGAAGATATTTTCCCTATTGTAAGTCACCTTGTGCTTTCAAGATATATCAGGTTTGGCATGAATGGGCAACGATGAAAGATATATGTCTGCTCATTTAATGATTTCCTCTGTTCTATTTAGGGTTAGTTTAACTAAATAAAGTAATACTGTTCTCATGTCCTCGGAGAATAATAGCATTATTTTTTAAAGGGAAATCTTAAAAGCAAGGCCCCAGAGGCTCATGATTTTCATTATATTTAGTTCTCAAATATCATAAGAATGTGGGATCCTAACATTTATGAAAGATAGTCATATTGCACATTTTATAACCTTACTACTGTCAGGCCCTCCAAGATGGTCGTTCATTGATAATCATTTTTGGTCATGGGTTAAAGGCTTGAGAAAGCACAGTAATTCTTTTAAGAGGCTATCAGAGTGTCATTATGGCCACCTAGGTCCTCGTTTATAACTAGTAAAGACCTAGGTAAGTCTCCTGCTTCTGATAAAAGAAAAGAGAAAGCTAAATCCACATGTTTTGTTTCATCTACCTGTCTCTAAGAACTAGAAATAAATATTTCAAGAGAAAATTAAGCAATGGTAACATATGGTACATTATGAGCACATTAAGAAGCTTCCATAAAAAAGATGAATTAGCAAAGGAAATGTTGTTGAGATACTAAATACAATAATACAATTGCTCTGAAATGCATAATTCTTCAAATTTCAGTGGAACATGCAATTATTGAATGTAAAAAGAAAGGTTTGCTGTAAAAGCAGAGCAGCAACAGGTGTGATTATGAGTTCTGAAAAAAATCACTGACAAAAAGACCCCAATGAGGGCTTCATGAAAGATCCAGGGAGTAACTGCTTAGTCAAACAAAACAAAATAAAAACAAATTAGCAAGATTCCTTTATTCTCCTCTCTTATTAGGTTGTGAGGTGTTATTGGGTACAGAGGCCAAAGTGGTTTGGCCTCTTTCAGTTACTATGGTACTTATGTCTCCAGCAGTTTTCGGGAAACAAAGACATATTCAGGTTACCTCCTGTAATGAGGATTTTATATAAAGGTACACAGGGGAAGACATAGAGCAGAAAAAACCAACAGGCACACTGTCGGGACTGTGCTATGACTCCCAAATTTGTATCTGGAGTCCTAATATCTCCTGAACTTCGGACTCCCTTTTCCAACCAGCTACCATTTTCTTCACTTGGATGTTATTAGACTTCTCAAATTTAATATATCCAAAGCCAAACCCAATGGCTCTTTTTCTGGTTTTCTCTATCTCAATAAAATGTATTCAGCTGTTGAGAACAAAAACCTTTGCGTAATCCTGACCCCAAGCCGTTACCCAACCTGTTGCCTACGCTTGTTAGCTCTAATTTCAAAATGAATCCCTTATCTGACTACCTCCCATATCTTCCACTGTTACTACCTTGTGCAAGCCACTATTCTTTCTTGTATGGGCTGCTGATGTCACCTTCTAACTGGTCTCCCTCCCTGCTTCTGTTATTGGTCCTCTACAATCTAGTTTCCATATGGAAGCCAGAGTAATTCCTCTAACTCACAAATGTGATCATACCATCTCCTTGATCAAAATCCTCAATGGCTTCCTGTAACACTCAGAATAAAATTAAAACTTCAACCGTGGATTACAAGTCCCTGAATGAGCTGCATTCCCATCTCCTTTCACACTCTCCCTTGTTCATTGGTGTCCAACATCGTGGACGTATTTGCTGTTCTTAAACATGCCAAACAGACTTCCATTTCAGAGCATTTGTTCTTTACATTTGCTCTGCCTTGAATGCTCTTTACCCAGGGTTCTCACAGGTGGCTCAGCTACCGTTACCTCCTAAGATAAGCCTTCCTTTCCTGGTAATTGCCCCTTCTATCATCATTATCTATGTCTTTACACACTGCCTTATTTTTTTCCATAACACTCATCATGATGTACCTAGAATGAGGTGTCCATGACAAAAGTTTTGTTCATTTGAGTAGGCCCACCACCTAGAATCTATGCCTGGCACATAGCAGATGCTCAATAAATACTTGTTGAATAAATGAACTGTAATGAATAGGGGTATTCAGCCACATTGTCATCTGATCAGAAACAGGTATCTCTTGAGCTTTGTTCTACTAATTGTCATAGTTGTGACTCTGCTTCTGTTTCTCTTTACGTCTCTCTCTGCCTGATTCTCTCTTAACTTTTTTGTTTCTACTTATTCATATGTTTTTGTTTTTCTAGTTTACTTTTTCAACTCCCCTTTCCTCTGGCTAAGGAGAAAATCTGGTTTGGTAAATTAGTTACCATCCAAAATGGTGCAACAGTTGGGCTGGATTCTTAAGAAAGGTCATCTCATGGACCCCTGGAACAATTAGGAGGTTGAGTTTGGCTAGGGACTGGTTCCTGGATCAATTAGTTCATGGCCAGTGTGGGAGCATCATATGACACAAACAGTGGTAATGTAAATAAAGGGATCTAGGTATGGCTTTTTTCCCCCAGGGGTGTTTCATGACTTGTCCAGCATATTTACTCCTAGAAAGTAGTAATAGATTTAATACTTGGTCTGGCCATCTTTCTAGTCATAAATTTGTAGGCACTCAAAGTTGTCAAGTACCTTAAAGGCTAACTAGTACAACTATCCAGTAATGACTGAATTCTTTTCACTGCATTTAACCTTAGGGTATTAAATTGGCTATGTTCTCTTGGAGATTCTAATATATTAGGCCTGGGGTGGAGCCAGACAATAAAAAGTTCCTGGTGTTTCTGCAGCAGCAAGTCTAATGATTGACCAGGCTCAAATATCTAATCACCTGCCTAACATGGTTTTGTTGTATCACAGGTAGATATCTCATAGAGGTCAACGAGATTCTAAGATCAAAATTAACATGTTCAAAACTGACCCTTCAATCTTCTACACAACAAATAGATTGTTTTCCACTGTCTTTCTCAGGAAATGGAATTTTCATCTGTGTAGGTGCTCATTCCTGAGTTTTGGGAATCTCCAGTGACCCTCTCCCTCTCCACACTCTGGTTAATGGTAGAGCACTAGGTCTTGTTGATTGCACCCCATTAGATTTTCTTCAGTTTTCCTCTTCTTTTATCTCCAGGTCCATCACCATACTTCAAGTCACTTCAAATCATCTCTTTGCCATCTCTCCATCTAATCTTTCTCTTTTCTCCTTTCTCTTTTCGCCTCCCATTCATTTTCTATAGGGTAGCCAGAGTGAATTTTTAACACAAAAAATGATTATGCTACTTCCCAGTTAAAACTCTTCAATAGTTTGCCATTGCCATTAGATAAAAGCTCTATTCCAGAACAAAGTTTTCCAAGCTTACTGCCCTATGTGTCCAGTCGACCTCTCCTCCCAATACCTACTAGGTCCCAGCTACACTGGCCTTCTGCCAGGTTCTGAATACGTCAAGCTCTTTGCTGATTCAGGAAAGACCTTGCACTCATTTTTCACTCACCTAGAATGTTCTCCCTTGCCTCCATCTTTCCTCGTTCTTCATTTGGCTAACTCATATTCATCATTCAAGCCCTGTCCTGAAAGGTCAGTTTCTAAAAAGAGCTTTCCCTAACCCTCTACTCTAAATTCTCTATAGTCGCAACTCTATATTAATAATTATAAATTCTCTGTATTCTTTCATTGCAAATAATCACAATGCCCAATGTTTTATTTAGTGTCTATCCAACTAGACTGGAAGTGATCTATGTGAGTGATTGTGTGGCAGCAGTGACATTGTCTATTGTGTTCTCTACCATATCTGCAGGGCTTAACATAATGCTTGGGACATAAGGCATGCTTATAAATACACCTTTAATTAAGTTTTTAAAATATACCCAACACTAGTGTTGGTGCATGAATTATTTCCTTGGGATATCTACCTTTTCTCCGATTTGTCTATTAGAATGATATTTTCTCTATTGAGGACCCTAGAAATTTGTATTCTAGGATTCTTGTTCAATATCTTATTACTATTGGTGGCAAATTTTAAAATGACAACTATTTAAATGTTTCAAGACATCTATCAGGTCCTTGTCTCACCATTGATTTCCTTCTTTCCAGGCTAAATATCTAGATGTCAAATATGCCTTCCAGTTAGTCCCTCCACATTCATTCTTAATCCCCTAATAAGCTCCACTTTGCCTATATCACTAGAAGTGCATCATTTAAAATCAGCCTAATATTTAAAATGTGATCTGACCAGAACCGAGTGGAGATTTAAATTAGGCCTGTCATCTACTTCATCCTAGATAATTTAATTCTCTTAATGCAACTCAAAACCTTATTAGCTTTCTCTGGTAGCTATATACATTGGTGATAAATAATGAGCTTACAAATAAATTCAATACTTTCAAGGCTTTTTCATGTATTGCTTTTAACCCATGTTATTCACCATGCATTCCCCATTTTAAAATTATGTCCTCTTTAACCAAGAAGCAAAACAGTGCTGTCATCCCAATTTTTCCTCTTGTTAGAGTGAGGCTGTCACATGAACATGTCATATTTTGCATGGTGATTCTATCATCCATTCTATTGTCTATTATCTCAATTGTGTGTCATCCATGGATAAGATAAACTCATCTTCAATATTTTTGTCCACATCTGCTGTCAACAGAGCAAACAGAAAAGCGCAAAAGAGAGGGCCTGCAGCACACTGATCTCTCTCTGCTTGCCATTGACCCCCTCGAATCCATCATTCAATCAGTTATCATTACATCAGGATTCTATCCCTTAAAAACAGAGGGTATTATGAACACTCTTGTTAGATGCATTGTTATATTTTAGATATCTTGTGCTGACCACTTTCATCTATACAGATGAGCCATAAATTTATAATATATATTATGTATAAAAATGACAGAGGTTGAAGTTTGCATAGAAAACAGACTCACTTTTCAATTACCGTACTATGTAATATGATGCTTTATAATTATATCAGTAGGAAGTTCTGAAGATTATCAGAAAAATGATAACTGACTATTGAATACCCATGTGCACTTGTCTGGTGTTTATGTGGTGGTCAGCCTTGTAATTTACAGAACAGTCAATTAAATTATTGTTGGATAGCTTGAATCATGTTTTCAGAAAAGCAAAGTAGGTTTGAATCTTGGGACAGGAAATGGCTGACTCATTTCCACCCCCATTTTGTGTTTGTGTGTGTTTTACTGGAATGCAAATGTCTTCAGTTGAAGAGAGTAGAGCAAGTGCTATTGATTTAAAAGAAAATCTGAACATGACAAAAAGCAGCTGACTGAAAAATGGCTTTGTATAGCAGGGCATCTTAGTATTACATTACCATTTTAATGCATAGCAAGTCAGTTTTTCCTGTACTTCTGATAAATATTTTCTTCCTTTCATTCTTCATAATTTCTTTAAAAGAATAGCTTAGCTACTTCAGTGTCCAGAGGTTGTTCTTTTGATATGTTAAATAGGTCTTTGAATGCTTATGGCATTGTAACGCCTACATTTTTTTTCCTCCTAGGATGGTTGTGATCCTGATATTTTATCTTAATTTAGCTTCTTTTCATAATAAAGCAATAAATATAAATAAGAAATAAGCCAGGAAAGGGAAAAAAAATCAAACTAGCCCAATAAGAAGCCTACAGCAGTTTTTGGAGGGTGGTAGATGACAGTGGCAAAGATGCGATGTGTAATATTAACTGAAGGATAATCTTCAAATCAGAGAAGGATATTGATCATAATAATTTCATGGAACCCCACATTAAAACAAAAAAAACATGAACTTTAGTGGGCAAGTGATCAGGGTTCAAACCTCAGGACCACCACTTATTAAATGTTTAGCTTCAGCAAGTCAGGGAGTTTAACCTGTTTCTCTCCTCTTGTCGATAAAAGGGAGATAATACCTACCACCCAGGATCGCTCTCAGGACAAAATGAAAAAAAAATGTATAAAGAGAATGCTTAGAACAGGCAAGCACACAATACATGGGAAATAATTTGAATATTTAGTTGAACCTTGGATCCAGTCACACACACGCATCCTCCGTTTCCACAGAGCCCTGCAGAATGGAGGAAGGAGGAGGGTAAGAGGCAGAGGAGGAGTGAAAGGACTTGGAGGAGAATGAAATACCTGATGGAGCTTTGCTCTCAAGTCAGTGGATATTGAAAAGTCAGGGTTAGAAGTGCCTGGTCCTAAGAAGCATGTGAATTACCAAGCCTTGCAACATACACTCCACTTTTATTTGTACTAGTCTTAAGTGGATTTGTGGATTTAAATTTTGATCTTTCACTTTCTTTTTAACAAAATCTGGCTTTTGCTTCATTTCACCTAGCTCCTCTCCTCAGACACATTTCTCTTATTTACCAGCTAACTAATAGCCCTCTCAGAGTGTTGATATTTAAAATTAATAAATTTTGTATTTCAAAAACGTTTAAGAACAAAGTGATGGTTAATGGTGAATTTGGGGGCACTAAAGAAGGTGATACAATAAATATATGCAACCAGAGTGATGAGCAGGAAATCATGGCATGTAAATTCAGCCTAAAATTAAACGACATAGGTAGAGTAATGATAATTATAACGAGTTGTGATCAATTCACCCTTCTTGATTTCAAGCCTTGTAGAATTGTGACTAAAAAAATATGCAGATGGAATAAACTAGTCTGTTCTCATTAATCTCTGCACATTGAAAATCTAAGGCAGAAAGAGGAGGCAGCAAGATCTTTAACTTCTCATCAGGCCATCTCCTACACACTGCATTCCTTTTTAAAACATTTCTAGCCTCCGTGGGTGTTCTCCAGGTATTGCCTTTCTAAATCATGGCTTTTTTTGTTTGTGCTGGCTCCGTTTATTTACTGTGTAGGGTGGGGCTTATTTATGCAACTCAAGAAATGTTTTAACAGATTTTAGATAACAAGGGACTTTCTAAATATACATGTATGTGTCTTCTTTATTTCTTTAAAGAAATATTCATCTCTTTCCAGATCCACTTCCTTCACTTCTGTTTCATTTCTTCCACTAAGTTTTATGTTCATCTTTTCTCATGCCTTTGAATGCAGAGGGCAGGGTCATTTTGGAGACCTGATATAAGAATGTACCTTCTTGAAAGTCATTGAGATGCCCTGTTTTTCTGAGATCAATATCGGGGGTGAAGCAAGAGGAAAATGTCAGCAAGTATGAGTGGACTTCATATTTTATATCATTGTCATGGTTTATTAGGTTGAAAGTCTAAAGGATCTTGAGGTGAATTAAATTGCAAATTTGAAATTTGAAACAAGGAACTTAATTTCATGTAGTGCCACTTACACTTTGAAAAGGAGACCACTATTTGTTCATATAGTTCAATTCATGTCTCTCTCTCTCTCTCTCTCTCTCTCTCTCTCTCTCTCTCT
>NW_017731688.1:527033-569882 GCF_001890085.2 Hipposideros armiger
ACAGCCATTCACGGCAGTTCATGCCAGCTGCTGGCCACTCACGGTAGCTCACGGCAACTCGCTACAGCCCCACTACATCCTACACTGTTGCAGGTGACTCATGGCTGCTCAGCTCCAGGTTGAACTGTTGTTCACCATCTTAGCGGTAGAGGGCATAGCGTCACTGGCCCCATGTGGGATCTGAACTGGGGCCCTGGTGCTCAGAGCTGGCATCCCAAGCCAACTCCTAACCAAGTCGGCCGGTCCTTAATATTACTTTTAAAACAGAGTAAGTTCCAACTCAAATTATACTTTTTAAAAATAAACTTTATATTTTAGAACAGTTTTAGATTTACAGAAAAATTATGACAATAGATAATATAGAGAGTTCCCATATACCCGGCTTTCAGTTTCTCCTGTGATTTATATCTTATGTTAGTATGGTACATTTGTTACAATGAATAAACCAATATTCATACATTATTATTAACCAAAATCCATATTTTATTTGTATTTATTTAATTTTTTCTTAATTCCCCTTTTCTGTTCTAGAAACCCATCCAGGGTATTTAGTTATCATGACTCTTTAAGTGTTATTTAGTTATCATGACTCCTTGGTTGTGACAATTTCTCGGATTTCTTTGTTTTTGATGACCTTAACAGTTTTGAATAGTATTGGGAAGATATTTTATAGAATTTTGCTCTATTGGTATTTGTCTGATGTTTTTTTTTCATGATTACACCGAAGTTATGAGTTTGGGGGAGAAAGACTGCAGATAGAAAGTGACCTTTTCATCACATGATATAAAGGGCACATACTATCAATGTGACTTATTACTGTTGATGTTGACCTCGATCAACTGGCTGAAGTAGTGTTTGTCAGAATTCTCTACTATAAGGTTACTCTTTTTTACCCCCTTTTCATACCATTGGAAGGAAGACACCATGTGTAGCTGACACTTAAGGAGCAGGAAGTTATGCTCTACTTCCCTGAAGGATATGTATCTACATAAATTATCTGGAATTCTGCACAAGAAAGTTGTCTCTTCTCTCCCATTTATTTATTTATTTATTCAATCACTTATTTTTATTAATGTGGACTCATAGGTATTTATTTTGTACTTTTAGTTTTAACTCAATACTACTTTTATTTTGCTGCTCAAATAGTTTCAGCTTTAGCCACTGGGAGCTTTTTCAGTTGACTCCTGAATCTCTTTGATATACCCCATTACTGTGGGGTTTGTTTGATTGTTTGTTTGTTTGTTTGTTTGAGCATATTCTTACTTTCTGGCACTACAAGATACTTAAGGCTCATTTGTATATTTCCTGTCTCAGTCTTAGAATCCACCATTTCTTCAAGGAGCCTTCAAATTATAATTTTAATGCCTATTTGAGCCAGTATATTGTAAAGCATATGTTTGTAACAATATATAGCTTACTAAAAATAGAAAAATCTATCTCTTGCTCTACAGAAATGTATGTGCATCATATCCATTAGTGGTTAGGATGGTTAATGCTACACACTGCATGCTATAATGTACACACCACACTCTTACCGATGCTAATGGGAGTTCCAGGAAGAAAAAACAAGGCTTAATAGAACAGGCAGATGTTGTCTTTATGGGCTTACCTTACTTCATTTAATACCTCATACAGTGTTCCCTGATGATTTCTTGGATAAGATTTGTATGGCTCCTTTTAGATGTGGAATTAGTAATACGTTTGCAACCTTCTTGGAGATTGGCTGTTTGCTTGACTTAAATCAGAGATTTAAAAAAGTAATGTTTATAACACCTTATACTTGTGTAGTACTTCAACATATACAATGTGTTTTTGTATAATTTACTTGTTTTTTACAGAAAACCTCTAAAGTCACAGAGTATCTTTTATTTTAGAGGACATTGAGGTTCCCAAAAGAGCAGAGTTGCATGTTAAATGTCACTCTCCTTTAAAAGGCTAAACTGTGACATAAGCTTATTTTGCTTTTCTATTGGAATAACAATAGGCCTCATTTTTCCTATTTACTCATCTATGCGGTTTGCCCTTTAAAATCCAGAGATCCTTTAACCTTATAATTTAATGGAAAGTTTTTACAAGATTATTTTATACCCAAATTCCTACAAAATACTTAGTGCCTTTGTTTATAATCATTTTTGTATTTTAAACTCACATTATAGATCCATATGTAATAACAATTTGGGACTCAAACCAAGCTTGCCTTTCATCTTGTCTCTCTCCAATCCACACTCTCGCTACTCCTGAAAACTGACCATACAAATCTGACCCTGTGTCTCTTTGGCTTACAACCCTTCTTCACATGTGCACCAAGTCCTTTAGAATGAGACCCTGGAAACAGTGTGCAGGGCTGTTTATGATTTGGACCCTCATACCTGGCTAGCTTCACCTCCTGCCATTGTCTTCTTTTATTTAATGGCACAGTCATGCTGAATTGCATTTAGTTCCTTGAAAATAACCCTTGGTTTCTAGCCTGCATGTTTGTTCTGTAGCTTTCTTTACATAGAAGTTCTTTCTCTGTCCCTCCTAATTCTGAATCCTATGAGCTGTGCAACTTTGAACCTCAGAATGCATTGCACATACCTATTTGTGTAGTAGGGGAGGATAGATAATTTTTTTTTCTACCCTTCTAAAGTGTTCTGGCTAGTCTAATGTAACCAAATTAACATAAGACAAATTAATAGGATAAAATAATTTATTACATATGTACATATGGGGGTTCCATAAGAATATGGGACACTAGGACAAATCCATCAGTTGATGGATTATATGCCGCCTTGAGCTAAGGAGAAGAGGGTGGGTGAATTGTGGTTTGGAATTTCAAATCGTAGGGAGGCTATTCACATGGAGATGGAAAAGAAAATATTTTGAAAACAAATGCTTGCTGGGCTATCTATCTTACCAATGGGACACAGAGAGGACTTTGACAAAATGGGCCTTGCTAAGTTCCTTCCTGTCTATCACACCTAGTTCATATTAAACTATAGTTATCTATGATGAGAGCCCCCTTCCTGGAGCAGATCCTCTATCTAAATTTTTAGGCAGTTAAGGGGAAGGTCAAAGGTTTTTCCTGAGTCTTTAATTTCTTGAAAATAATCTGCTTAAAATAATCAATATCCCAAAAAGCATATTTTAGAGTGGCAAACGCTGCTCCCCCTCAGTGTGTATCTGTAATCCCTTCTAGCTAGACTGAATTCTTTGAGGACAAGGCTAACATCTTGTCTTCCAAGAGTATTCGTATTTCTCTTCCATTTGTATTGTAGAAGGCTCTTCTTAATAAATGCTGAATCAATGAGTGGATACTCTTTCTAATTTAAAAATGTGAATTTAATGGCTTAATTTTAGCCATATTGAATAAAACTATAAATTTCTGGAACAAAGAAGTTGATTCACAGAGTTAATTTTTAAAGATTAGTCTGTCTTAGATTTTTAATTGCCTCAGTTCATCCGCCTATTTCCAATGCTCTTATTTATATAAGAATGACTAACTGCTAGTGCCGTCATTTGTTTTTCCTTTAGTGTATTTAGACTTTCAAAATAACATTTACGACTTGTGAGAAGTTGAAATACTGATCATATTATTTTCCACAATAAATTAATGAAAATCCAATTAGATGTGTGTTATAATATATAAATGTCAAGATAAATTGAGAAATTGGTTCTTAGTGGGGCAACTTCAAGATAGGATTACATTCTTTGCAAACTTGTGTTGGTCTATAAAACTTTTCTAAATACTTTCTCTCTTAAAATTTTATCTTCTTGTCTAAACCTCAAAAAAATGTCTGAGTTTCAAGATAACTTTAAGATCATTTTCATTAATTCCTTTCTCAGTAGGTCTTCAGGACAAAATACCCCACATTTCAGTTGCCAGAGCAGGCTGAACTCTTTCTGTGGAGTGTTCCTTATGAGATAATAAAGGTGTCAGCATTGCTGTCAAACAACATACAAATATTTATTAAACTCAAACTCTGTGCAAAGCTCTGACCTGTGTGTTATTTTAAACAAAGAATTATCAAGCCTATGTCAAACCTGAGGAAGGTTTACAATTTTGTTTTTTTCATTAAGAGACAAAATATCAAGTAGAAGTAATGGTGTCCAAAGTTTCCTTTTAGGAAATTACTAGGTCCCCCAAATAAAAATTATATAATCAGCATTGCATTTATGATCTGTACTCTACATCCCTTCCTTTGTGGTATAATTACCAATGGAAGCCATTGTGCTTTCCTTATCACTCAAAGGTATGCTGAAGCTATCTTTTTTTTTTATATATAATTTTTTTTTTAGTTTCAGGTGTACCAAACAACAGAATGTTTAGATATTTACACCTCTCACATAGTCATTCCCCCCAAGCCCCACGTCTACTACCTCTGATATCATACATAGCTATTACATTACCATTGACCCTATGTTGTACTTTACATCCCATGACTATATATGTATTTTTAAAAATGACAGTTGACATTCAATATTATTTTATATTAGCTTCAGGTGTACAGTGCACTGGTTAGGCATTTATATAATCTATGAAGTGATCCCCCCAATAAGCCCAGTCCCCATCTGACAGCCTATGTAATCTTTACAACATTATTGATTATATTCCCCATACTGTATTTCACATCCCAGTGACTATTTTGTGACTATCAATTTGTACTTGCTAATCCCTTCACCTTCCCCCACATCCCCTTATGCCCCTCCCATCTAGAAACCATTAGTTTTTTCTCTGTGTCTATGAGTCTATTTCTGCTTTGTTTGTTTGTTTATTTTGTCCTTTAGATTCCACATACAGGTGAAATCATATGGTATTTGTCTTTCTCAGTCTGACTTATTTCACTTCAAGCTATCTTTTTTTAAAACAAAATTTTATTCACTGCACACATGGACAACTCTCTAAAATTTTATAACTTAAAACCAAACTTAAAATTATCTTACTGATTTCCAACAAGCTATCTTAGAGCAAGGTTCTCACATGTTTCCATCACTATAACAACCAAAAGACAATCTCAGCTTACAGCTGAACTACAATTGATAAAGGACTTTGAGAGTTGGAAATGGCATCTCTTGCCTCTTATGAATCTGAGGCTGTTGCTCAGTCTATTATAAAATATTTAATTCTTAAGAGCTCATTGGTCCTCCTAGACACTGGCAGTCCACAGGCAAATGAAAAACAAAAGGAAGCAATAAGTAAAATGACTACAAGAGATGAGAGTCTGAGGAGGAAAGAAACAGAAGCACTACAAATTTACACAACTACATCACTGTGTAAGACAAAAGATGATCAAAACAATGACCTTCACTCAGAAAAAAAGTTGTACTATTTTTTTTTATCATAATATGCATTTTAAAAAGCAGGAAAGTGAAAGTGTACAATGAAAGATTTAAAATCCCAGTTTTTTGTTTTTGGGTTTGTTTTTTTTTTTTAATTTCTACTCCATGTGGTATGTACTCCACATTACATGTAAGTACCAGTACTTAGGCCTTCTCATTCTTTTTTTTTTCCCGCAGCCTTGATGCTCACTCTTATGATCTCTAGTGGCCACTCAGTTTGTGAGGGTGTGAAAAGACAGGAACTAGGGAGAGGTCTTCAGCTCAGTAGCTCATAAACTGGTGTTCTAGTCATCCCAGGACATTAGGAAGGCTGTAAAAACAAACTTGGCCTACTTAGCAATTATGCCTAAATCAACACCTTACCTCCTAAATGGAGCAGAAATTTTGTTTAAAATCTTTCTCAGAAATAAGAAGGTAAAGACCAACTTCCAAAATTTCTTCCATTCTCTACAAAGCTTTTCTTCTGGAATGTTGAAATTGAAAGTGTCACCTTGAAACAATAGAGGGTGTCTTTATTCTTCCTTTTGGAGTGGTGACCTTGAGACAAATTGCCAATGCCATAGTGATTCACTGTCACAGATAACCACATTGCAATGCTTTCTTGTTGACTGTTGACCCTATGTAAGACTGTATGTCCATTTTATGTGAAACTATGAAGCCTAAGCATTCTAGTTCAAATTTGATGTGTTTTTCGATGATCTCTATATATCAGTTTTGCCTCTTAACTTACTGTAGTTCAGTGAAAAATAGATGCATTTCATGCATTGAATATTACCAATTGATGATCATGCTTACCTTGTGTAACAATAGGTTTCAATATAAATTTTTGTATGTCAAAAAAAAAGATTTGAAACGTGATTTAAAATGTATTTTACTTTTAAATATATATAAATATTTATATATGTATATTATATATATATATATTTATATACTATATATTTTATATAGAGTATGGGTTTTATACTGTGTTTCCCCCAAAATAAGACTAGGTCTTATATTAATTTTTGCTCCAACAATCTATATTTATTCATTTATTCATGTACAAAAATCTACATTTATTCAAACAGTCATGTCCGGCTGACATTCTTAACTGGGGCTTATGTTTGGGGTAGGGCTTATATTACAAGCATCCTGAAAAATCATGCTAGGACTTATTTTCCAGTTAGGTTTTCTTGTCAGGGAAACACAGTATGTACTTCCACTATTTATTATTTTGATGTTTGCCTTAAAAGTTTTTATTTTGTTGTGAGAATTAGCCTGTATCTTTCGAGACAATACTGTCTCTGTATGTAACTATATATGAAGAATTTTGAATTTCTAGGGGAATAGAGCAAGAAGAGAAGTCTTCTCCTTCCATCTGTTCACCTTTTTTAAAATTGCATCAAAAGGTACTTGTTCCTACCTTTGATGTTGTAGAAGGAATAATATATGTAAAAAATAGGTCAGGAAAATGGAGGAAAGGAATATTGGATTTGAGATTTCCTACACTTTTCCCCTTTTATGCTTTAAGCCCTGACAGGTAATGAAGTAGATCAGAGCACTCCCAAATCTTCTAACCCTACCATTACCCCTTAACATAATTCCTCCTCTAAATAAATTAATTAGCACTTGTGTAATAATTTCCTCCAAAATATTTTTATTGATCTTTCCCAATTACATATGCCTGTAGTATCTTGTTTATGCTATTTTCTTCAACATTACATTTTTCTTCTATTAAGTAATTCAGTTGGCTTTTAAATAACATAACTATAAATCCTAACATGAAGAAATATGAGAAATTAGTTTGCCAAAGATTCTTAGCCTATTTGATAATGTTGATATTTGCATACTCCATTGTATCAAACTTACTCATCCTAAGCATTGTGAAAACAATAATAATAGAATTAATTTACTTTGGGCTTTCTTAAAAGATGGTAAGCCAACTGTCATTTGATTATTATTTAACTAATTTTCTATAATTAGTTGGGCCTACGGATGTATTGTAGCAGTAGTAATCACAAAAAAATTCTAGCCTATATTCAGATTTAAAAAGAAGTACAAACATGAATACGTACTTGACAACTGAAAACTAACACTCTCCCTTATGACCTTAAGGAACCCCAAGTATAGCTTAAACATGGCTACAGTAAGCTACGTGTTTTGCAATAACTTGAAAAGTCATGAACTTGAACGACTTTTTCTAAGAGCTGAACCAAGATAAATCAGAGAAACACCTGCATAGTCTTTATTTTAATGCAAATCAATTTAATTAACATATCAATGTATTGAAATTAGCAATGAAAAATATTCCAAAAGTAAATATTATACCACAGAGCCTTGTTGCCAGTGCCAAAGCTTTTTATCATCCTATTAATTAATTGTTGAATCACCACAGATTCCATGTTTTACTTGAAAGGCCAAACCAAATAGTTCTTTGCATATATATTAGCATCCCCTGTTTTCTAGACAGACATTTAATCCCTTCTTATCTCTGAGATAAATATGTTTTTTTCATGTAATTATTTAATTAGTCAATAGACTAGAACAGATCCCATGGAGCCACTCCACTGTGTGCTGTGTAAATATGTTCTGTTCTACTCCTCGTAATTGGCCAATAGATCCCCCAAGAGTGTTTTGATCCCTTAAAGAAACACTATAAGGGCAAGGGGGTGAGGGGTGGATGTTCCTCTTTGGCAATGAAACCAGAAAGAAGAGCTTCACATTCAGTGCTCATTACATCATCCGCAAAAAGAACAAACACTGCTGACCGCCTAGCTCCCTCTGCTGGTTCACAAAGTTTAAAAATGACAAGTAGAAATAACGTTTACAAACTAGAGCTTCTAAGGAGAAAAATGTGTCATTTTAGGTAGACAGTGAGGTTAAACTAAGAAAATAAACAACAGAGCGGGCTTGTCGTTTTTACCGTATTTCCCCATGTATAAGATGCACCCTTTTTCAAAAAATTTGGGGTCTAAAAACTGGGTGCGTCTTATACAGTGGTTGTAGATTTTTTTTTACTTGCATTTCCCGCTTTTTTCGTGCTTT
Organism: Hipposideros armiger; assembly: GCF_001890085.2. Taxonomy (NCBI): domain Eukaryota; kingdom Metazoa; phylum Chordata; class Mammalia; order Chiroptera; family Hipposideridae; genus Hipposideros; species Hipposideros armiger. The sequence goes on from NW_017731688.1 coordinate 535,377, forward strand.
TTTTTTTGCGCTCATACAACCACTGTATAAGACGCACCCAGTTTTTAAACCCCAAATTTTTTGAAAAAGGGTGCATCTTATACATGGGGAAATACGGTATATTTCCTAAGTTGTGATCCACCTTACTGTCTTTAATCATTTTACCATTATGTATGCCTGTATTCTCTCACTTTTTTCAATAAAGAGCAGGCTCTAGATCAATAGGCAGGTAATTTTTTTCTGGGAAACTTCAACCAGTGTAAGCTTCATGAGTCTATCAGCACCTTCCTCTGTGAGGCAGGAGATTATTCACAGGGGCTATAGGCTACCTTTGGTCCATTCACAAGGATGGCAAATGAAAGGTGTAAAGAAGTGAACATCTTTTTCAGACTGACCAGTTAGAATCCTGTGCATCTCATCTTTATGGCATTGGTGACCTTCTTCATTTGGACTAGGCAAAAAGCAGCCAAAAAAGAGAGGGCAGGGATTGGAGCAAAATGGCGTTGAATTCCAACTCTGACAAAAATCTGTGCAGTCTTCTTCAAGTTTTTTATCGTCTCTGCCCTTTCTTGTTTACATCTATAATTTGGAAATAAAACTCTCAAAGAGAGTCGTTATGAGGGTTAAATAATGTGTGTGGAGTGTCTGCCATGTAGCAGATGCATATAAATTAGAGTTGACACTAGTCCTGAGAAACCTGGATTTCTGTTCCAACCAACCAAATGATCCAGAGTGTCAAAGAGAAATACCGTATTTCCCCATATATAAGATGCACCATTTTTCGAAAAATTTGGAGTCTAAAAACTGGTGTGTCGTATACAGTGGTTGTATGAGTGCAAAAACAAGCGCAAAAAAGTGGGAAATGGAAGTTAAAAAAATCTACAACCACTGTATAAGATGCACCCAGTTTTTAGACCCAAAATTTTTCAAAAAAGGGTGCATCTTATACATAGGGAAATACGGTAACTTCCCTTCCCCAAATTCTGAAAGATTAAACGTAACACATGTTCAATCACGTAAACATATAGTTTTTATTGAAAGGTATTACTATGATTTGACTTCACCATAGTTACACAATCTACAACCCAATCCTATTTATTTTTTGATATGAAGACAAGATCAGAAATACAGTTGACCCTACAGAATTAGGTCCCAGGAACCTATTAAATTGGGCTGTAAAGAAGCTAGGTAAACAGTGTATTCTTATGAGGAGAATTTAGATATTGAGTTGTAGACATTGTTATAGATTATTGCAAATAAATTCATATCTTCAATAGCTCTCTTTTGCTATGTATACAGTAAATGTGTTTATTTTAGTATATTAGGTTTTAGTATATTTAGTATATTTAGTATATTAGGACAAGACAGTAAACAATGGTTTTATAATCAAATAGCCAGATAGGGAAAAGTGGTTTGAGTCTAATGTTTATACATCCTGAGTGATGGTTTGCCTCCAGGGAATGCTGTGCTGTCTCTAGTTCTATGTACACAATCTAGGTCACTCTTTATTATTAGGTAATTTTTAAAAAGAGAGACAGCATAGGTAGTGGTTAAGTGCAAAAATCGGAAGCCAGAAAATCTGGATTTGAATGTTAGCTCTCTTAGCTGTCTGACCTTGATTGAGTATAAGGAATGCCTACTCTGGGCTTTACTTCCTTCCCTTATAAAAGGATACTATGAAAGTGTACATGTTGTAACAGCTTCTTAGGGCTGCCTTAACAAATTACCACAAACCTGATGGAGTAAAATGACAAATTCATTTTCTCACTGTTTGGGAAGCCAGAAGTCTGAAATCATGTTATCGGCAGGGCCATGCTCCCATCGAAAGCTCTAGGGAAGAAACCTTCAGTGCCTCCTCCAGCTCTGGTGGCCCAAGCTGTTCCTTGGCATATGGCAGTGTGACTCCAATCTCTGCCTCTGTCTTTACATGGCCTGCCCACTGTATCTCGAGTTCTCTTCTCTTCTTGTGAGGACACCAATCACTGGATTGAAGATATTGGATACCTAATCCAGTATGACTTCACATTAATTACATCTACAAAGACCCTATTTTTTTTTTTTTAGCTGAGCCATCCTGCCACCTGTTGGCAGCTCAGTAGCAGCTCAGCTCTGGCCGGGAATCGAACCACTGTTGCTCAGAGCTCACAGTCTTGAGTGAGCTTTTAACCAACTGAATCACTTGGCCGGCCCTGCAAAGACCTTATTTCTTTGTAGCACAAGGTCACATTCTGAGGTTCCAAGTAGACGTAAATTTTAAGGGGTCAATATTCAACCCATTGCATACCTCATAGGGTAGTTTTGAGGATTAAAGGAGTTATTGTAACTAAAGCACTAGAACAATGCCTGTCACAGATGTTTTAGCTAAGGTGACTTCTAAAATGTTATATTGTTAAGGCAGTTTCACCAAAGTTATAGGTGCTCAATTGTGCATAACCACTAGATAGCTCCCCCCAATGGCCTTAAATTCAAATCATTTAAAACTGCCTTCATTTTCACTCCTCAGTGAGGACCACTGAGTTCCCCAATTGCTATAAGTGGTATCACCAACCCATTTGCCCATCCCTCATTTCCCAAGATGCAAAGCCTCAACAACATTTATAACTCCTCTTTCTTTGCTGTCTTATCTAATCAACCACTTAGTCCTATAGAGTGTACCCTGAGTGCCATTCACTTGTTATATTCCCGCTTCTCTTTTTCCAGGTTAGGTGTTTTGTTTTGTTTTTTTAAAGATTTTTTTTTAATTGGGTAATTGGGGGGATGGGAACAGCGCTGGGGAATTGGGGGAAGGGGAACAGACAAGTTGCTGTCCTTTTGTTCTTCAGTCTAGTTGTGGAAGACGTTGCTTCCCTGGCCCAAGTTGGCACCATCATTGCGCTCTTCCAGGGCGAGGCAGATCAGTCCCCGGCTTCTGGACGGCCGCTCACGGTGGCTGCTGGCTATACACGGTAGCCTATGGCAACCCACTGCAGCAGGGGCTGCAGCCGACACTGTTGCGGGAGACTCACGGCATCCCGGCTCCAGGTTGAGCTGTTGTTCAGCATCTTAGCTGTAGAGGGCAGCATCACTGGCCCTCATATGTGGGATCCGAACCAGGGCCCTCTGGCGTCCCAAGCCAGCGCTTAACCATCATGCCACCTGGCCGGCCCAGGTTAGGTCTTTTTTAAGATTCACCCAGATGAGATACAGCATAAATGGTCACACAGTAAATCACAGTAAATACATAAACATACACACACACACACACACACACACACACAAATGTATACATATACACATATATTTCAGAAAGCAGAAAAATAACTATATTTCCCTTAATGCAGGGATTAGTCTATTTAATAATTTAATGAAAAAATATGGGATATAATGCACAATAAGGTGGCCTAATTTAGTGGCCTTTGCATGCAAACTGACTCTGTTAGAGAGAAAAAAGAAGCTTGAGGTGGGGAAAGAGGAAAAGTTTTACTATGGCTCTAATCCATAAAATGTAAATAAAGGCATGGAAATTTGGCATAGATTCTGTCCAGACATTTTACAACTCTGACCTCAGTAAAATGTGACCTTGAGAAAATTATTTCAATTCTCTAATGCAACAGATAATGCTTTATCATCTGTAAATTGAGGTATATTTACCTATATGGTTATCGTTAAAATTAAATGAGAAAACTACATGTAAAATGCTTCAGAATGGTACTATGCCCCTAATGCATGGTCAATAAACATTAGCTATTAGATACAATTTTAGGATCATGTAGACGTTAATTCTTTAAAATGCTTGCACCTGTTTGCTTTTTGTTTCATTTGATGGCTCAGATTCGGTTGCATGTTAGCAAGGCAGCATGGTTTGGGAGCAGTGTGTACAGTTGTTTGGAAGAACTTAATCTCTGAGTCATCAGCTGCTGTGGGGCCACTCCTCAGGCAAGGAATGGACTCTTTCTGAGTCTAGTGTCCCCTGGTATCCTTATCTATAAAAAGGGGATAAGACGTTATACAAAGCACATAGTATGTACGCAATAAATGATAATTATCAATATTATAAATTTGGGGGGTCTCAGTTTTGAGGTGAATATCAATGGGTGCAATCCATTATGGTACAGGGGTTATATGAGGTATCTGGACAGAAAACATGAGTGTTGCGCTAGAAACTCTTAAAATCCTTATATTTCTGATGCTAGCATAGTCAATATATATTCAGCATGTATTGAAAAGTTGAGATTCTGAAGTGTTGGACAAGATGAAAGTGGTCATTCAGTGAAATGAATAAGAGAGTCTTAATTCTGAGACCCAAGTAGCAGGGTTAAAATAGAGGTGACTTTTATATGGCTTCTTTTCAAAGCCATATGGATGGCTTCTTTTAAAAATATTGTGACATCAATGAAAACTTAGCGGCAATTATATTAACTGGGTCTAATGTGTGTAGATGAAAAGCTGCTCAGACAACTCTTCACATATACCTCACATCCTGTGTAAGGTCGCACCCATTTGACTGTGACCGCGTATTATATTTATGACGATATCCCACATATTGTCATAAATGTCTGGGAGAGAAGTCTTATGTGCAGAAACTTCATAGTTAATGGGCAAATAAATACAAAAAGACTCTAACTACATACACACACATACCTTTTTAAAAAGTCTTTTTTTTTTAGCACCATAAAGAAATAAATACACAGCTATTAACTGCTTTGGCAAAGCAGATGTGAACATATTGAGATTTGCACAGGGTTATTTATTGCCCTTTAACTACTACTTTGTTTCCCATAAGGACACACAAAGACATTTTTTGCTCATAAGAAGCTGGTTAGGAATTCTCACAGCGCCCATGCAGAGGATAGAAACATACTCATAAAGCAACAGATTGAATGCATGCATGTGATAGTGGGAGTCACTTGCTTTTAAAAGGATAGCACTTAGAGAGGTGATCAAAGGGAGCACTGTTATAAAAATATTTTGTAGTAAAAAAGATATAAAAAAAAACAAAGAAAAAAAGAAAAAAGAAAAAAGATTTTGTAGTCAAGGTCTCACTAGGTTCTTAAGAATGATTCAGATTATGTCTGACAAAATCATGATCCATTGCCTCTAAAGCATATTTGCATGTGTTTGGCATAGAAATCATGGTTGGAAAGTTACTCTGAAGGACAAAGGGACCAGGCTCAATGAGTTTCAGCTTGACCTGGTAAGACAGACTTACAGAGTCCATTCTTTCACTCACTCTTGTTTCCTGCTTTGTCTGTATTGGTCTTGTGCCTGAGTCCTAGAAGAATATGGGCCAGGAGAATATCAGTGCTGGATATATGCTAGCATTAGAAACAATGAGAAACTAAGAAAAATATAAGAGAAACTAAGAGACTGAAAGAGTTGTTTCAGTAAAGGCACTATAGGACACTGAAGGCCTAATTAATATTACTCGGTGGGGGACCCTCTAACCAACTGCAACATGAAGGGAGAAAGGTCATTTTTTCCTACTTTGTCCCAGACTACCCTCTGCCCTGGTGTCAGGAGGACCTTAGTTGACAACACTTTATGGAGCAGATAACACCTGATGGGAAGCTGTAGCACTGAGTGGAGTTTGGTGACACCCAGTGGGGGACCACAGTACCTGGTAGGACAGAATCAGTGCAGTCCAACTGGAATACACTGATGTGTGAACACTGTCACATACTTACACGCTAAAAAGTCCTGAACACCTTGGGACAGGACCAGGGCAGATTTTTAAAGAGGCCTTAGTTGGGTTCAGGAGTCAAAGCAACTGGTTAGGAATTCTCACGGTACCTATGCAGAGGATAGAAACACACTCATAAACAACAGATGAATGCATGCTTGTGATACTGGGAGATTTGAAGCATTACTGATTTTAAGATCCCTTTCTCAGGTTACTAAAATCTAGGGGGAAAAAGTCAAGATTAAATTTTCATGTTTCCAATTGTTTATAGGTATTTGGCTTGAGTCTTCTAATTGACAGAGATGAATAAGTAGATTAAGGATAAAAATTATTTTTCCTTATCATTTTTATTTCACAACTTTTCCCTTATATGCAGTCATCCCCATGCACATAAACATATACCTCTCTCCAGTAAAAGTAAAACATTCAGAACAAAAATTTGGAAATGGGTAGTTCCAAAAAACTGTTTTCTACAATGTCCTTCAGTATTTTATATAGCTGTAGCCTACAGCCTCCATTGGAGTATAAACATGAATATGGGTGCCAAAGATAATACTCCTAAGTGATAATTAAGTTCCAGTATAATTCACTTTAGGCAAAATGAGAAATACCTTGTATTTTATTGCCTTGAGCTTCTTACACTAAAAAACTATCCCTAAAGAATTTGCTGTGGAATGCTGTTGCTGCCCAAGGCAACTGTCTGCTCTGACTCTATGACAGATCAATCTTAGTTACATTTGTTGAAGTTCAAATATTAGGTATATTTTTCAATGAATAAACTACACTGCAGCATGCCATAGGGGAAACTGTTTTCAAACAGAGAAGGGACAGATAAGAAAGCTGGTCACATAACATGCATGCTTGGCCTACTTTGCCCTCCAGTATATTTTAGGGTTTTGGTCAAACAAAAGTATATTGAAATATACATAAAAAATAAACTCAGATGAGTCAAAGAATAAAAAATGTTAAATGATGGTCTAAAATGACCTAGGAGACAATGTGGATATGTATGAAATATATTTACAAAATATATCTAAGACATAAATGAAAAGTTAAGAATTTACAAAGAAAAAAGTGAGAATGAAGCCTATAGGAATGAATAGAAAAAATTTTGAAAGCCAAAACATTATTGAAAAATAACTGGCAGACTAGAAAACATGGCAGGCAAAATGTTATCATCATTATATCAAGAGCTGTCATAACGCAAGGAGAACACATGTTACTACTTTAAAAAAAATGAATTAAAGATGTGAACACTTCATAAAAAAAAAAATTAGTTACCCCAGACAAACAAAACAGCTAAATCTCCTTCATAACTAAAAAAATAAAAAAAACCAACCTATAAATTCAGAATTATCTCTAAAAATATAATAATCAAACTTTGTGAGTATGGGAAAAGAAACATCCATACATTGTTACTGGACTATAAATTAGTACTACTTTTGCAAACAACAGAAAAATTTTCAAACCTGTTGTTACAGAATTCTGCACTTATGAATCTGCTAGAAATATGACATGGGGAAAATAACCATCATAAAACTTTCAATGAACAAAGCTGGATTTACATTCATACCTGTTTTATCCCTTGTATGATCTCAATTTTGTAGTAAAAATGGGTGGAAATACAATATTAACAATGGTTATTGGTATGAGAGACTTTTAAATCAAGATAGGAAATGAAGGATTAAAACAATAAGATTCTACATATGTAGACTACATCAATGAATAAATCTATACCTATCTATATACATTTCCACAAACATAACTTCATTAATGAACACAGTAGCTACCTATGGAAGAACTATTATGTGACTGATATAAGTTATGATGGATGGGGTGATCTTTAGGGAGTAAATTTTTCTTTCATTTTTCTTCTCAGGGAAAGCATACCATCTTCTTCAAACAATTTGTAAGGTCTAGTGAAACAAAAATTACATAAAGAATCTCTTTCACCTTCTAGAGAGGTGAGTTTAGAGAGCATTAACTTAGATAGTACTATATTTAATACTATATTTTCTAAATTAAGATTAGGCCCTTAAAGTTTATATCTGAATCTATGAGAGAAATGGTGAATAATACCACACAAGTTAATATTTGTAGAATTAAAAGAAAACGTATTACTGACAGGTAATCAGCTACTACATATCACCACATATCTGGTCTTTCTCTTATGCTAAATCTTGTGGTGAATTCTTGCCGCAAGATTTACTTGGCAGGATTTGACACAGTTAATCACTTCCTCCTCCACGATATACTTTCTCCCCTTGGCTTCTAGGCACTACACTTAATAGATTTTCCTCCTACCAAACTGGTTTCTTTCTTTCTTTTCAATCTCTTCTCTGAGACCTCTCGATGGCAGCATGAGCCAAGGATTAGTCTGGGCCTTCATCTTTATCCATTTTCACCCTATTGGTAATCTCATCTATTCTAGTGGCTCCAAATATCTTTACATACAGATGATTCCCAAATTTATATCCTTTAAATTCCGTATCCGCATATCAAATTACCTTGGAAATATAAATGATATTAACTTGGATATGTAACAGACATCTCAAGCTTAGCATGTCCCTAGCAGAAGCCAGGATTTCCTGCCCCCAACAACACTTTCACCAAGGGGGGGAAATGCTTCTCCTGCAATCTTCCTCTTCCCAGTTAACGTCATCTCCATTCTTTCAGTTGCTCAGACCAAAAACTTGAGCCCTCCTTGACTTCTTTTCCACTCTCACGTTTCACATCCAATCTATCAGGAAATCTCATTGGTTCTCCTTTCAGAAAACATTTAACCACTTCTCCCAACGCTTAGTATTATCACACTTTTTGAGCTGTCAATATTCTTCACCTGCATTAATGCAATTACCTCTTAGGGTCTGTTTTTACCTTTGTACACAACAGTCTATTCTTAATAGATCAACCAGAGTGATTCTATTTTTTTTTTTTAGCTGAGCCATACTGCCACCTGTTGGCAGCTCAGTGGCTGCTCAGCTTGGGCCAGGACTCAAATTGCTGTTGCTCAGAGCTCAAACTCTTGAGCGAGCTCTTAACCAACTGAGCCACTCAGCCGGCCCCAGAGTGATTCTTTATAGTCCTTAGAAAGCCTATGAGTCCCAGGAGCTGGTCCCCATTGCTTCTCTGACCTCTCCCCTGCTACTCTCCCATGGCTTATTCTGCCTGAGGCACAGTGGCTTCTTTTTTGTTCCTTGAAAATGCCAGTCATCCCTTTGCCTTAGAGCCTCTGCACAATGTCTGTTCCCCTTGCCTTAGTATGTTCTTCCTCTAGATATATTCATGACCAATTCTGTAGTTCCCTTCAGCCTTTTCTCAAATATATCACCTTCTCCATGCATCTTATATGGACGACCCTATTTAAAATTATAGCCACTTGAAGTAAATTCCTGAGTCCCCTTCTCCTGCTCTATATTTTCCCATAATACTTTTATCTTTCTAGCATATTTTATCAGTTATTTATCATGTTTTGTGCTTATTGCCAGGACTTTCCAAGTAAAAATGAGGTCTGCAAGGTCAGAAATTTTTTCTTCATTGTTATGTGCATATTACAGTACACAGAAGAATGCCTGGCATATAGTAGGCACTCGAGAAATACCCATTAAGTGAATTAATAGACACTGAATGACTATAAGTTCCATGAAGCAGTTATCATGTCTATGTTGGTCACCACTGGATCTCCAGAGACTGGTTCAAATGCTATCACCATCCTCAAGGAGAAGAGTGATCTCTTATAGGCCGTCTTTTATTTATATATTTTTTATTTTTACTTTTTTATTATTAGTCTCAGGTGTACAAAACAACACAGCAATTAGACATTTACATACCTCACAATGTGATAACCCCAGTAAGTCTATTACCCATCTGACACAGTTATAGTTATTACAATATTATTGACTATATTCCAGATGCTGTACTTTATATCCCATGATTATTTTTTAAAATTATAGTTGACATTCAATATTATTTTGTATTACTTTCAGGTGTATAGCTTAGTGGTTAGACATTTATATAATATATGAAGTGATTCCCCCCCGAATAAGTCTAGTACCCATCTGACACCATACATAGTTTTTACAATATTATTGATTATATTCCCCATACTGTACTTTACATTCTTGTGACTATTTAGCAACTACCAATTTGTACTATTTAATCCCTTCACCTTTCTCACCCAGTCCCCAAATCCCCTCCCATCTAGTAATAAACAGTTTGTTCTCTGTATCTATGAGTCTATTTCTGTTTTGTTTGTTAATTTACTCTGTCCTTTAGATTCCACATATAAGTGAGATCATATGGTATTTGTCTTTCTCAGTCGACTTATTTCACTTAGCATAATATCTTCTAGGTCCATCCATGTTGTCGCAAATGGTAAAATTTCATTCTTTCTTATGGCAGAGTAATATTCCATTGTATATATGCTATAGAGATTTTCTAGTCCATGATTAAGTTTCAAGAGATTTCTAAATGCTGTAAATGGGAAAACACAGTTTGATGAAGTTTGGAGAAGGGTTGTACATGTTCATCCATAGCTGCCCGATAAGTGGTATTTATCTGACTGCTTGGTCATCAGAGTTCATAGGTAACAGTCAAAGTGATGGGGACATCAGTGAAGCTGTGACCAAGGAATATATGTGATTTCCCATGACTAGGCAGAGATTGGCAATCAGCAAGGCTGACTCCTTAGTAATTTGTATTTTCCTTAGCTCTACTTGTTTGGTTTAATGTAATCAAGAGTAAGACAAATTTGCTAGTAGGTTTACTAGTAGCAAGCACGCTATAAACATGCTATATTTAAATGAATCAGAATCATTCTTGGGTGCACACGACATTTCTCATTTAAATTTGTTTATACTATCTTAGCAAAATCCCAATAGGAACTAGATCTCAAGGCCTTTTTAATAGAGTGAGACAATTTTAAATGCTGGAGAAAAAAATATAAGCAGAGGGGCTTTCTTCTATCTAGATAACCAGGTCAAATTGGTCCCATGCAGGAACACCGTTTATGTCTTGTTTTAGTTTTGTAAACTAAATTCTGTGATTACTGGGAAAATCCAGTTCTGAACAAGAGTTTTTTTCAATGTCACGTCCAGCCGGAGCCAGACAATTCTGAAATAGATCCTAGCTGTTTAGATGATCTCAACCCAAGAACAACTAAATACTGCCATGGAAAGGGCTATCAGGAGTACATTCTGGTTTGAAGTTGTAGGTAGATAGAAAGCCAAATCCCTCAAGACCACTCCCACTCAGCAGTAGCTTGGAAGGGTAGTCAGAGGAAGAGATTAATTCTCACTTGTGGTTTTAACTGGCCCAAGTACCACAAGTCTCTCGGTATCTTAGATTGTTCTAAGTATAAGCATGAGCATTTGCTAGATGTGCATGTTTCCAAGTTAGAAAAGCTAGCCTTTTTCCAGGAAACTTAAAAATTTGACAGTTTTGAGATAAATGTTTTATGTATTTCTTCAATAATCATAATTGTTTGTGGATTATATATTTTGTCTCACACTTAGCTTTCTTTTTCTTGCCTTTTTATAAATGCAAGCACGTATAGATATTTCTATATATAAAGTCTCATTTTCATTACACAGCTCAAATCAAATATTATTTAAAGTATACAAAAGTTTTAAAAGAGTAACATGGTTGGATAACCAGATGATAATTTCCTTTAACAACAATAATCATCACTCTATTACTAAGTAATTTGGCAGTAATCTTAGTCATCCACTTTTTTACTACTAAAATAAATAAGAGTACATATTAATCTCTAAAAATTAAATTGAGTAATTTTATTCTCTAGGGACATAAGTCTCCTCAGGTTTACTTTGTGTCCAGAATTATCTTCCAATAACAAAAATATTTTAAAACAATTTACTTTTATTTAATGTAAATTAAATATAAAATTAATATGAATCATGTTGCCGTTTTACATGCTTATAGTATATTCTCTCTCAATACTCATGTATTCATAAACTATACATTTATATTTAGTTTTTGTTTGAACACCTGGCCAAAAGCAAATTATTTCATTTATAAATATTTAGTCTCTCAAGAAAAAAATGGATTTATTTTCCTTCAGTATATGTGCTGTATGTTTCATTTGGACATTCTTGTCTACGTAAATTTAACAAACCTATCCAATAAAAACATTTTGTGTAAAGATATATGCTAATTCTGATTGGGTTGCAATTTGGAACTATAGCCAAAATTCATTTTGCCACCTGATGTTATGTCATTACTGTTAAACAATTCTCTTGAACTATAAATTTGTGTGTGTGTGTGAGATAAAGCTATGTATTTGAATGTACCTTCTTAAAATAAGGCTGCAGGGAATTAATTGGTGAAGGACATTTTTTTCAATCTTAAACAAGTGGTAAATTGTGTGACATTTGCTATTTATAACAGATGAAAACCAGACGAGAATTTCTTTCTTCTCTAACCTTTGATAACTAGATAAACTCAGTTTTTTTAAATGCTGTTTTTAATATTTAAATTGAATCTTATTTGAAAAGATAGTCTAGGATGTATAGATAAAAACATTCCCAGTGTAACCTTCTAGAAATAACATTATAATCTTAATTTCTCTAAGAATAAATTTAAGCTATGCCAGGTTTTGAAAGTCAAATGCTTTTAGATGATAACTAGTAAATTTCCCATAACATGTCAAGTTGCAAACTAAAATTTTAATACCCAAATTCTCAATTCACACATGTACTGTCTTCACAGTTGCATGAGAATATAAACCATTATTTAAAAAATAAAAACTTTAAAATTTGAAAATAATAATAGGCAATCTGTTTCCCAGGGCAGATGAAATTGTCCAAAAGTTTTACCTTCCTCTCTCAGAAATGAATACTCACAGCAGCTAACCAAGATTGGAATTAAATGAGAATAAATGAACATATACGTTTGAATATATTGAGTTTATGGTCCCTGTAATGGTGAAGGACTTTATTTCTAATTTTAAAGAAGTAGTAAATTACCCTATGGGGAATACTAGCATTTAAGAAAGTAGTAAAAGCAGAAAAATAGAACACAAAGAAGAACAGAGTAGGATTAATTAAATGCATTAGGGGGACCACCAGGAGAATTATATATCAGAAGCCAAGAGGAATTGAATCCTTAAAAAAAGAGTGAACATTTAATGAGAGTAAAGGCTGAGAAATGGTGAATAAAATGAAGCTTAAGGAAAACCAGTTGGTTTAGGTCAATCAAAGGTCATCTATGAACTTTTTGGGTAAAGAGATCGGAGTACAAATCATATTGCAGTTGGTGTTTGGGTGAAAAGAAAGTGAGAAAGGGGAGCCAGCAGTGTAGACTTCTTTCTTAAAGGATGAGACACAAGCAAGAAGAACATGCTAAAAGTAGGTTTTTGTTTGCTTGCTTATGTTTAGTACAGAAGATACAGAAGTATGTTTTATAAACTAAGGGAAGAAGGTATTAGAAAGATGGTAGAATGAAGTTTTAGATAGAGGGCAGAGATAGACCCCAAAGGAGACTGGAGTTGGGGATATATGTGAAAATCCTCTCCAGACCATCAACTCTCCAAATCCCCCTTACCCTGCTCTATTTTCCCTTTCTCTACAGCACTGATTACCTTCTATGATACAGTATAATTTATGTATTTATTACATTTATCACTTCTTTTCTCTACCACTCCACCCTCAGCCTCATCTGTGTTCTTTTCATTTCCTACTATACCCTCTTATCCTTTCTTATCCTTTAAATGTAAGTGTCCTCCCAGGGCTTTATAAAGTCCACAAGGGCAGAGCTCTTTATCTTTATTTCATTCGTATATCAAGTGCCTAGAACATGGTGGACACTCAATAAATACTTCATGAATGAAAAAATATTGGAATATGGAATAAAAAAGTGTTTGAATTAGCTTGAAAGATTTTATATTTTTACATGCAAAATAGGAATAATTAATAATTTGCAATTTATAAGAAAGTTAAGGTGAAAAGAGATTTTACACATACTAAAAGTTAAACATTTACAATATAGATCAGAGATCATTTGTGGAAGCCTATTAGCCCCATTTCAGTTCATGATTTGTTTATCCCACATAATAGTTTATTTCTCTTTATAATTAGCTGTCATCAATTAAACAGATTTAATGCAAAGGTTGAGTTGTAGGGTTTGTCTTGGAAAGCAAGGCATGTGGCAATGCTTGACTCACATCTCTGCATGACAACAATCACCTGGATCTGGTTTCAGGCTGTCCCCTTCATCACCTCCCCCAGTACACAGGCTCACAAGATCTTCATTTGCCAAAGTCTTCCCCATTCACTATGGCACCATTAACCCTTAAATCTACTGTCAGTTGCCATTTATTATTGAACTTCAGTTATTGTTTTTTTATAGTATGGCTGTTCTTCCATTTCTGTTACCTGTCTGGTCTCTTTAGTTATATGTGTCTGCAACCCATGATATTGATAGTATTCAACTAACAAATAATTTGTGTTTCTCTAGGGTTTTCTGATATGCTTAGAAACACAAGCACACCTTATTTTATTGTGCTTCACTTTATTGTGCTTCACAGATGTTGTGTTTTTTTACAAATTGATGGCAAGCCTTTCCACCAGCCAAAAGATTACAGCATGTTTTATTAAGATGCTCACTTTGGGGCCAGCCGAGTGGCTCAGCTGGTTAAGAGCTCGCTCAAGAGTGTGAGCTCTGAGCACCAGGGTCGCCGGCAGTTCAATCCCCAACCCGAGCTGAGCTGCTGCTGAGCTGCCAACAGGTGGCAGGATGGCTCAGCTACAAACAAACAAAAAAAGATACTCACTTTGTTATAGGGTCTGGAACTGAACTCACAATATCTCTGAAGTATGCCTGTAGATTAAACTCCTCACCATGGCCAATCAGGCCCTACACGACCTGACTGCTCCTAACCTCTGACCTCCCTTCACAGCTCTTCACTTGGCTTTAAATGCACTTCTATGTTCTGTCTTCAATGTACCCACTCTTCCTTTTTCTTTAGTATGTCAAGATCCCTGCTGAGTCAATGCTTTTATATTTTCAGTTTTCTTTACTGCAATGTCTTTCTTTTAGATCATCAGCATGGCTGGCTCCTAATTTTGCCACATGTGTACACATTTATTAACAAGCAGCTCCTTCCCTCAAAACCATACAAGCTCTGAAAACTCAGTGCATGTCAGCCCTCTGTTCTTTCAATTTCTCCAGCAAGGACCTTCCATGAAAGGTTTACTCAAGGCAAAGGAGTCAATTTCCTTGTAGCAGGATTAACTTAAATTTCTATTCAGAATCAGGTGACAAAGACTGCACACAGAACAAGCTGGCATCACAAGAAGAGTTTCCGTTTTGAAGAATGTATGCTATTGGGCTTACTAGATTTTTAAATGAGCAAACGCAAGGGTGCTCATTCAATGTATCTAGCCAATAGCCATATCTTGAACACCACTCATTTCCCTGAAGAAAAATTATTTCCAGTGCATTGTATGCTAATTAACAAACTTTCAGGTATTGACCAGAGTTATAAATTGGTGCTCCTCTGAAGTAGATTTTTCCATTAGAGTTCTCCAAATGCTAACGAAGTATCCCAGGAGTGTTAGTTCTGATTAGGGTACTTGAAATATTAATCAATAATACCTTAGTGATAGATAAAATTAACACACATACACATACACTCACACATATCATATTCTCTATTCTGATATGTTTTAAAGTAAATCACAGAAAACATAACAATTAGGGAACCACTCACACATGAAACAAATGACTAAGAATCCTGTCATCGCTGACCCCTCCGTCTCCATACCAATTTTGAGTGAATTGACAGGAGACTAAAAAATTAGTTTACTACTGGAACTAAGAGTGCCAGGCTCAGCCCTTTACTCTTTCCATGGAACTGATGGTATATGAAAAAAATTGTTTCTGGCACCTCCTATGATGACTTGAAATGTATTTGATCACAGAAACAAAGACAGTCTTGATATGGCTTAAAATGGATCTGTTGGTTTTCAATTTCTGGATCTTTATGAGTTACATAGGCATTGCAAGCCACTAAATAATTATCATGAAACCCAAATTATGTCCCTCCCCCTTTTCTTGCTCCTCCAAAAAAATTCATTTCAGATGCGTGTAAGTAGCAATGTAAAATTTACTGAATTTCACAAGATAAACTGAGGAGAGGGTTTAATGTCAAATATTCCAAGGTAAACACTCTTACATTCCTCATGAGATGGTTCTCTTCTTTCAGGACTCTCCTACCTCATATGATCTCCCCTCCCCTCAGAAGCTGCTCAGCTCCTGCCGATTCCTTCCCTTCTCGCCCAAAAGCAAAAGTGTTTCTTTTCTTTCATATACATAATATCACTACCAGTTTCTCTGAATCCTAGTTACCCATTGATAGTACAGGCCCCAAAGTCCTAGCCTCCACTAGGAATGCGTTTATCAAAACAGCAAATGTAGGTCTTTTCCTCTGGGGGATTTGTATGTCAGGAGCCTAGAAAAATAAAACTTAAGTTCCTCACATTGTTACAGCTATCCTTATAGAAAAAATAGATTGAGTTACGAACACTTGACGAATATATTTTTGGAACACAATGTATTCTTAACTTGGAGACTTCTTGAGTAATGGGAATAGGAAAAAATGCTCGGTAATTTTGGATGTTCTTCAAATATGATGGCTGTGGCTTCTAATGATGATATCTGGTATGGAACAAAAAGGTACAAGCTGTTCTGTCTCATCACATGCTAATCTGCAGTTATTTGCATGCAGAGTATTAACCTAAGAACAAATATCTAAAAATAATTGGGAGATTATAATAAACTTCCTAAAATAACTTTGTTGGAAAAAAAAAACATGAAAAATTTGACTCTAGTAATCGACTCTTCAACAGATGTAATCTGTCTCTCTGCATTCTTTTGGTGATCATATTTTCTAGGAAAAAAAAATCAGGACAAAGTTCATTTGCGATGCTGAAATAATATTGGTATAGGAGGCAGTTCAGGAGATGTTGGGATTCCTAGGACATTTCCATAATTTATGGGACAAGCAGTTCAGAATATTTGAAATTACTGTCTGCCTTAGTCCTGCAAATAGGTAGAGAACAGGGATCTATCTAAATATTATGATGTAAGAGCAGTACAAATTCCTAATTTCCTGAATCATCTTAATCTAGCATGGTCTTTTTCTTTTTTCTTTTTTTTTTTTTTTAGCTGAGCTATCCTGCCACCTGTTGGCAGCTCAGCAGCAGCTTAGCTCAGGCAGAAAATTGAACGGCTGTTGCTCAGAGCTCACACTCTTGAGCGAGCTCTTAACCAACTTAGCCACTCGGCTGGCCCTAGCATGGTCTTTCTTGACACCTGGATTAAAATTGCCATTACTTGAACATTGCTTTGGAGATATCATAAAGAAATCTATATTCTTCAGAAAAAAAGATTGTTAAAATGTTCACCATCTTATACTGCAAGGGAATGGAAGAAGATCCTTAATATTAATATAGGAATAGTTTGTGACTAGAAGAATGAGATCTTGGCCCAAAGAGAATGAAAAATTGAATTCCATAGTGAGAAAACACCTAGATTAGAATTCAGAAACTTTGCGCTCTGGTGCTGATTTTGATATTGACTTGACAAGTCATCTTGGATGACTCACTTCGTTATTGGCAGATACAATTTCTCCAACTGTGAAATGGGAATGATAGAAGTAACCTTTCTGACTTTACAGTGTTATGCTAAGGGTATAATACGTATGTTTTGAAAAATTTAGAAGTACTATAATAATATAAGGTATTACTATATTAAACAGGATGATAGAATTAAAATTAAGAAAAGAATATGGACAGCAGAAGGGAGCCTCATTTTAGGTTAGCTAGTGTTAACTACAAATATTGATAGTATAGAATGAAGATGCAAAGCAAGGAAAGAGGACAAAATGTCCAAAGTAATCCTACACTCTAAGATGGATTGCATGTCCCATGGAAAAGTTGGGGTAAGCCATGCTTAAAATGAACCTCACTGTTACCTGGAATTGCTGTGATCATAATGCAAGTGTAAATTGAGCAGGAAAAAATATATATGAACAAAAAAACAGTATAGCACCAAGAATTACAGATCCTATTTATTTGTATTTTCAAAGCCAAATTGTAATAAGAAAGAAGCACAACAGCTAATTTATTAGAGGATTTAAAAAAGGGTTTTTTTTGCTATGTTTCCCTAGAGTCTGCAGGAGATTGCTTTTAATGTGTTATGATATTATGCATGTCAATATCTGGTATGTATTTTCTATAATTTATTGAAGTAAATGTTTAATCTGAGAAAACTGACTTAAAGCACTATAAACCTAGGTTGGGACAATTCTGAGTGAAACACTTTTTAGAATCACTCAAATTCTTTTATCTGGTTATTAAAAAATTCACACAATGAGAGTTAACCATGTATGCTCAGGACTTTGTAGTAATACAATTAATGCCTCAGGACCAAGGAAAGCATGAAATCAATTGTGATAATTTTGACTTCTGGTCTGTAAGTTTATGGTATTTATCCTTCAAAATGTGCCTTGCCCATAGAGAGATAATAAGTGGTTTTGCGGGGGAACAATGTCCTAAATTTTCTCTATTACTTTAATTCCAATAATGAGTCTAAGATTTAGATGTAACTTGAAATATACTCCTGAGTCGCAAGGAAACATGTCCCATCTTTGTGTGGTTCTCGGCTCAGCATAAGTTTCACTCAAAGCTGGAAGTATAGACAATAAAGAGGAAGAAGAAGGAAGAGGAGGAGGAGGGCAAGGAAGGAGAAGGAGAAGAAAAGAAAAGAAGAAACAAGCAAACAAAAGGAACACCCCAGCTGCCTTTCATTTTCCCTTCTGTCTTCCATCCCAAAAGAAGACTCCAGGGAAGGCACACGACAAGAATAGACTATTCAGGACACTTGAGGTTTCACGTGTCAAAAACCGTATCTAATTAGCTTAGGCAAAAGGAAATTTATTGAAAGATTATTTGGTTATTTCATGTAATTAAGGAAAACAAACTACTAGGAAAGGAAGGAAGCAGCTGAGCTTCAGGAAACAAAGAGAATCAAATGGGGCTGCCATCTCTTCCATTTACTGTATTTGGCCATTCAACTTCGTCCTCCCCACAGTCTCATGCAGACCAGCTGCCTCCTTAATTAGGAAATATGGTCATCAAGAACAAACACGTTTAATATTCGACACCATCTATCATTTAAAAACTCTCTCGTGATGACTTGGTTTCAGACGACAAGGTCACGGGTGAAGGACTACGACTGACCCAGCATGGGTCAGGTACACCTGGCTTTGGCGCAATGGCCAGAGGTCAGGGTGATGTAAGAACCAAGCAGCGCTGATTGTTATCCCATGTCTGGAGTGCGGAGAGGAGTGGTTCCTGAAGGAAGGCGAGTGGGGAGAATAGTCATTCACCACAAGAAGGGGAGGGTAGAGAATATTATCAAGAGGACTAAATGATAAATACTCATTATAAAGAACAAATCAGGATTATCTGGGGGAAAATGTTATCTGTTGATAAATAAACAACTCTTCCTTAGACACTTATACCTTTTATTCCTGCCCCCTTCTAATTATATTCTGGTGGTGCTATTGGTGAATTTCCAGAATACACAGCTGCCAATTGTAAAAAGGATTTTGTTGTGAAAATTGACTTCTAAGGGATTTCAATCTGAGAATACATAGAATTAATGCTACTCGTGGTATTTGTTTTTCAGGTCAGTTTATAAAAGCAGAATCCATAATATGCCTAAATTATTATACTAACAGTCCATTTGAATGTCACCAAACGTCCATTAGAATATCTTTCTAAAGAGCCCAGCTTCCATGTACCATCAAATACATTTTATCTTTTAATGGGTTTGTACCGGGATCAGGCAACCAGGTCATGACAGGGTAAGAGAAGGCAGGAAAGCGAACTCTGCTGGGACTCCGAAGACCAGCGCTTTACCCATTCTCTGTTTTTTTTGCTGTAGTACGATTCAGAGAATATGGAATAAAAATCTGACAATCTGTGCTCTAGATTGAGTGACTGCTAGTTGCTATGGGACATCGGAAAACAGGCCTTAGTTTTCACATCTTGATATAAATCAGTGGTGATGGTGGTGTGTGTGTGTGTGTGTGTGTGTGTGTGTGTGTGTGTGTGTGCGCGTGCGTGCGCATTTATGTGTATTGGGAGGCAGGTACACCACCATTTAAAATCAATACTACCCTTTAAAGATCTTTCAACCATAAAAGGTCGTGCTTCTGTGATTGAGAAAAAGCACTTTTCCAGAGCACTATAGCTGGTTAAGGGAAGGCAGCTCTCTAGGCTAATAGTTATGGGGGAAGGAAAACCAGAAGGAAGTATAGCAGGAACAAAGCTTGTACAGGTCAAGGGGGGCCTGGACACTCTTTTTTTGAAGTTCCCTATACTAACAAATGAAGGAATGCCAAAACAGCACTGCAAAAATGATGGAATTGTCAGTATTTTCAGTTAACAAAACAAAATTTACAATGTGCCATAATTAAACTATTCCTAATTATGATATTTATATAAAAGAATAATTAATGGCACAATCCAGGTAGTTTGGTCCAGTAATCAGATGTATCTGTGAAGTTTTATGAGAGATACTTGAAGAAAATATTGTCAATAAATGTCTGCTATTGTATATAGGACCTCAATTGGTAATGATATAAAAAATCTAATTCATGGCCAGTTTTGCATAAGAGTCCATAGCCAAATGACCCTTTTTGCGTCTTCTGTGAGAGGTCCTGCTGCCTTGTGCAAGTTAATTAGAGGCTGATTCTAGTTAGTAAATTGGAAATTCTTTCTAGTGTATCAAATTGAAATGACAGTGCTGTTTATTCTCAATGATTTTATTTTATCTCTAAAAATATGATTGGTTATCTTATCTTACACACTGACACACACACACACACACACACACTCACACGAGGTCTGACAATCAAGTTTGCAAACTCATCCTAGAAAAAGTGCTACATACCTCATTGCTGAATATCACTATGGTCACCTTTGAAGTACTCCCCTTTGGAAGCTATGCACCAACCCCAGCACCTAGTCCACCCTTCAAAGCAATTCTGGAACTCTTTTTCTGGAATGGCCATCAGAGCTGTCATTGTATTACCCTTGTTGTACTGAATGTCATCAAAATGTCCTTCTTTCATTATTTCCTTTATCTTTGGGTAAAGAAAGAAGTCATTAGAGGCCAGATCAGGTGAGTAGGGAGGGTGTTCCAATACAGTTATTTGTTTACTGGCTAAAAACTCTCTCACAGACAGTGCCATGTGAGCTGTTGCATTGTCATAATGCAAGAGCCATGAATTGTTGGAGAATAGTTCAGGTCATCTAACTTTTTCACGCAGTCTTTTCAGCACTTCCAAATAGTAAACTTGGGTTAACTGTTTGTCCAGTTGGTACAAATTCATAACAAATAATCCCTCTGATATCAAAAAAGGATAGCAACATTGGTGCAACAAGTTCGGGAACTTAATTGTCACACGTGTGTGTGTGTGTGTGTGTGTGTGTGTTTTCTCAAAATAGTATATATTTTTCTTAAAATAGATTCTATTATTTGAGAGAGAAATAGAGTAAATATCTAAGAAAAGCTAGGTAGATTATATACACAGTAAGTTTGGGGAGCAAGTTGAAGTGATTTCAAATCCTTTGGGGTATGATAATTTATAAGCATACTTTAAGAGAACTCTTCCTCTCAAACTATGGATTTAAATAAAATTCAAAGTGGGTTTTTGAAAAACCTTACATTGAGTTTTATTAATAATTTCAGAAATTTTCTAGTACAAAAGTGGTTGTAAATTTTTGTATATGGAAGGCTGTGTATATACACTGAAGATTGTTTTCCCTTTCAAGAGAAAAATTTGGAAATTCAAAAGCCATGATTTTAGAGCAATTAATTTATAATGTCTGAGAGGGTTGGGAGGGTTACCTACTATTCCTAGGTAAGTGATACTCATGTGTTGAGAAACTAAGTATACCAGGCAAGTAAGCACTTTCCCCCCTAATTATTACATTTGAATTTATAGGTTAGAAATAACAGAAAAATTATCATTTTAAGCAAAATTTTATGTTAGTATATTTCCTCCTTCATGTAAACTATATAAAATTGCTATTCCTTGTAGAATTTGAGTATATAATTGCTCCTTTGCATCAAGTATTCTCAATAAAATCAACATTTTAAAAGAATAATGAGAAATAAAAGAAATGGTATCAGTTCAGCCAAGGAGAGTTTGTTAAAGATCTATGTAAAAAGAAGAGAGATTGTGATTTTGCATGTGGGCGAAAAGTAAACCAATCAAAGAAAGTAGGTCAGCAAGCTTCATGGCAAGGTAATGAATTACTATTATTTAAAGGGGTGGTCAGAGAGTAAAACTGCCTGTGAACAAAAATGCTTGAGAGAACAACGGTAAACTGAACAGAAAAGCAAGGTCAGAGCACAATAGTTGCAAGGCTCAGGGTGTGAACTCCATGTCCTTGGGTCAGCAGAGGATGAACAGCAGAACAATGTTGTCATTCGGAAGTTTCCTGGCAGCCAGCAAGCTGGTAATGAGAAGGCACCCAAGCTGGAGCCCTCCTCTGAGAAAGTAGAGGAAAACAGCCTTAGGATATGGAAAGAGAGAGCAGATTTTCAGACTAAATAACTATCAACGCATCAGGATTAGCACTTTCCAATTAAAAATAAAATAAAGTTACAAGAGAATCACTGAAGGGACCAAAATACTTAATCAAATTTATTTACATTACTTATGTTGTGAAAGCCATATGCCCAAATTAATGAACTGTTTGGTGATCAGAGCAACATTATATACTGGGGAAAGTACTATTTCTTGTTTCCATTTTTACTGCACGTTTTCTTCAGCTAGGTGAAATGTCAGAATCATAATTGCTAAGTGAGTCTAGATTGGTAATCTAAAATAGTATAGGAGACTGAGAATAAAAAACAAATTCCAAAACAAAAACACTGTACCGTTTTCTATTTATCATAGGAGATGTGACTTAAATTGATTGGGCAGAAGGTCCTTCATCTGAAAAAAAAAATTGATTAGGCTGAAAATTGTTTACAGTTTGAATAGGAAATATTTTCAATGAAAATGAGATTGAAGTCCGTCATTTTTTCACTTAAAATACACTGAGCATCTATGTGTTCAGACATTGTTCTAGGCTCTGCTGATCAGTCAGTGAATAAAATAATATATTGGCTCTGATTTCATGGTACTAGCATTCTATTGGGAAGGATATACCACAAGTCCGGAAATAAATAAATATAGCACCAAGGAGTGATAAGTGCTCTAAAGGAAGGCAAAAATAAGATAAATCATGGTAAGTGGGTATATAGTAAGGAAAAGAAACATGGGGTGTTAGATGGGATAGTCAGTGAAGACTTCTCTGAAATGACGACACCTGAGCACAGATCTGATGGTTCAAATGAGGTGAAGGAAAAAGGCATGTGGGTCCCTTGGTGGAAGAGGAATCCAGTGGAGGGAGCGGAGGAGGACAAGGTCCTGTGTATAAGGCCTGTGTGTAAAAGACCATGTAGCTAAGCAAGTGAGGAGAAGGTTGGAAGGAGATAAGGTCAGAAGTAGACAGGACCTAATCATGAAGGATCTTAAGGATTATGAGTCTGATGAGGTGCTGAAATTTTATTGTTAAGATAATGAGAAGTCACCAAAGGTTTTCATCAGAGGAGTGAAGTAATTTGATTTGTTTTTAAAAAGATTATGTTGTAAATTGTTTGGAGAATTAACTATGGAGTAGAAGGAGAGAAAGTGGGGAGACCAGTTAGAAGGTTATTGAGGACCTTTAGGTAGAGATCAGTGATGGACTGAACTGAGATGAGAGTGATGGAATTGATGAAAGATGATGAGATTTGTAATGCCCTTCTTTATCTCTGATGCCTTTTCTTGCTTTGAAGTCTATTCTGTCTGAAAGTAGTAGAGCTATTCTTGCTCTTTTTGATTAACATTAGCAAAGTACATTTTTCTCCACCCATTTACTCTTAATCTGTATGTCTGAATATTTAAATTTCTTGTAGACAATCTATAGTTGGGTCTTGTTTTTTGATCCACTTTCACAATCTCTGTCTTTTAATTGATGCATTTATACCACTGATGTTCAAAGTGATTATTGATATAAATTGGATCAATAAATACTATGTTTTCTATTTGTTGCCCTTGTTCTTTGTTAGTATTTTTTGTCTTTCACTTTTTTTTTTGACTTTTGTAGTTTTAGTTGAGCATTTTGTATCATTCCATTTTTTCTCCTTTCTTAGCATATTGATTATACATTTTTTTAAATGGCTGTCCTAGAATTTGCAATATTCATTTACAGCAAATCCAAGTTTACTTTCAAATAGCGCTATACCACTTCACAGGTAGTGTGAGTACCTTAAAATAACAAATTAATCCTATTCCTTTCTCCAGTCCCTTATATCATTGCTGTCATTTATTTTACTTATATATACAAGTAAGCATACGTAAGCATATATACATATAAAACATGTATACATTAGCATACATAATTGAATACACTGTTGCAATTATTATTTTTTAATTTTTGCCTGTTTGTTTTTTAAGATTTTTTTATTGGGGAATTGCCCGGGGGGGGGGAACAGCACTGGGGAATTGGGGAAGGGGATCAGACAAGTTGCTGTCCTTTTGTTCTTCAGTCTAGTTGTGGAGGACGTTGCTTCACTGGCCCATGTTGGTATTGTGATCATTCCCGGGTGAGGCAGATCATTCCCGGGTGAGGCACTCTTCCCGGGTGAGGCAGATCAGTTGCTGGCCTCTGGATGGCCACTCATGACGGCTCTTGGCAGCTCATGCTGGCTGCCTGCCACTCACGGTAGCTTATGGAAGCCCGCTGCAGCTCCACTGCAGCCTACGCCATCACCGGCGACTCACAGCAGCCCAGCTCCAGGTTGAGCTGTTGTTCACCATCTTAGCTGTAGAGGGCACAGCGTCACTGGCCCACATGTGGGATCCAAATAGGGGCCCTGCTGCTCAGAGCTGGTGTCCTAAGCCAGCTCTTAACCAACGCGCCACTCGGCCAGCCCTGCAACTATTATTTTAAACAACCACTATGTGTAAGATTAATTAAGAATAAGAAAAGTTAGTTTTAATTTTACCTTTACTTATTCCATTATTGATGCTCTTTCTTTATTTATGTAGATAGGAGTTTTGGAACTATATCATTTTCCTTCTATCTAAAGAACTTCTGTCAACATTTTTTTGCAGGGCAGGTCTACTGACAACAAATCCCCTCCATTTTTGTTTGTCTGAGAAAATCCTTATTTCTCCTTTACTTTTGAAGAGTAATTTCAGAAGGTACAGAATTCTGGGTTGGTGTTTTATTCTCTCTCAACATTTGTGGGACAGAATGACTTGAGGTGGGGTGGAATTGGGTATTTCTCTCCCCCTGGCAGGTTAGTCTCTGGTAAAACCACAGAAGTTTAGGCTGTGGTAAAATAGTTTCTCCTAAGAGACAAACCTTGTTAAGGAGAACAGAATTCTCTGTTTTTGAAAATGGCCACTGTCCCCATTCCCAGTCAGAAGCTGAGGAGATTTTTCTCAGATTTTTTATTGTGAGAAACGAATAGAGCTCCAGGAGGTAAAATTCACAAAAGTGTGAGGGTCTTATATGGCTGCTTCCTTCACCCAAGAGTTTTTAATGTCTTAGTCTTGTCCACAATGAGCCACCAGCCATTCATCAATTATAGTTTTAAGCTTTCCTACCCTGGCACTGGTTCCTGCATAGGCTTTGCTCCAGAAAGGGATGATTTGGTATGTGTTTCTCTGTATTCACTTGTCTGTCTCTCTATATTTTGGCAGTGGTTTGCCCTGGGACCTTATTTCTCTAATAGATCTAAGAGTTGTTATTTTTTTCAGCTTGTTCAGCTTTTTACTTGGTGTTAGAACAAAACTCTTAGGTAACTTTTAAGGGCTGCTTAAATCCCAGACCCTAGAGTGATTCTTTGAAAATGTAGATCAGATCATGTTGCTCTTTTACGTAAAAAAAAACACCAAAAACATTCTGCTGATGGCTCCCCAGAATAACAGCCCAAACCCTTATAATGTCCTATAAGGTCTTACATGGTCAGACGACTCCTCCCTGACTGCATTCATCTCTCTAATCATTTACTTCATTCCTGACACTCCAGGCTCATTGCTATTCTTTGACATGGCAAGTATGCTCCATACTTAAAACCTTTGCAATTTTTGTTCCATTTGCCTGGGATAGGTCTTCCAGATAGCTCCATGAGCTATCCTGAAGTCTAGTCAGGGTCTTTTCTGCTTTAGAGCAAGCTCTGTTGTTATCATAAGGTTTCTTGGTAAGGTTAGAATCAGAGCTGGATGGCTTGGTTATGTAGTTGGGCAAATACTGGCATCAGGCTATGGGTAGCCTGTAGTTACCATTGTTTCAATAGGAAAGTACCCTGCTTGGAAGACAAAGCCTTCCAAAATGCCAGCACAGGACATCCTCCTGTGGACATGCTTAGAAAACACAGATAGCATTTGTTTTTGTGCCTGTAAATGCAACTCATTATTTTATTTTTAGTGCTTTCAAGGCTAACCACTGACTTTTGCTGATTGATGCATTCTTTATTTTAGATATGCTATTGTGTTCAATCAATGGCAGTCAACTCTTGCGGGCTAGGGAGCCATTCTGTCTTTTTCTAAAGTGAAATTGCCCAACATCATTTAGCTCCATTATGTGTAGGCTTAAAAATTTAACTCTACTTCAGAGTTCATGAAGAACACATTAGCTTCTAAGAAAAAAGGGATATTAGAAGGGTACTTGACTGTAGAGGGCAAAAGAGGCACTCAGTCTATCAAAGTGATTCTCATCCTAGTCCAAGTAACAGGATCTTTGCAAAGTATATATATATATATATACTTATATATACTTATACAAAGTATATATATATATATATTTATACAAAGTATATATATATATATATATATATATATATATATATATATATATACTCAGACTGAGACTTACTGATAAAGATGTGGGCATTTTACATTTGGTAAGTGAGACTAGATTACTCTCCAAAGATTTTATTTAAATCCACACTTCTAACAATAGTATGTAAGTGTACTTCTTCCCCTATCTTCTTCTCATGATGTACTGCTAAATCTTTCACCAGGGCCTTACTCTTGGGCACCAGCTTTGGTAAAATATGATACATAAAAGTATACAAAAAATATATATTACTTATGAATATCAAATAAATATGCTGTCCCTAGTCTCATGTATTATGAAGAGAGAAGCATATTACACATTGATTCTCCTGAAGAGAAATGTTTCCTTAAGTAATAGGGAGTTAAGTGAAATGATCATGTATTTATTTGTAGTTTATCTTAACTGACCAGTCACCGTATTAGAACAGAGATTAACTGTGCTGTGTATACATAGTTTACTTCAAATAAAATAGAGAGGGATCGATTTAAAGTGAGTTCAGGACATGATATGTGTTTAGCTTTGGAATGAAATCAATGTCATTTGATCCCTGTGACCCTCAGTGAATTAATGCATGACTGTTCGTTAAAAATGAATGACAAGAAGATTAAACAAAATATATGTGAAAGTGTTTTGGGAAATGTAAAGCTCATTTTTAATCTAAGAGATGATGGGCCTTTATTGAGGAATTTTGCTGTACCATTTTATAGCTTGAATTATATTTCTCAAGTATATCTAGCATGATTATTTTTATAAAATTTGAAGGGTCAAAACACAAGGAACCATTAGAAAACTGACTTTCTAGGCCACTGACATCACTCTTTTGTATATAGTAGGCTTTCAGAAATTTAATGTATTTTGCAAATAGTTTTCTCATACAAATCAGATTTGCTCTGTCCCTTAATCTGACCAGGGCATTGCTCAATAAATGGCCGCCCAAATTGCTGTCTCTTGAGTGGGAGCTCTTCTTTCCCACATCAAAGCTCTCCAAACGCATTATTTGTTCTATGGGTTCGTAACACGTCTTCATTGAATTAGCTTCATTTTGTGCACACCATCACCCCTTGACCTACATTCCCATCTGAGTTATAGTTTTGTCTCTCTCATGCTGAAGACAAAGTGTGGGTGGTGCTTTATTATGTTTAATTCATATTGCTTGATGGCTACTATGTCTCATCTCCCAAGCTAGACCATGATATAATTTCTGTGTCTTCCAGAGTCCAGTCCCAGCTCTGAGCCCCGCAGAGAGAAAGACTGCTTCTTTTCTAATAACCTGAACATTATTTGTAACTTGGTTCTATTCTGGGAACTTTCCTGGTCAAGGTTAAATTCTACATCTCCTTGATTCCGAATTCTATTAACAACAACAACCAAAAAAACAAACAAACAAAAAAACACACCAATAACTGTAAAGTTAATCTAATCTATCAGTCATGTAATGTCTTTTGAAAGAATTTGATAATGAATAAGGCCTCATGATCTTGAGTCATCAAATTTTCATTCAGGCCTATGTAACTTTACAAACAACTATCACCCCAATAAACTTTAATTTAAAAAAAAAAATTCCTGGACCGCCCAAGTGGCTTGTTTGTTAAGAGTTGGCTTGGGATGCCAGCTCTGGGCAGAAGGACCCTGGTTCGGATCCCACATGAGGGCCAGTGATGCTGCGCCCTCTACAGCTAAGATGGTGAACAACAGCTCGACCTGGAGTTGGGCTGCCATGAGTCGCTGGCGCCGGTGTCAGCATAGGCTGCAGCCCCTTTTATTTAAAAAAAAAAAAAAGTTTCTTCAGGTTTTAACTTTTAAAAAGATCAATGACAGTGGAAAATGGAGTCCAGGTGGCTTAGATGAATAGCACTTAATAGAAATTAGGGGCCCTGGTTTGTGTCCTATCTCAGCCAGTGATTGCTGTGTGAATTTAAGCAAGTCACTTTGCTATCTGAAATTGTTCCTTTATCTTTAAACTCAAAAGATTAGACTGCGATTCATATTCACAACTATTTGTGGGTCAGAGATCCCTCTGAAATTCTGCTGAAAACTGTGGCTTTTCTTCCCCAGAAAAGCACAAATACAAGTATAAATAGAATTCCAAGAGGGGTCAGGGGATCTCTGTAATCCACCCACAAATTCCCTAGAGGGCTTTAGAATAATTTCAAAGGTCTAAAGTATGTGGTTGAAAAAAATGAATCCTTTTACATTTGCTACTCCCAATGCGAATTCGTTTTAAAATGTAGATTTGGGACACTTATGCCACTTGAAGTTATAATTACTTTTTGTAACATAGAGTACTGACAGCAGAGCAAGTTTTTCAGTAGAATGAAAAACAAAAGATCTCCTTTGTGGATTAATAGCATCTCAGGTGAGTGAGGTTGGCAGTCTACCCTGCTAATCAGTGCAGGATTTCTTTTATAACTCACCTCAGAGATTGAAATTTAGTTTTGATTTGAACACACACAGTAATGGGGAGCTCATTTACATGTTTATTGCTGAGCAAACATAAAGAGTTTAGGAATTTTCTTCTTTTCTTGAGCTCTGATTGGCCCCCACCACATAAATGTCAGCTATTAACCCTATTTCTGCTGTCAGGAGCTACATAAATAAATTTTATTTCTTTTTCCAGTCTTTTAGGAATTCTGTGGCAGCCTCTCTTAATTTTTTCTATGTTAAACATTCCAGTTTCACGTATAATTCTTCTAGAAAAGTGATTTTGTAAAACTACTTATAATCCCAATTACCTTTTTCAAAGGAACTCTTGAAACAGAAAGCTCAAAATTAGGCAGCATGATGCAGAAAAGGTCTGATCAACACATGATTAGAGAGCAGTTCCCTCTCTTAATGTCACTACCAAGAGCACCATTCCTAGAAACAGGTGACTTTACTAGGTCATGTTGAAATTGTGGTCACCTGAAACCTCTAAGTATAATCAATCTAGGGTGCCCTCATTCTCTATTTTTTAGAAGCAAAATAATCTTTCTAAAAACACAAATCGCTGTTGACCTCTCCCTTAATTGCTTAGGCCATCTTTCCAGCTCTTGGAAACCTTCTGAAATACTAACATTGTCATCCATTGTGTCATCTCTTCTTCCAAGTTTCGTGTCATCTACAAATGTAATAAACCTGCCTTGTTTTTCTCCAAATTTATTGAAAAACAAATTGACCTGAGGTTTGCCCAATATAAGCCTCACTCTATGGATTCATTATTCATAATTCTTCACGCAGTCACTTCACAACTTCATCCAGCTCACATTTAACCTCCTGATCTACAGAATGGACAAGAGTGTGAAGATTATATTCTCTTTGAAGGCAACGCATTTCTTTTCCTTACTTCTTTTACTCGGCCTACTTTCTTGCCTCAAACTCTATTTTTTTCTTTTTCCTTCCTTCACGTATTCATACTGCATGTCCTGGTCTTCTACATGATTTCCTTACCTGTGTGTCCATTTTGCTATGGAGAAAAGATCCTCCATTCGGTTTAGTGGGAGCCCTTTGTCTTCTGCCTGGGTGCAGGGCTGCCTGAGTCTGTGCTGGCCCCAGGAGGCCTCCTGCAATGCATGGAGAGTCAGTGCCTATGCAGGTGAGGAGTTTTGCCACGTGCTCATTAGCACTTGGCAGAGGAGGCTCTGAGAATTTCATCAACACCCCCAGACCAAGTCATTTTCCTCCACCTCCAGATTACTCAAATATCAAACGAAGGTTCAAAGAAAATTTAAATATTAAGTGTATGTGTGTTTGGAGCTAGGTAGGAGGTGGGAAGTGGGGAGAAAGAGATGATTAGACAGCCCTCACAGACTTCACACTTTAATTTTAGCATTATTGTACCTACAACCAAGTAAATATTGCTGATAGGGAAAAAAAATCAAAACACAAGTTAACCAACCACCCATTATCCAATGGAAAGATAACATTCATGTAAACTGCTTTGGGAGCCAAAGAATTTGTGGTGCTGTAGAGATGTTCTGCAGAACAGCTCTGTGATATGTCACCAGCTCCTGCCTCATCAAAACCTTTCCCCTGGAAATATTAGTCACACTCAAATAAGCCTAAGAAAGGCACCTTCCAATGTTTGCCCAAGTGGGTGATTTTACTTTAAAAAAGGCTTTCCCCATATAACGTTGTGACCATTACTATTATAAAATAAATCAAATGTGGATCAGGATAAGCAAGTGAACTTATGCTCAAGTATGGGAAGTTGATTAATAGTTGATTAATGGTTTAATAAGTTGGACATTTTGGTTACCAATTTTTTAAAACATTTAACCAACCCCTCATATAGAAAAAGTAATGTTGGCATTAAGTTATTAACCCTAATGTAAAGAAAATTTTCTTGAACGCAACTTTATTACTCTATAGTCACCTTGTGAATGAAAGAGATGAACTCTGGGGGCGGTAGAATCTTTGCAAACCCAGGGAGGTACAGACAACCCCAGCTCAGGAAGCAAAGTGCCAGACAGCTGACTGATTACAGTGCTTTACTATTTCAGAGGGAATCCCAAGGTCATCTGAGCCACATTAATAGGTACTGTAGACTGTGATAAATCCTAGCAAACGTTAGGAAAGCCTACGTCAGCATCTAAAAAGGTAAAGGTAAAAATAAGTTGGGGTCCGGCTGAGTGGCTCAGTTGGTTAAGAGCTCGCTGAAGAGTGCGAGCTCTGAGCAACAGCGGTTCGATGCCGGGCCTGAGATGAGCTGCTGCTGAGCTGCCTACAGGTGACAGGATGGCTAAGGTAAAAAAATAAATAAGTAAATAAGTTGGAGTCTCCTAACAACAGAATTTTGACTCATTCACTCATTCAGTCAGTCAGTCGATTAATCAGTATATACTGAGGGACTATGATGTGTCAGGACTTCTTTTAAAACTACATTACCCTTATTACCTAGAACAATTCACTTATCTTCTTGGAGTTTGAATTTTACCATCCAGGTATTTATCTCGTGGAGTTGTTTTGAGGCTTGAGGTTAGTAACTCAGGTGTGTAAGACTCTAGCCGAGTGATTCATTGGATGCTCTTTGAACTCCTTTCCCTTCTCCTTAGCATTTAGACCTCTTTTTTCCCCCATGTAATTTATAATAATATAAAATAAGCTTCATTTGTTAATAACAACTGTCTCTCTACAGTCTTGGGTCAACAGGAATTGTGAGTGATGTGTGTTTGCAGATCAAATTAAAGTTTTTAAATATTATTACAACTGATCAAATATTTTTGCAAGATAATCCACCAAGCCCAAGGATGTCATTCTTTGCCAAATAGCACTCTGAGGCTTGCTAACTGCAGTACATACAAATCCACACTTCTTTTTTTTGCGTTTCTTTGTTTCACAGCAAACATGAGCAGTGATTTCCTTTCGTTTTTCAGTGCTAATTGGTACGTTTTTCAATAATACTTAGAAAAATCTCATAAACCAGTTTTATAAAATATGTATATAATTTCCCATATTAAGCATCCTTTTATGCATAGAATGACAGCTAGTATGATGTTTTAACAGAACAGTTGCCTTCTGATTTATACTCCAAATTTAAATTAATTTTCAAAAAAAATCCACGTATACATTATTGTGGAATGGCCAAAGACATATACCAAATTGTTTGTTACTCCATTAATTCCATCAACCATTTACACAATAAATATTCATGAGCACCTACTATTCCCCAGGCACTGTGCCTGGGACCACAAAGTGAAACTATGTAATCCTGACATCAAGAAGTTGGCTCTAATGAGAAAGATATGTAAGCAAACGCAGCTCTAAAAGGTAATTGATACAAGAAAAAGTCATCTAAGAGTAGTGGAGAAATATGAGAAAGATCTAGGTAAGTCTACTGGGGAATTAGGGAAACTTCTAATTCTGAGAAACCAAGAAACCAAGCTGAGACCAGAAAAATGCGTAGGAAATTATCAGGTGGGTGAATAGGAAGACGCTATTTGTCAGTGAGAATAGAAGAAAAGCATGGAGGCTTGAGGGAGCCTGGGGTGATCAGGGGATGTGCAAGAGTAGGTTGTATTATTAAAGAGTAAATTAATGTAAAAGGCAGAAGCAGGAAGGGCTGGTGAGAAACTGAGGCCAATAGGGAAGGAGAGGCCAGGTCCTATCAGCCTGTACAGCAGGCAAAGGTGTGCCCATGTTTTTTCTCTCTGTAGGTGGTGGGGGAAGTAATTGAAGAATTTTGAATACAGAAGTTTCATAATCAAATGGGTATGTTCCTATTCTTAATAACAATATTGTGATTCTTTTGTTGTTAACAAGTTACAGAAATGGCAAACACAAGCACTTTGTTCTTAGGGGTTTCAATGGTTCTCATTGTAATACAGTTCAAGGATGCCAAAAGAAATATTTGAACTAAATGATATATCAGAATTACAATAAGAGCCTGTGAGCTGATTTTTAGTTAACAGGTTTTTAACAGGCTGTGTGATGCCATTCTTAATGGAGAAGATGAAATTACAAAAGATAGTCCATCTCTAATGGAAATTTGGCTGGGTGTGTTTTTATTCCTCAGCGAATGAAAAGGTTTATATAGGATTAGATCGTTGCGATTCTTGGGGAAAATACATATACACCCGGGAAAACCTTCCACTCATTTTCTTTATCTCTTGCAGGAAAGCAGTGAATCTGCTAGAAATAAATTTCACTCAACTTGAGCATAACTTTTATAATTTCAGGGGTTAAGCATCTGAAAGGCCAGAATGAATCAGTATTCCCTGAAGAAGAAGAAGGCGTAAACGAAAGAGAAGAGCAGTAGGACCATTAATTACGGGTCTGCAGCAAGAAGGCTTCTTGGGACTAACTGAACTATTAACTTTTCTGGATATCCCACGGAATGCCACTGCTCGACTTCCAGAAGTGTGCTCCATCTCTGCTCTCCACACTCGTCCAGTAGTAATAATACACCTCCTGGGAAGGCTTCTTGATTGAACTTTAGAACTAAGTACAGATTGTCCCATATCACTTACAAATAAAGAACAAGCATTTATTTTACAGTGATTTTTCTTTTTAATGACATAGAAATTTGCAAACATGTGAGTGTTCTAACTTTAACACTGCCAAGCTTAATCGCTGATGTTCTGTTGATACAGTTTGCCTTCTAAGGTCAAATGTAAATAGCATCAATTTAAGAGTAAAAAATAAATATTAAACACATCTAGACATGAATGTGTGTCTGGGTTTAACTTAAGGAGGAATATTTAGTGAAACTTTTAAGATCTGTATTTATCATGTTTCTGTATACAGAATTGTACACAGTATTTATTTCAAAATGATGAAGAGATGCTAGATTTCTTGATTCAAAAGACCATAATATGTTAGTCTTGAGATATTTAACATCTTTTTTCCTTCAACAATACGTTAATGGTTAAAGAACCACAGAATTCTCTTCATTTCCTAAATTGTAAGAGAGTGATTTCCCAGCATTTCTACTAGTTATTAAGAAAGAAAAATGCTAAATCTAAAATAAAAAATGCAAAATTTCACCTGCAACTGTTTTTTTGGCGATTATTTGTGATATGAGCTATTTCCTATTGCATTTTAATGAATCATTGGCATTTTATAAATCTTCTACTACCATATAATAAGGAATTCTATTAATTCATGCCTATAGTCATTCATTAATTCAACAACTAGTTTTTATGAGTTTATATCAAGGAAGGCACTTTGCTGAGGGTTATGCAAATAAAGGAAAGATAAATTATCCCCTATAGAATTGGCAGAGATAATAAAGCATTAATATAAAGCAAGGTTTCTAAGACAGTACATATTTATTAAATATAGCTTTTGATAATTCAAAGTTCTGGCCTCCTGAACAATGTTAATTATTTATGGCATGTCAATGTAAAAATTTAGTGGGGATGCAGGAATGCCCAGTTTGGTTCCCACATTGATGATATTAGCAAGGTTCAAATGTTT
>NW_017731688.1:570230-571745 GCF_001890085.2 Hipposideros armiger
CTTCTTGCTTTCTTTTTTATCTTCCTCCTTTTATCCCTTCCTTGTTTTATTTCTCTCCTCCTCCCCTCTCCCTGGACTTTTTTGTTTTGTTTTTCTTTTTTAAGCCAGTTTTACCCCAAACTGGAGTTTCTAGACCACCAGCTGTAACTGTTTGATTTCCTAAGTTTCACTCTACTTAAAACCTGATTAAGACACAATTTGTTTTAAGTGATTTTAAATTATTTGTGTTTGGAAAACATCTGGATCAATACCCCTTGATATTATTTGAACACCCTGAGGTCCTAAAAAATAAAATTGCCCTTCCCTTTCCTTGAAGAGACACTTCTATAAATGTTTTTCTTTTTTTTTTTTAAAGGGTTCATACAAACAAGAGAAACCAAAGCTTTTGCTGATTTTGTAACATCATTTGAGAAATAAACAGCATGGCTTCTGAATTCTTCTATTCTGTTCTCCACTCTTAAAAACACAAAGAGATCAAAATCAAAAGCATTAGTTTTCCTTAGAAAATGTTAGTTTCTTCTGTTCTGTTCTCTAATCTCAAAACACAGAGATCACAATTAAAAGCATAAGTTGTCCTTGGGAAATATGTTGGCTTTCTCAGAAATTTGAAGGAAACCAGCTGAGATAATGGCTTTTCAGTTTCCTTTTCACAAAGTATTTAGAGCTTACAACAAATTTTTTTTTAAGGAGACAACTTGGCTTCAGTTTGGCTGAACAGCAAAGAAACTTTCTGACCAAATCAAAACAAACAAAGGCTTTATCTTTCCCTGACCACATTTATAATATAACACAATGGTTAGTAGATAGGCTTTGAGTCACTCTGACTCAAAGTTAAACCTCTGCAAATTTTAGACTCAGTTTCTCCATTTGTAAAATGGATGAAATCATTCCTCCACCTATTGTGTTTTTGTGAAAATTAAATGAGATAAGACCTATAAAATGCTTAGCTCAGCTTAGTGAGCATTTAATAATTGATGCCTATTATCATTATTAGAGTGAGAAAGGACCTGGAGCTATCTATCCAAACTTTATCTAATTCATGGTCTTCTTTAACATCACAGACAAGTGACTCATCACCTCACTTACTCTTGAATAACTCCATCTGAACCCCAAACCCAGCCAAAGAGCTCTAATTGTTCTGTCTTAAACTCTCTTCTACTTTTTACCTTCTTTCCTATATCATAGCCATTTAGATACTGAAGAAATCTCTGATGTTATTTCCTAAGTGATCTCATCTCTGTGATAAAACATTACCAGTTCCTCCCAACTTTTCTCATCAGCCTGGCCACTCGCTTTTGGATTCTTGTCAGTTGTGTATACTCAATATAAGAAAGGTTATGTCAGGTGGATAAATTAGGGATTATGTTTTTATCCCCCAAAACATGTGAAACTAAAGCATAGAGCGTGGCAGGGCAGAGCAGGATTTAAGTCAGAGTTCTTTCTATTAGACAATAATTGGGTAACCCTGTTTTCTTTCCAATGTTGTCCAGAATAAGGTCTTTATAAAAACAGAAT
>NW_017731688.1:572991-577258 GCF_001890085.2 Hipposideros armiger
CCAGGAAAACTGTTGCTCCAGGCATCTGGTCTGTTCCAAGCAAAAAGGCCAGTGGGAACGAAAGGAAAAGAATCTATGGTAGAGAAGCTAAGCTATCCCAGAACCCCTCAACTGATGTCTCTTGGGCCAGAACTGTGTCACAAGACTGCCCCTTGATGTAAAGGAGTTGGAGAAAGTAAATATTTTCAACCAGGACCCTTACCAACTTCCAACCAAATCAAGGTTGTCTTTGTCAGGTATAAAGTGAGCATGGTTATCAGTCGAACAGTCAGTAGTATTTGCTCCCCAAATGAACACATTTCAGGGACTTTCTTTTGCCCTGTGGCATCTAAAGGAAGCACAGGTTACCTAGGAATCTCAAGAAGTTGAAAACATTAATACTCACTAGATAGTTTTGCATCTTAAAATGTATAAATTAGGTAATGTTTATGATAGACTGTAGCTAGATAGAGCCATTCAGATAGCCTGAATTATTCTATACTATTTTTCATAGGATAATTTGGTGTAGTTTAAAAACATCTACATTACAACAGAAACAAGAGAGCAATATTCTCGTCCGTTATTCAACAAATCTGTCTGAATTCCTGTGGCGTGCTA
This sequence comes from Hipposideros armiger, assembly GCF_001890085.2. Classification (NCBI taxonomy): domain Eukaryota; kingdom Metazoa; phylum Chordata; class Mammalia; order Chiroptera; family Hipposideridae; genus Hipposideros; species Hipposideros armiger. The sequence goes on from NW_017731688.1 coordinate 573,589, forward strand.
GACATTGTTTAAGCACTGAGAATTCAGGTATTAATGGTTAAGGCCCTTAAATCCATGGATGTATATTCCAGTGTTTGAAGACTGTGAATATACATATAAATTAATAACAGGTGAGATCATTTCAGGTAGTGATAAGTCCCTGGAAGTAAAACAAGGTGATGTGGAAGAGGGTGGTGTATCCTCTTTATTGTAGCTGTGCAAGATTTGGCAGGTCCTTTAATCACTCTGGGACTCAGTTTTCTAATCAGTAAAATGTGGAGAATAATATGGGGGGCGACCAGATGATCCTGTAAGGCTCCTTTCAACTCTAAAATCTATGTTTCTCTCCTGTGGTTGTATTTCAGGAACTGCAGCAAAAAGCAAAGGAGAAATAAAGAGATGGGAATAGACAGAAAACAGCAGTAGTGAGGGAAGGTGGGATCTGAAGAGAAAAGGGGTATGTTTTGTGCTCGTACAACAGTCAAGGAAACAAAATTGTTTGAGTTAAAAATACACACACGTATGTATGTAACCGTAATAGCATAGTAACCAGTTATGTTTTCTATCTTTTAAGACTTCTCTTTAGAAAATGATCTAAAAAATGGTAATCAGTTTTTTTGTTTGTTTCTTTGCTTTCAAATATTTGAAAATCCTTCCAGACAAAATTTCCTCCTATGAATCACTAATTGGATAATTTACTCCATCCTAGCACACAAGCTTTGTTTGCTACTTACCAGTGCTGCATACCAGATTTTTCCCTTTACAGAGATTTATGTGACATGATATTACATTCTCTGGAACATTTCCACTGGGTTCTGAAGTAGTTAGTTATTCTCTTTTCTTCTCCAGGTGCAAAATGGGTTGATAACAACCAGAAACTGACTTGTCAATGCTGTGCTCCTACTTGAACTTGGAAAAATACCAGCACAAAACAAACACCACCACCACCATCACCTCCAATTCCATCATGATGTGTTATTTTCTCCCTCTTGGATTGCTTTCTGAAGTACTTCAGATATTTTATACCTAAATATTGACATTTTTTTTTCAGAAATCCTTCCTTCATTTTGTATATATTTTTAATCATTCATGCTACACTGTTTGCCAAGTTCTTCCTTTTGGATTTAACTTATTTCTCTCTAGGGCTAAACAGGCGATCTTGAATTTGGGTAAACCTTAAGTGATTCATTTTTAGTTTTTCTAATTCTGGAATAAGAACCTTCTCTTACAAATGGGAGTCTTTAAAATATATTTCCTTTATTTTAAAAATAATTCCATTGTATTTATTTATTCCTGTTTGTTTTTCAAATTTCATTGGTCTTGAATCAATTTAATTACATAAAAATATATTGATACTCTACCACATGCCAACTAGTAATTTAAGCATCAGAGTTATAAAAGTGGGGGAAAAAAGCTATTATTGTTGCTGCGATCCTGCTAGTAAATATTTGTTAAATTCTTTACAATTAATAAAGTAGGCTCACCTGTTTCTCAGTTAATAGTCACATTAAAGATGTATGACAGGTAGAATTCATTATATAGATCAGAAACCTAGAGTCCAAAGAAAATTAGTGGCCCTGAATGATCCAATAATCTAACAAACCCTGGAATTAAACTTTCTACATTTCAGACATAAAGCATAGGGAATAATTTTACTAATGAGGCTGGAATGGGAGGAAGAACACAAGTTCTACTTTAATTCTTTGGCATGGACTTCAAACTAAAATGACTTATGACCAATAAAAGGAGCAAATTGAAATCCTTTTAAAAGTATTTGGCTCATTTAAAAATATTTTCTATGTTTAAATCTATACTTTAAAAACTAACCTTTAATATCTTTAAAAAAGGAGAGATTTGCTGAGTTTATGAAAAATCTTAAGTACCATCTTTATTTAAAGAGCAAGGCAACAATATTTTTAAGTAGTTCTTTTTCTTAACTTCTTATAAATTGTAAAATTAAAAATGAAAATAATTTAACAATTGCTATTTTTTATTGTCTTTCCCCTTCTCCATGCCCCTCTGCCCCCCAGGATTTGAGGAATGATCATTTTCACTTACGACTCCCAGACTTTGCATCGTTGAAAAATTAAAAAATATTATAAATAAGCATAATTACCCCAGACCTGAATACATAATTGTGGGATATACTATAGGTTATACAGCAATAAAAAAAGAAAGAAAGAAAGAAAAAGAAAAAGAAACAATATGCTACTTAACCAAGGAACCAAAGAGAACATTCTAGCTGCTGCTCTCCTCAAACTGAGGGATGATTTTCACTGGAATTTCAAAACACCATTCTTCTCAAAAGTAGTGAGGGGGTTCAGGACATGCTACTTAAAAATATGGCACCTTGGAATATTGAATATTTTAAGCTGAAAGAGTTTGAGAAAATGGTAGAAGCGGGAAGGTCATTCTGACCTGCGCCCTGCCCTTCTCCCTGAAACAGGCCATAAAACCCACATGTGAGAGGTGCCCGCCCTATTCCTGGAGGAAAGCAGCATCCTTGTCTCAGAAGACAGACACTCCAAGAAGAATCTGAACAAACAGGCCTTGCCGAGTTCCCCCAGTTGACTGTACTTACTTCATATTCCTTAAATTACCATATTCCTCCTCCACTATCCATTCTTTACCAATCTTAGCATAAAAAGACTCAGGCCTAACTGTTTCTTCAGATCTTCATTTCCTTTTGAAGGCCCCTGTGTCATGTAAAACTTATATTAAATGATTTTATATGCTTTTTGCCTACTAATCTGCCTTTGTCAGTTTAATTTTCAGACCTTGCCAGGAACTCTAAGGGGGCAGAGGAAAACTTTCTCCTCCCCTACGATGGTAAAGGTGTAACATAAACCATAAACCAACGCAATGAAACAATAAGAACTTAAAAGAAAACCAAATAGCTCACAGATGGTTCAATATCTCTTTAATAATTACAGGAGAGAATGTTCTTTCTTCTTTATTTTTTTAAAAGAGGCTAGCATTTGTCAAGGCATTTCAATAGATGGGCAGGTTTCCCATTATATTTCCCCCACAGAGTAAATTCTGTGGATGTGTTTCCCTAATCATACTAACTATAGTACTAGATGTTGCTCTCAGCTTTCCTCTTTTCCCTAATGGCACATACGTTTCCTATTTTGAAATTGTCACTTATTTGTTACATTTGTCAAGTGTTTTAAACATTATATGGGTCCTTTATTTGCTTTTGAGAACACTCAGTTGTCTAAAAAGTAAAACTTGATATAAAGGTCAATGATGGCTAAGATAAGAATTATATTACTAAATCCTGGACTTCTATGTGGATACCAAGGTTAAGCTACACATTTTCATTGTCAGTATAAATGAAGTTTTCATAGGAAGTAGTTCATTGAAACTGATTAATAGCTAAATGAAATTTAAAAATAATTTTTATATATGGGCAAAATAGTATTAAAAATTAGACATTGCCATCATAAACTGGGAAAAGCTACAATGGTATGAAATAATTCAATGCAATATTTTGGTGAAAATACGATGACAAAAATCAATAAATTTTTATTTACATCACAAATAAATTTGTATGCCTTTTTTCCTATTAATCTATTTTTTTTTAGTTTCTGGTGTACAAAACAATGTCATAGTTAGCATTTGAACCCCTCACAAAGTGATAACCCCCTCCCCAATCTACTACACCCCTCTGACATCACATATAATTAAT
>NW_017731688.1:579038-579990 GCF_001890085.2 Hipposideros armiger
CATACTATGAATGGAGGTCACTCTGCTCCAAAGTTTGTATAGGCCCCACTATGAATCATCAAAGCTATAGGAAATCACCTAGGGGATGTGAGCTTTTCTCCTTAGCAAGTTGGTAAGATTAGCTACAATTAATATATCAGTGTGCCAGCAGACCCATCTCCCTAAGGGTAGACAAGAGACAGATGGAAAGATCTGAATGTTTCTCTTGTATAATTCAGGTTTGCTTTTAGTGTGCTATTAAGAATTAATTAAGAATTAATGCACTCCCCATTTGTCTGCCCTGAGATAAAACACAAATGGCTCTTTGAGATTGTGTAGATCTAAAGTGCTTGAAAATTGAGTCTCATTTTGATTGAATTAACTAGAGATATCATCTGAAAAAAGATGATCTCAATCATATATCAAACACTAAGGACAAACAAGAATAAACTGGTTTTTTTTCTGCCTTCATTTATTTATATTCATTTATTCAACAAAAATTTACTGAACAACTACTGTGTGTAAGGACCAGTCTTTTTTTACCTTAACATCAGGCAGCAAGCATGACACGGAAAGCTACAATTTTCCAGCACAGAGGGGTAGGGATCAGTGTTCGTCCAGAGACAAGGGTCTGAGAGTTCTGACCACAGTAACGAGTAGAGGCTTTCTGGGGGAGCTCACATTTGCAAAGGTCCTTGGAGGAAGGAGGGACAGTGACAGATAAAGATGACAAATGGAGCAGCAAGATCTACCCAGAGAAGGCATCATGTGCAAAGGCATGGCAGGAACCCAGGAACAGCGAAGGCCATGGCTAAAAACATAGGCTGGGGGTAGACTGTGCAGGGCTTTGAAAGATAAGCTGCTAAGGAGCTTAAGCTTTACCTGTAGCCCAGTGGCTCTCACAGTGAAATCTCCAGTCCAATAGCATCAGCATTACCTCGGGCCATACCCCAGACATGCTGAGTCAGAATCT
>NW_017731688.1:582555-621009 GCF_001890085.2 Hipposideros armiger
GGCACATATTATGTTACTTGCTCTTAATTCAATTAATTGAAACCCTCTAGGTCTTCACCTGGACTTAACAGTCTTTGCTTCTTTATTCTCCTCCAGTGTTGCCTTTTTCACAATGTCCTTCACAGAGCTTTTCTTCCCACTGTACTTCTGCCCCACTCTACATAGATACAGTAGAAAGAAAAAGAGGTCTTCGATGCCAGAGAGACCTGCATGGCCTTAGACGAGTTTCTTCTCTGAGACTTGGTTTCCTTACTCATACCAGTACCCACTTGGCTGGATTATTGAGGATTAGAAATAAAGTTGTAAGTGTTTACATTGGGCCTGTACATAGAAAATAGGCAGTGAATATGGGCTTTTGTTATTATTTGCTATTGAAGTGTAAACCCATGGCCACCTATTCTATGAAGTCTTGGAAGCCCTGAAGATGGAAGCAATCTTTACCTCCTTTAATATCCAGTGGTGCATTGATTTGTATCTGGCTACTTTTATATGTAGCATTTTAGTTATTTTATGTATAGATTATTTCCTCTAGAAGATATGAAATTTCTAGAAAAAGATTTAGGTTTCCAGATTCCTATATACACCATGCATCTAGCCAGGAGCTTGCAAATAATAGGTACAATAATAAATGTTCAATGACTATGTCTTTAATAGAGCAAAAATCACTTTCTGACAGGACTCACATCAGTTTTTAAGTTGGTGTATCTCTGGTTTTCCCTGATTTCTCCAACTTTTCAATGCCCCACCAAAGTGAATTACGCCAGACACCAAACACTTCACAATATGTTCCCTCAAGTACAATTTATTTAACTATTATATGTAATAAGAAATACTGAGAATTACAGTAGAATAAAAACACAAGAATTGTAGCTTGTCAGTGTTAAAAATTAAGAGGTACTGGTTAAATGAAAAGGTATGTGGAAATGTTAGCTATATATTAGGTAGCTTAGGATAAAAATGCAAAGCAGGGCATTCAAGGTGCAGCAGCCCAGCTAACGCATCACTCCTTTTCTTCATGATGAACTTAACTCTGATGTTTGCAGAAGGGATGGGCACTGTAACCTCTGCTCAGGCTTCCTCTCTCATCAGCACTAGTGAGCAGAGAAGGAAGGGAGAAATAGAGAAATGAAAAGGAAAGAAGTAGGGAGGCGAGGGAAGAGAGGGAGAAAGGGATGGCGATTGGAAAAGAAAAAGTGCATCTCCTTCTGAGGAAATGGGGCATGCTTGCTCTACGCCCTCTAGAATTCAGGGACAGTCCTCCATACGTCATATAACCTGGAAAGTTAGGTCAAAGCCCACATACAGAAATTAATAAATTCATTATATTCATCTATTTTTTAATAACAATGTCTATAGGTCTTGAAGTATTAATAAAAAAACGAAGTGGGCATGTTTCCTGTGACAATTGAGAAGCTGTGTTTCATTGTGTTTCTCCCTCTAGAGATTCTAGGAAAGAAGCAGAAAGCTTTCCAAGAAACAACTGGCTCAAATAGGAACAAAAGTTATTAGACTTTTCAGAGTCAGATTCTATTTTAAATGCAGAATATTTTCTAGCGGTAAATAGCTACTTACAAAAGACATTAAAAGCAATACTTATAGTTTCTCCATAAATAGAAATAAAAAGACCTTTTTTTAAAGGACAAAAAGTCACCATGATGTACATATCTATAAATTTCCCCCCAGCCCATCATTAAAGATCAATCTTTACTGCTTACATTTAAAATAGCAATTGCATTATAATGTCTATGATACAATTCAATTATTTAGCTATGTTCTATGCAAGATTCAGGTGACAGAAGCTAAGGACCTATTCACAGAACTTTTCAAAGCACTTTTTACAGAGTCTATGCACAAATATATCTTAAATTAGAATGATGCATACCTAATATGCATATAGAATATGGCTTGCACATTAAAAGACATCTAAGTTGTGAGTTATAAAATCACACTCCTTAGGCTTAAAAGCTTCTGGTTGTATCCATTTCTAAAATATTGCTTAGCATTGTGGAACCCAGGAAAGAAGCAGAAAGCTTTTTAGGACAGACATACCCTCCCTTTATGTTATTCTTTAATTGCTGGCTACTCTTGATTTTTTTCCATCCAATTTCTACCTTTCACAGAAACAAATTCACTTAGTCTCACAATCACTGAAGTGTTTACACAGTGAAAAGTTACAACACCTAATTGTGCTTGACGTTTTTTGTCAGCTAATGATGAATAAAGGTAGGTCTTCAGTTTGGAACAAAGGAAAAGCTCTGCACATGCTCAGGCAAAACATGACAAGGAAGCAGAGTCTCCAAGGGTGGCAGTTTGTTTCTGTGTAGTAAAACATAAAGCCATGTCAAATAAGGTTATCTGTACAGAAAAGTATGAGCTTCCTTTCTCATAGATAGTTTTGAATACACGCACAAGCACGCACAGATACACACACACATACACAAGCATACACACACACACACACACACACACACACACATCTTGTCCTATCACTTGGCCTGTAATATATGATCAACACCCCAGAAGGCAAATTCCATTCTCAGTTCTAGCATTTGTATCCAACAATGGCTGAAGGTTATCATCATCTTGGATTGCAGGTAACGTGTGACTTGCATTGTGATGAAGCCCATGGAGGTGAAGCATTAGTACTTTGAAGCCACAGGGACGGAGGCAGGCTGGTTCACTAGTCTCAGGGACAGGTTTCACTGTGGGTTCCCAGCTTTAGAGTTACGACGACATGTCCATCAGATCCCAGGGCCAGGGCTACAAAGCTTCATTGTTGTCATATGACGTCAACTCCAGCTTCCAAACAGCCCTGCCTCTCAGTTTGTTTCCATGTATTTAAAACAACAAGGACAATCTAAATGGCCTGCTCCTCCGTACAAAATACTTTTCCATAATTTATTTTTTGCTTTCCTTTTCCTTAAGACCTTAAAATATGGTAGTTACAGCATTCTGTAAAACAGTGGAAGAGAGTAAATTTTAAAAATACCTCATCTTCTGCACTGGGTTCAAAGTGATGACAATTTAAAACTGTCCAACTTTCATCTTCAAATTTTCTCAGGCTTGATTGAAGAAGGCCCAATTGTGGAGGAAAAATGATGACAGAAGCACTGGCCAAAATCTCTGATAGCAACTATGAGTGTTCTACTTGGCCAGAGTTACTACCTCAGAATTTATGTTCTTCTTATGAATTCCTTATTTCGGAGTCCATAAAAAAATGGCCTGAACCAAGCATGTGTTGAAAGACGAGAGTATAACTTTGTGGAAAGTTGAGGATTTAGGATGTTTTAGTACTGTTCTCTTTATCCTGAAATACAATCCAAAGGAATATGAAGATTATGTTTTAGTCATATACAGGCATCAATTACTGTGCAACAATTTCACATTGGACTTTATATACTTTGTGGAAAAGAGGAGATTTGTCAGTATAGAATAGGTATTGGTTTTATATCAGTTGGAATTTCTCTTTTTATTTCTTCTTTCTTTGTGTGTGTGTGTGTGTGTGTGTGTGTGTTTTCATCCCAAAATGTAAAAACTTTGATCCCTTGGATCAGAAGTCACAAACTCAAATAGCTATCCAGGCCCAACAGGTAACATATATGAGTTAAATGGGCCTGTGTGAGTGTGAAACAACTAGAGTCACAAGGACTGTAGTGAACTAAAGAGCATAAGCCCTGTCTAAAGATATTCAAAAAGATATTTTAAATCATTGCGGAAGTCAAAAAAGCAGATGCGCACACTAAACCCAGCCCACAAACCATAGGTTTTTTACCCTTCTTGGGTAGTGCACTCAACTCTAAAGGGCCGGCAGTGGTAGGAACAGGAAACACTTCCCTCCCAATGACTAACAGGCCTGATATTTATTTCCCTTTGAAATGCCGGAAATCTCTTACAGATCCTTCAAGGAAGAAAATATGATAAATCATATCCCAGCGTCTTTTTTGATAATAAAACAGCGTGGCATTGTGCATCCAACTCTAATCTTATTCACTCTAATTAACAAAAAATAAAAGGAAAATTTAAGCAAAACAAAACACTCCAAAACATTGAAGACCTTATAGATGTTTTAAGTACACAAGGTTTTGTTGTCAAATAAATACCATTAGAAAACTGAATTAAACAAAATTAAGCAATATTCTCTCCTACTGGATGTCTCCAAGCCAGTGCACACTATACAGCTTCAAAAGAAAAAAGTGTATTATATTTTTAAGGAGCACTAAGACATCTTCACTATAAATACACTTCCCTTCCTTCAAACTGCCTGCATGTCCTCTGTAGGCCCAAGGCAGTGGTTCTCAACATTATTGTACAGAAATATCAACAGATGGGATTATGAAAAATTCAGATTTCTAAGGCATCACTCCTACAATTAATAATTTGGTAGACTGAAGGTGAGCCCTAAAAGCCACATTTTTAAGAGAACCATTAATGCAAATGCCCACAGATTTTAGAACAAACGTTGATGTTTGCTTTATAATACGTATTTGCTTTGCTATTATCACCTGCTGTGAACATTCATATTTCCTACAAGTAGCAAAAGAAATCAGGATTAAATTGCTTCACTGATTTGAAGGACTAAAATGTGCCAGTAAGTATAATTTTCCTTCATAAGCAAAGTAAGAACTCTTTGAAAAGGTAAATATTTAAGATTTTGTCCCAGAAGATAGAAGACAGAGATTTTTCCAAATGAATTCAGGAGGACATTTAAATAAGATAACTTTGTCTCTAATGATATTCTATAAACAATTCATTTCAGAAATTAGGTTTCTTATCTAAAAAATAAAATTACCTCTCATGTTTAAAATGACAGAAGCCCTTATGATGTTTCAAACCTATGAATGTGTATCAGCATGTTTTTCTTCAGCATTTACTCGATCTTCTGAGTTCTTATGAAGGTCAGGTTCACCTAAAATACAAGTAAATAAATACACAAAACAAAATAGGCCTGTGAAAAAAATAAATATGGTCAAGAAACTGAAGCATCTAGTAAAATATTGAAGACTGGATTTTACAATGGATTTTGTGACACTTTTCTCCAAAGGTACTAAACATTTTGTTTTCACACTGTGAATTTATAGAGTACAAGTCATCTTCAGGTGGTTATATAACTTTACAAAGTTACAATTTAATCTGGGAATACAGAAATGAAACAGATGAGACATGTTAACATCTATTAAATCAAATGTAAAAAATATGCATGTTTTTCCTGAATATTTTTAACTGAAACAAATTCTTTTAAACAAACACTCTAAAGATCAGTGTCTTTTACTACACATGGCTTCATTGCCATGAATTTAAAACAAATGAGTATATGAGAAGAGTAATGTTTAACATAAGAAATAATCTGCCAAAACACTAATGGAATTTATAATCTTAGAAAACTTAGCTCCTTTATAACCTTTGAAGAAAAATGAAAAAAAAAAGTTAGCATGGGAAATGTTCCAACATTTCTGGAGAGGTTGCAAAGAATCTATCAAAAACAGAAATATAGGGGCCGGCCGAGTGGCTCAGTTAGTTAAGAGCTCACTCAAGAGTGCGAGCTCTGAGCAACAGCAGTTCAAGTTCCGGCCCGAGCTGAGCTGCTGCTGAGCTGCCAACAGGTGGCAGGATGGCTCAGCTAACAAAAAACAAACAAACAAAAAAACCCAGAAATATAAAATGTACAGTTTAAAAAGTCTTGCATGAGAAAGTAAAGTAACAGAAACTAATTTTTGAGTCAATTACTCAAAATAACTTGATATTTCAAGAATAGTCATGTATGATGAAATTCTCTGTCTGAAATTTGATTGAAAATACACTAACAGTTAAACTTTGCACCAATTAACCTGAGATAACTCCTTCAAAATATGACCATGTTGTTCAGTTGCAACAGACTTTTTTTATTGAGGATATAAAATTAGAGAACATATAGAACTTATGAGGTGTAAAATTATTTTGTCTCACAACATATATATATATATATATATTTCAATGGGGAAAACTTATCTTTTGTCCCAGGCTCAAGATTTCAGGTAGTCACATGACTTTCCAGATCATTCTTAGATAATAAAAACATTGTGTGATCATATTAAATTGCCAAAGTCTCAATTCAGATATTAGAAGGTCTGGTCACGTATAATACACACCAATCTTAAAAAAAAGAGATTTCTTTCCAACATTGGGTTTTGTGCGGAGCCCAAAAATGGTGTTGGGTAGGGGCATGGCTGACGTTTCCTTCCTTTACTGTCTGCCCTCCCCCAAAAGCTTCCTTAAACCCTGAGCTAGAGAAAGGGGAGAAGGGGGCTGAGAGGAGCAGCAAAGCTGCTACTTGACTAACACCCCTGTCAGGTAGTTAGAGCTGGTTCTTCTGGAAGCATCTTCATGGACTCTTTGGGGACTTCTTGCCAAGGACAGTGGAGAATTCTCACCACCTTCGTATGGGCACATGACATTGCTTTCTTGACAATGTCCATGGCTCTGGAAATTTGTTGGTACATCTCCAGCTTCTGTCTACTGAGGTACTGTCACCCTTCCAAGACCAGGTGGGCCATATTTCATTCACATGAAATACTCATGAGGCGTGCGTTCCCATAAATTACTTGAGAGAAGGCTGAAATCTACTTTGGCTCATCTGTCACGATGTAACCCTTTATATCTCTCATGTAACAAGGAGACTCCATTCCCCAAACCCTTTATCTTCAAGCTCCCCAGGAGTTCTGGTGAAGCTTTCTTCCCTTGGTTTGAAGTGAAGAACGATGCATTTCTACCTCTTTCCTGGTAGCAGAAAGCTCATAAAGAGATCTAGCTCATAAATCCTTTTACAACTGTCAACAACCTGACCTTTCATTTGTTTGAGTTGGGTGAGGGTTATGAGTAGCCTTGTAATTGGCTTTTGAAACTTCGTTGAAATTCCTGTCTCACAAGTCAATTTGTGTCTGACATTTATTATCTTAGAACTTGGCTTAAACTTCTGATTTAATGTCCTGTTACTTACAACTAGATTAGAACAGAACAAAACAGACTACAATAGAACACAGTGGAAATAATAGACTGAATTAAAAGAAAGTAATATAAATTATTAATTCTCTGGTTCTGAAAAATTTTGAGAGAACCTTTTACAATGGGCAAAGGACTCAGACTGAGGTCCATCAACTGCCAAATGTTCTTACATCTAGTAGATAAAGAACTCACCAGTAAAAAAAGAGTGCACAAGGAACAAAATCATCAAATGGTAACAATTCAGCAATTACAAAAAATAAATACCAACATGATACACAGATTACATCCAGAGTAATTTATACATGCAATTAGAAAAGCAATAATGGAAAACTATGACCAACTCTACTTTGGATCTGGGTTTGCCACACCTTTCTTTGTAGTGAGACACCAACTGCTTAAGAAATAAGGACGTTTTAGTGAATCCATGAAACAGATATGAAGAGAAGCTTTTTAAGGGGTACAGTCCCTTTAAAAATGATTCAAGTTGTTGAACTCAGCATACTAGATATGTTTGTAAATAAACTTATGGCACGAATTCTTAATGTCTCTTCTCTGAAAACAAAATAAAACAAACAAACAAATTTTAAAGACCCAGAAACTATGATCAACTCAAGACAAGAGTTTTGCAGCACTGAGAAAAAAGTGTGTTCGTTGAAAACTATAAAATCTCATATGTTTTCAGGAGCACATATACAACAATGCCAAGCAATCGCATGGCTGTTGGATTCCTTAGGAAAAAAATAGAGTCGTCAACAAATTCAAATCACATTACATTTGGTTACTAACTCTTGGGTTGCAGAAGTCTTTACAATTAACTTGGATAATACTACTTGGAAGTAACCCTTAGTCTTTTATAAAAAGAGAGACTCATATCATTTTGACATATCATTCTTCCAGAAAAGGAGAAATGATTTGCATTGTTTGATTCATTAAAGATCTTCTTGGCCCAAGAGTGATTCATGTAAAAGACCTTGAGAAACATCCACATAATCCAAGGTTCCAAACGTTTTTGACTCATGAGCCCCTCTCTTAGTTTGGTGAAACTATGACCTTCTCAAAATAAAACCCATGAATAAATAATATAAAATACATAATATTACAAAAGATTCCACTTATTTAAAATTTAATTATCAGGCCAGCTGAGTGGCGCGTTGGTTAAGAACTGGCTTGGGACGCCAGAGGGCCCTGGTTCGGATCCCATATATGAGGGCCAGTGACACTGCCCTCTGCAGCTAAGATGGTGAGCAGCAGCTTGACCTGGAGCTGGGCTGCTATGAGTCGCCAGCGACGGTGTAGGCTGCAGTCCCCTGCTGCAGTGGACTGCCATAAGCTACCATGTGTAGTCGGCAGCCAGCGTGAGTGGCCAGCAGCTGCCATGAACGGCCGTCCAGAGGCCGGTGACTGATCTGACTCACCCTAGAAGAACGCAATGATGGTGCCAACTTGGGCCAGTGAAGCAACATCCTCCACAACTAGACCAAGGAACAAAACAACAGCAACTTGGTCTGTTCCCCTTCCCCCGATTCCCCAATAAAATCTTTAAAAATGAATAAATAAATAAAATAAAATAAAATTTAATTATCAACATATTTAAGTAATCCCAGTGATATGATACAGTAATATACATGCTTCTTTATTACTGCATTAAATAATAAGACCTAGCTGTAGGTTTATCATCTATGTAATTTTGAATTAATAATAATGTCAAATAATACTTCAAGGCATCTCCACGAATTTAAATGCAAAAGCATTCTTTGTTGTCTGGAGAAATACGTTTAAAACATTTCAAGTTAGAAAGTGTGGAGTAAACATGATATTTTCATCTTCCTGCTCTGACAAGATACTAGGATTCAAAATTCAGTTTTTCAGGGCAGGTAAAGTAATTTGATAGTGAGAAATGTGAACTGCATTTTTTAAGAAACAAGGCTCTTTTTGATTCTACTCTCTATAGTAAGACCTGCAGTAGATAACAGGCTAAGAAAGTCTAAAATTCCACAGCATACACAGGTCCTATACTTAGGGGGATTTCAAAGTAAAGGGTTGCAAGAAGCCAAATGTTCTCTTGCTAATATTATGGAGGAAAAATAATAGAGATTTGTGACTACAGGAGTAATGCAAACTTATCCAATTTAAAATCCAACTACATTCCTAGAAACATACAACCTATCAAGATTGTATCATAAAGAAATAGGAAAATCTGAACAGACCAATAAAGAGTAAGGAACTAACAATAAAACAAACAAACAAACAAACAAAAAAACAAAATGAAAAAAAAAAAAGAGTAAGGAAATTGAATAAGTAATCAAAAATCGCCCAACAAAGAAAACTCCAGGATCAAATGATTTCTCTGGTTAATTCTACCAAACATTTAAAAAAGAATTAACACCAATCTTTCTAAAAATCTTCCAAAATATTGAAGAGGAGGGAACACTTTTGAACTCATTTTGTGAGGATAGTATTACTCTGGTATCAATGCCAGACAAGGACACTGCAGGAAAATAAACCACAGGTGAATATCTTTAATAAATATAGAAGGAAAAATTCTCAGCAAAATATTAACAAACCAAATTAAACAGCATATTAAAAAACTAATACACCATAATCAAATGGGATTTATCCCTCAGAAGGAAGTATAGTTCAACATATATAAATCAATAAATATTATTCTCTACATTAGTAGAATGAAAGGTAAAAATCATATGATCATCTTAACAGATGCAAAAAAGCATTTGACCAAATACAACGTCCTTTCATGTTAAAAACTCTGAACAAATTAAGTGTAGAAGGAACAGATCTCAACATAAAAAAGATTATATATGACAAGACCACAGCTAACATCATACTCAATAGTAAATGATTGAAAGCTTTTCCTCTAAGATCAGGACAAGGGTATACAGTCTCACCACTCTTTTTCAACATAGTAATCAGGCCAAAGCAATCAGGCAAGAAAACAAACAAACAAACAAACAAAAAAACAAAAACAACACCCAAATTGGAAGTACCATATTTTGCCATGTATAATGCATACTTCTTTGCCCAAATTTGTGAGGGAAAAACAAGGATGTGCATTATACATGAATAGTACTAATTACGTATCATCTAAATGTTTTTAATTCTTTTATTTATGCTTATGAGTTAAAAGTGTAACTCTAGAAATCAATAATGATATCTATATGCAAAATAATACTCTGGAATATGATAATTGGTTTTGTTGAACTTAAGATGAACTTAAGAGTTCTTGGCCTTCTATGATGTGTAAATATCATAAATTTGTTATCAGTACAGAAAATTTCTTGTACCTTGTATCTGTTCTTGTGTTTTGTAATTATTTGTTACATAAAATTTCTTGTAACATAATATGTTAAAAAATAAATGCTGGGCTGGCCGAGTGGCTCGTTGGTTAAAAGTTAGCTTGGGAGCGTGAACTCTGAGCAGCAGGGTTGCTGGTTCGGATCCCACATTAGGGCCAGTGATGCTGTGCCCTCTACAGCTAAGATGGTGAACAACAGCTCAATCTGGAGCTGGGCTGCGATGAGTCGCTGTTGACGGTGTAGGCTGCAGTGGGGCAGCAGTGGGCTGCCATAAGCTACTGTGAGTGGCTGGCATCTGGTGTGAGTGGCTAGCATCTGGTGTGAGTGGCCGGCAGCCAGCATGAGCTGCCGTGAGCTGCTGTGAGCAGCCATCCAATGGCCAGTGACTGATCTGCCTCATCCAGGAAGAGCGCAATGATCACAATACCAACATGGGCCAGTGAAATGACGTCCTCCACAACTAGACTGAAGAACCAAAAGACAATTTGTCTGTTCCCCTTACCTGATTCCCCAATAAAATCTTTTTTTAAAAATGCTAAAATTCTTTTATAATACAAAAACAAAGTACCTAAATGTAAAAAAAATAAAAATTTGAATTAAAAAATTAAAATGAAACATTTTTTTCCCCTGAAAGTTTGAATCAAAAACGTGGGTGTGAATTATACATGGAAAAATATGGTAAAAAGTAAAATTCTCTTTTTTTGCCAATGATATGATCTTATACATAGAAAATCTTAAAGATTCCACCAAGAAACTATTAGAACTAATCAACAAATTCAGTAAAGTTGTAGGATACAAAATCAACATACAGAAATAAGCTGTATTTTTATACACTAACAACTGAATATCTGATAAAGAAATAAAGAAAACAATCCTATTCACAATAGCATCAAAAATAATAAAATACTAAAAAATTAATTCAACCAAAGAGGTGGAAGGTCTATACATAAAACCTTAAAAAATTAATTGAAAAATTGAGGAAGACAGAAATAAATATGAAGATATCTCATGTTTATGGGTTAGAAGAATTAATGTTCTTAAAATATCTATGCTACCCAAAGCAATCTACAGATTCAATGCAATCCCTATCAAAATTTAAATAGAATGTTTCATGGAAATAGAAAAACAATCCTAAAATTAGTATGGAACCACAACAGATCCCCGTAGCCAAAGCAATCCTGAAACAAACAAACAAACAAACAAACAAAAGCTGAAGGCATCACACTTCCAGATTTCAAGTCATACTACAAAGCAATAGTAATCAAAACATCATGTTACTGGCATAAAAATAGACACATACGCCAATAGAACAGAATAGAGAGCCCAGAAATAAACCCTCATATATGAAGTCAATTAATATTTGACAAGGGAGCCAAGAATACTCAATGAAGAAATAATAGTCTCTTCAATAAATAGTATTACAAAAACTGGATAATCACATACAGAAGGGTGAAACTGGACCCCTATTTTATACCATACACAAAAATTAACTTGACGTGGATTAAAGACTTAAACATAAAACCTGAAACCATAAAACTCCAGAAGAAAACATACAGAAATATCTCATTGACATTGGTCTTGACAACTTTTTGTATATGATGCCAGAAGCACAAGCTACAAAAGCAAAAATTAATAAGTAGGACTACCTCAAACTAAAAATCGTCTGCACAGCAAAAGAAATAATCAACAAAATGAAAAGGCATCCTTTGGAATGGGAGAAAATATTTGCAAATCATATATCTGATAAGGGGTTAATATTAAAAATATATAAAGAACTCATACAATTCAATAGGAAAAGAAACAATTTGACTAAACAATGTGAAATAACCAACAGCTACTTGAAAAGATGCTCAATATCACCAATCAAGAGGGAAATGCAAATCAAAACTACAATGAGGTATTACCTCACTCTATTAGAATGGCTATTATCAAAAGGACAAGAGATAACAAATATTGGTGAGGGCACAAAGAAAAAGAAACCCTTGTGCATTGCTGGTGGGAATGTAAATTGGTGCAGTCACCAAGGAAAACAGTGTGGAGTTTTCTCAAATATTAAAAATAGAACTTCCATACAATCCAGCAATCCCACTTCTGGGTATATATTCAAAGTAAATGAAAACAGGATATCAAAAAGATATCTACTCATTGTAACATTGTTCACAATAGTCAAAATATGGAAACAACCCAAGTATCCATCTACAGATAAATGTATGAATGTATATACATATACAGAGAGTGCCAACAACATGTATACACATTTTAAGAAAGGAAAAAATATTAAAATTGAAATACTCAATATATACTGATAACAAAAAATGAATACAAGTCACATTTGACTTCTGTAATTACAAGATGTGCTCAAAGTGGTTACCATCAGTGTCCAGACACTTCTGATTATGGCAAACTACTGCTTGAGCAATGTTGACCAAAATGTCCACTTGTATACATTTTTGGGGCACCTCTGGTATATACAAATATATATAATAGAGTATTATAGTTGTGATAAAGAAGGAAATCCTGGCATTTGTGACAACATGGCTGGACCTTTAGAGCATTTATGCTAAGTGAAATAAGTCAGAAAAACAAAGACAAATACATGATTTTACTTATATGTAGAATTTTAAAAAGCTAACCTCATAGAAACAGAGAGTAGAATGGTGGTTGCCAGGGGCTAGAGGATGGGGGAAATGGGGAGATGTTGGTCAAACCATATAATCTTCCACGTAGAAGAGGAATAAGTTCTGGGGATCTAATGTACTACATGGTGATTATAGTTAAATATAGTATATTATGTACCTGAAGGTTGCTAAGAAAGTAGTTCTTAAATGTTCTTATCACATATATACACACAAAAAGATAATTATGGGGGCCGGCCGAGTGGCGCGATGGTTAAGAACTCGCTTGGGATGCCAGAGGGCCCCGGTTCGGATCCCACATATGAGGGCCAGTGACACTGCCCTCCACAGCTAAGATGCTGAACAACAGCTCAACCTGGAGCTGGGCTGCCATGAGTCGCCGGCGACAGCGTGGGCTGCAGTCCCTGTGGCAGTGCATTGCCATGGGCTACCGTGTGTGGCCAGCAGCCAGCGTGAGCGGCCAGCAGCCGCAGTGAGCGGCCGTCCAGAAGCCGGCGACTGATCTGCCTCGCCAGAGAAGAGCGCAATGATGGTGCCAACTTGGGCCAGTGAAGCAACGTCCTCCACAACTAGATTGAAGAACAAAACGACAGCAACTTGTCTGTTCCCCTTTCCCCAATTCCCCAGCACTGTTCCCATCCCCCCAATTCCCCAATAAAAAAAAATCTTTAAAAAAAAAAAAAGATAATTATGTGAGGTGATGGGGGTGTTTGTTACCTAACCCTACTGTAGTAATCATTTCACAATATATGTGACCCAAATCAACATATTGTACACTTAAAACTTACACAATGTCATATGTCAATTATAACTCAATAAAGCTGGGGGGGGAAATCCAGCATAATTATATGGCTGCAGTATCTAGGCTTAAAAAATCAAAAGGTGTAAATGAGTGAAAAACCCTGTCATCATTTTTGTCTTGATGATCTCTGACTTTCCATCCTGCAATACCACAGTGGACCCTTAGCTCATTTCATCAGGCCAGCATTTAAGACCTGAGGGATCTCAAATTGTATTCAGTTTTCCTTGCAGATTCAGACATAGCAAGAGCAATAAATTGCTTCTGCCCTAGAGATTGCAAACATCACAAATGTCTTAATTTTTAGTGTTTATGATAAAATTCTTCAGTAGCGAGAGCACCATTTTGTATAAATTTTCCTCTAGAGAAGATCAGAAAAGAGTCAGGAAAATATGTCTCCTTTGATTTTATTTATTTTCCCATGGAGAATAAAACCACTTAGAATTTTCATCAAGCTTCATCATCATAATTTTCAACAAGTTGGTACCTACTACGGAAGAAAGATTCAGCAAATACTGATGGTGTGCATAATCCAAATTCTAGTAGTCTTTAGATGTCCTTTATGATATTCTATAAATTGTTTGACCGAGTTCTAGATTGAGTTGAATCAGGGCTACTAAATTCCCGAACAAATCATTGTTTCTTCCATTTTTAGCTTTAGGTCACCAAATTTTAGAGGGCTGATTTGGTAACTACATTGATTAAGGCCCAAGTATCAGCCAAAATAGAAAACAATCTCACATATCCAGCTATCCTTTAACCTGGGATGAAAGACTAGTGTTCTTTCTTTCTCTCCTATATATATTTTCCTATCTAACTTAGGCTGGTTATGAAGAGGGGCTAATTGAAGGGATGTGTGGAGAGAGTTAGCTTCATCTACTTATAGTTTTTTAAAGTAGTAATGGAACAAATTGCTTTTCTTGGACATATATGTAAGTTGCTCCTTTTGAAGAAAACGTATAAATTCATGTTTTAAAATAAGAGCACTTTAAGCAATTAGTCACAAAGCACTTTACTGATTTATAACATCCAGCCAGGATTGGGGGCAGTTGTACAATCTCTAATCCATAAAGATTTATATAACAGGATTACTCTCATGATGGGGTAAACTTATTTAAAATAAATTGTGGGTGCTCTATTACTCTACGTCAAACTAACATCAAGACTATTATCTTAATTCTTGTTGAACTGATTTTATTGGATAAGAGTCCTATTTCTTACTAGTATTTTGTGAGTTTTCTTTAATCTGCTGACTTGCTCAGCATATTTTATGGACACCAAACCCAAGATGTAAAGGTGATGTAGGAACAAAAGACTCTTCTGAATGAATCCCATTCTGAATAAATCCAGAGTGATGAATTAATATTATTGAGTGAGTCTTTGTACTGAATTTCTCTTTTTACCCCCACAAAAATTTCCTAGTACAAATTAAAATTAGTGCAAGGCACCCAAGTGACTTATTACCAGCTGTCTTGCTAAAGAATGGACCTAAGTTGTATTTTGAAGATATGGAAATAAAGTTTGAGCATCAGATTCTTGAAGGTTTTCATCATTTCCCCTTGAAGACTTATGTACTAAATCCCACCTGAAAAGATCTCTTGAGTAACTTTTTCTTTCCCCTATATTTTTATTTATTTATTTTTTTAGCTGAACCATCCTGCCACCTGTTGGCAGCTCAGCGGAGCTCAGCTCGGGCCAGGACTTGAACTGCTGTTGCTCAGAGCTTGCACTCTTGAGCAAGCTCTTAACCAACTGAGCCACTCAGCCGGTCCACCCCTTTACTTTTCATAATTTTTTCTTTGGAGAAGGAACAAAACATGGAAATTAAATACACATAACAAAGGTCAAAGACCTCAGCTATAACTCTTTTTTGCATGGCTTCAGAGAGTTTTCTAAATTCCTATACTTCACATGGGAAAATTATCATAGCCAAAGTATGAACAACAGTCCTAGAAGAAGTAAACTCAGGAGAAATGAACTGTTTTGACTATATTAGAAGTCTAAATCCAGGCATATTTTAAGGGATAAAATGTAAGGTGGTAAAAACTCTTTGGGGAAATAAGTAAATTGCCAAAAACCAAGTTTACTGGATCAACTAAAATCCCTTCTTTTTTAGAGCAGTTAGGTCTACGGGATACTCTCTTTTAGAATATTTTTCTTTTCCTAAAGGATTCTATGCCAAGAAAAAAATAAAGGTAAGCATTTTAAGTGGCAAAATTCTCAACAGAAAATATGTAGGTAAAGATTGTTCATTTTCAGCTCTACAAATTAGGCAGCCATATCAATTATTCAAAACAAGTTCCATCCCTCATTCACTCATGCAGAAAACTGGATGGATTTGTGAGATATTTGGGAGCTAAACTCTATAGTCTATGATGATGGATTAAGAATGGAAAGGTGACAGAAGAGTCAAGATCATTTCACCACACAGCAGTTTACTCAGTGGATGGAATTGATCCATTACATGTTTTGTTATAAATTAAGTATAAACTCATGTCAAAATTGTTATGAGCAAGCAGGGTTTTTCCATAGTATACTTTTTAAAGGAAGCCTCCTATAAGCTCTCCATATAGTTTAGAGGCACATATGTGAGCCCAGGAGAATAAGGATTACTGTAGAGAACACTAAATTCTAAACACTTTACATGTATTAACTCATTTAGTTCTCACGACAGTTCTTGAGATAGACACTATTTTCACGATCCTCACTTTACAAATGAACAAACTCAAACAAAGATATTAAATAACTATTGGGTCATCGGAAAAGTCACGATGTATTTTTGTATGTTTTTCAATGCAAAAACACGTCATGACTTTCCTGACAACCCAATAGCTCAAGGTTATGTACCTAATACCTGATGGGAACAGGATTGAACAAGCTAGTTGAATTCCAGAGTTCTAGATCCTAACTCTGTACCATGCAGCCTTCCTGGGTATACCTTTATACCCCCTATTTATTTTTTTTGTCTTTCCTTAGTATAAGTATATATAAGCCTTATCTTTTAAATTAAATCTGTTAATAAATGATAGCCTTTTTTTTCCCCTGAAGGCAGAGCCAGAGAGTAAGGATAAATATACTTATTTGTGAAAATATATTATTCAATATTGGACACCAGCCAGTCTCAACTAATTAATTACTGGGGTGTACCTACTGGTCTAGTACAATTAACCATTAAGTCAACAGCCAGAGGATCACAGTAAAAAAGGTGTAAAAGAGCCATACGCAAATAATAGGCTTTTCAGGAGGATAATAACTTGACTGACCTTAAAATGAATTATATATTTGACAAGTCATTCACAAATCCCACAAAAAACCCCAAAACAGTATATTAAGCCATTTTACCCCTGCTGTTCACTCCTACTATAATATAAACATTTTTTCAAAGACATCTGTCCCTTAAAATTTTATGAATCATTTTTTTAAGTGGCAGAGAACCTTTAAAGCATTTGTTCAGGAGGAAAAATGGTGGAATTAACATATAAGATACATTAAGCTTATGAAAGCCACACTACCCTTTTAGATGTTTTAGAAAATGGACAACCAAAGTGAAAATAAATACATGGATAAGCTTTGTTGCAGAAATGACAAAATTAGTGATTAACTGCTCAAAATATTTATTGACACTCACATTATCTTGGTAAAGAGAATTGCTACAAATGCCATTTTAACAGACATTGGAAAGTATAAAGATGCTAACATAGCCATCAGATGAATCTACTCCCATAGCAGTTGGGCTAGATCAGCCAAGGAATTTGTAACTTATTTATGTGGTTTGTGACTCCAGCTGAGCAATCTGCAAAAATGGGTTCCCTTTCTCTCACTGGTCCAGGTAGATTTCCAGCAAGTAAATTGAAATTTCCAAGTCTTTTGGTCAAATTAGAGCTGCCACCATGCAAGAGATTTTACTTAAAGATGTTCACTGATTAGGAAAATTTGAGTTTCTGTTAACTTGTTTTTCCTTCTAGAAAAAAATTACTTAGTTTAACAATCTAGAGAAAATGCTATAAAGAACTTGTGAAAAAGTAAATTGTACATAGCATTTATAATTAGCCATGTTTATAGGAATTATTGTGGTGAAATTATGAGAATAAATATAATTTATATATTAAAATTTTTTTTCAATATATTTTACTTTTGCTCCTGAAACTTTCTGTGACTGATATAATGATCAGTGGTAAGCTTGAGATAATTCATTTTTTTTCTAATTTCAACTTATTTTTTTCCCCACTTGAATTATTGCCTAAAGAACATTCAAGAAGATAGTCTGGATTCCTACAGAATACAATTCTACCTGATTTCAGCTAGAGTCCACAGTTCCAAAAGGGGAATGTCAGGATCTCTGCATGGCATGTGGAATTGGAAACATCTCCTGAATCTCCTCTCCGCTTTCACTCATATTCCAACACTGATTTGGGTAGGTCCCTGTTGAGTGTATTTTTTTTTCCATTTTGAGAATGCAAGGCATAATAGAATTACCTGCATTGTAATATGAATGCATCTATGCTTACATGATAGGCTTCTTAGAAAAATGGAGTTTTGGAAGATAGGTAGGATTTTAATGAGCAAGGTGGAGAAGGGGACCCAAGCATTGCATTCCATGAGAACGACAGAACAGGATAAAGGTAGAAAAAAAAAATCCACTGACTTTCCAGGAGTACAGGCATAATTTTCAGGGTAGAGACGTGTGACCCAAGACATATATATATATATATATATATATATATATATATATATATATATATATATATATGTATATGGAATATCATTACCAAGATATGCACTGCTATTTCCTACATGCGTACAGCTTTCCTGGGTGGCATTGGCTCAGACTCTAATCTGTACTTGGCTTGTCTTGACCATGAGCTGATGAAATTTCCTGTTCTCCCCCACCATGTTCTGCTGCATTCACATAAATACACAAAAGTGTTCTATTTTGACCTACTTCTGTGAACTGGAGATAAGCCATGTTGAACTTATAAAAAATAAAGTAGCCCAGATGATGCTAATATGCTGCCAGGGTTGAAAACTATTGAGTTGCACCTTTAAAATAAATAAGTGAGTAAATGAAAAGCACAGAAAGCACATAGTCACGGTTCAAGCTGTTATTTAAGCTCTTCTAGGGTTAAGAGCCTTTGGTGAATACTACCTCATGGAACTTTATAGTTTTGATCTCCCAAATGTTCCATTCTATCAAATGCATACTCCTGCTCTGTTGTACTGATAATACAATGTAGAATGTTGGCTGAAGGGATTAAATTGGAAATAAGAATAATAAAATAAATGTATAATATAATATGTAATTTACTAGTAATTTAAAATATATGATTTTAAAATTACTAGAAAGGTGTCATATAAACTGTTAATTACATTGTTGAACCATAAGTAGAGACAGAATGAGAGCAAACTCTAGTTTTTATCTCTGAAAGATTTTGTTTCCCTATGATTAACTTATCCCTTCTGAAATCTAAAAAGTACACATCTTTTTTTTTTTTCTCAAAATGATGCTTAGGATTCACAGTCCTGGTAGGTTAGGAGTTATTACCTAAAACACATTATGTTTTACATGAAGAGTTTTCATTGATTAAAAAGATAATGGGCAGGAATAACTGAAATATTTAATGCACACATATTTATAAACATAAGCTTTTAAAGTAATTCAATACAAAGTAACATGGACATGCTATTGTTCTTTTTTAAAAAAATGTATTATTATTTTCTCTAAGCAACAGATGCAGAAGAGTGAGGAGCACTGTGAGGGTCTAAAAGGGATTGCCGACTAGTAAGAAAGAAAAGTGACCAGAAGGCTAACAGAGACCTATGAGAAAGTATGGAGAAATATCATAATGATATAGGGCTTTGGAAGTGAAACTACTGCTGTATAACAGGTGTAGGCGTGATGTTTAGGCTAACAATCATATTTCTTCTTCCTGAGCAGCTTACGTATCAGTCCTCAGGTGATTTTTTATTTTAAGACTTTATTGGGGGATTAGGGAAGGGGAACAGCCAAGGTGTTGTCCTTCAATCTTAGTTGTGGAGGGCGCAGCTAGCTCAGCTCCAACTCCAGTCACCATCCGGCAGCCCGGCAGCAGCTCAGGGCTGCTCAACTCAAGGTGCCGTGTTCAATCTTAGTTGCGGGTGGGTGTAGCCAACCATCCCATGCGGGAGCCAAATAGGCAACCTTGTTGTTAGAAGCACGTGCTCTCACCAGTTGAGCCATCCTGCCACCTGTTGGCAGCTCAGCAGCAGCTCAGCTTGGGTGCAGCTCACTGGCCCATGTGGGAATTGAAGAACGGCAACCCTGTTGCTCAGAGCTCGGGATCTTAACCAACTGAGCCACTGGGTCTGCCCCTCAGGCAATTTTTAAATAGTCACCAAGGAAGCCTCTTTAAGTGCCCTAAGGGTCAGAGTTAGGGAACAGAGACTAAAGCCACTCAGCCTTGCTTCCTGAAGACTCCCAGGTTTTCCCCAAGAAGCAAAGGAGGAGGATAAAGTAGCATTCAGATGGGATTACTCCTTATTGTTCCAGTGGGGATTCTTTCACATCCTGTGAAACCAAAAGGAAGAATCAGCCTGATTAAAATTGGGGAACTTTTCAAAAGGGACTAGAGAAGCTGTGGGAGTCATGTGGGGAGGATGAGACAATAATTTCTTGCATTTGTCCCTGAGGTTCCCTAAGTTAGATACTGAGTGTGAATAAGAGCAAACTGACCATTTATACTATGTTAGAGTGCTCAATTTTAAAAATTGGCTTTTATGCTCCTGTCAGTTTTCTAGGTAAAATAGTTTAAGTAACTGAATTCACATACCTCGCATGCCTTAAGGTACCCCAAGACCGTGGCACAAAACAGAGAATATTTTCACATTTAAAAAAAAAATTCAGATTTCTCTGTAATCGAAAATGTCAGTTTCCCTCTGAAACATTGTTTAAAACTATTAACCACACTGAAAACTTCAAAGAAGTTAAAATTACGTATTAATTTGCATCACATGATTGAGTTAGTTTTAAATCATTCAAATTATAAGAAAAATTAACCTCTAATTATTTTTCCTGCAAAGTGGTAAAACTACCCAGTAAATGTTAATCAAGTAATATTGTTTTAAATAAAGTTAATTCAGCAATCCCACGTTATTATCAATTTATGTCCTGAAAGAACTACAAAAGATGTTTGCCTTGATGATGACTATTAACTAATCTGGTTTTGTTCCCACTTGTTACCAGGCCCACGCCCATTCAGACAAGTAGATGTAGGTGTTGTTTATGAAGTATTTAGGAACAAAAGCATACATTCTTTATCTTGAGATTCAAAAGCCAGGTCCATGTGTGGAGCAAAGTCTTAGAAAACAGGTAGTCAAGCTCTACCTTCCCACCCATTCCTTCAGAAGATATCTAGGTTTCTCATTCACTGGACATGGATTGATGTATTGATGTTTTCTCCAAGAGAAACAAGAAGAATAAGGATAGAATTCAGATTGGTGGTGAGAGAGGTTTAATTCTTTATTGTTTCAGGGCAATTTTTTTTTTTTGCATCCTATGGAACCCAAAAGAAAATAGAGGAGAGAAAAGAATTAAAAGATACACGAGTGCCAGCCACTTACAGCCTCTGACACAGGACCCTGAGTTTTGCCAGTCCCATCACATTTTGAGTTAAATATATTATTTAAAAGACTTAAATACTTCATTTAAAAGAAAAAAAATCTGCACAGTGTTTGGATATATTTTTTGTGTCATGATTTTTGTCAAGATCCAAAAAATCCCCACTGAAACAAACAATAGTTATTTGGATCATCATGGATCAATCTCAAAAAACATGGCCCTGAGTGGAAAGCTATTCGTAAAATAACATATACAGCATGATTCCATTTACACCAAGTTTTAAAACAAGCAAAACTAAAACATGTATTATTTAAGGTTGCACAAAGAGGAGTAACAGCTTTAAAAAAAAACACAAAGAAGAAATAATTATCACAAAATTCAAAGTAGTGATTAGACCATAGAAGGGAGAGAAGGAAAGAAATAATTAGAGAAGAACTTAGAGCGAACTTCTTGGGCTTGGCAATATCATATTTCTTGGCCTAGATGGTAGGTTTTTTTCCTCCCCTACCTTCCCCATTGCTTCTTTCATTCTTCTTTCCTTCCTTAATTTCGTCTTCTTTCTCTCTCTCTCTCTTTCGCTCTCTCTCTTCCCCTCCTGCCCTTCTTTCTTTCAACATATAATTGTTTGAGTTGAGTTTCTACTTTGTAACATCACTGTTCTGGAGCTTTGGGATACATAACTGATTAAAACAAACATCCTTGTTCTCACGAACCTTATGTTTAGTGGGAAAACACAGACAATAAAAATTAAAAATAATAAGTCAGTTATTTATAGACTAAACAGTGATGCATCATGGGAAAATGGTGGGGGGTAATCAGGGGGCAAAAGAGGAACATGGGTTTAATTTGAAATTTTTTGCTGGGCAAGACCTCATTGACAAGGTGACAACTGAAGTTGGACTTGAAAGCAGAGAGGAAGGCAGCCACATTGTATGTGAAGAAAGAGAATTCCTAACAAAAATGCTGGTACAAAGTTTTTAAAGCAGGAAGGTATCTGATGTGTTGAAAGAAAACAAAAGAACAGTGTGGAGATTAGTGTGGCTGGAGTAGAGCAAGTGAGGGAAAGAGAAATGGGAATTGAATAAGCAGATAAAAATTATTCTATAACGAGAACACTAGGCTTACGTGATTTCTAAAGGTAAATTCTACCAAAAATTCAATGTCAATTTCAATCTCACACACAGACTCAAGAATTTAAAAATTCCAACTCATTTTATGAGGCTAATGTGATCTCAATAACTGAACTAAATAAGGTCAGTATGAGAAAAATAAATGACAAGCTAATCTTACTCATAATATTTATTTTTAAAAGTAAGCAAAAGTAATATATAATTTTTTAAAGTTAATACATCATGATTAAGTTGGCTTTATCTAAGAAATACAAGATGCTTCAACATTAGAAAACTCTATTAATAGGTTTCACTACATGAGCCAATTAAAAGGAAAAATCATATGAATTATTTTAAAAGCCACAAAAAAGACATTTGCTAAAACTAAACATTTCATTTAAAATACAGTTTCTTAACAAATTTTGTATTGATAGGAATATAATTAACCTCACAAAGAGAAGACCAAAGGAATTAAGAAACATCACACTTAATGCCTAAACATTAAACACCGCCCCTTTAAATTGAGAGACAAGCTGAATGCCATCACCACTTCCATTTCAGAAAGTTCAGGATAAACTTGCTAGTGCGGCTGACTCAAGAAAAACAATCATAAAAGATATACATTGGGAAAGAAAAAAGCCGTCCTTATTTGCAGACCAGTATTCAAAAGTAAATGTATCTCTATACATCTGCAAGAAATAGCCATCCACCAAAGCAACAAAAATATAAAATACTGATGAAAAATTCAACTAAGTATATTCAAAATTTTTAAATAACTTATTATTCATTATAAATATTCAGTGATTACATAATTTATTATATGCTTATATAATAAGTATAGGACCTAACATCTAATAACACTAGTATTTTTCATCATTATCAATTGTTATTATTATCAATGAAAAATAAACTTTCTGAGAAACATGAAAGAAGATTTATGAATGATCAGATATATATGAATAGGAAGACAATATCATAAGGATGACAATTCTCCCCAAATTTATATCAAAGTAAGTCCAATCAAAATACTATTTGTTTTCCTTTTCTGTGTCACATCTGAGCTTCTTAAGCCAAAACTAGCTCTCAAAAAGTTCAAATGAATGTTATCATGCTGAACATATTCTATGACTCTAGAGCAATGATGTAGGAAATAAATCACAAAAAGAAATTAGGAAACGCTTGTGTGTTTGAAAATTTTAATACATATTCTGAAATGTCAAGCTTGCCTTCAACTAGCACTAGGTTTCCTTCTGCTTCTAAAGAGCTGTGATTCGTGCACAATGCAAATCCGGTAGCACCTCAGTTCCCACGCTGCCTCCGTTTCCCACTTCTTAATCTTCTTTGAGCCTAGTATTTTGGAGTTTGAATCAATATCAAATAAATCAGTGAATTACTCAGTACAGTCAGAAACATATTGCATTCCCTTCCATACTGACGCCCACAGGTTCCATTCTAAATTCCACTCTAGTTTTTCTCAAGTACACATTCTCCTTGAGATGACGGGAAAGAAAGCAGATATGGGATTGATTTATGGTTTTTGCTCCTATCAAGGTGGATTTGGTAGACCTAGTCCAATTTGGAATTCTTGCATTTAAAGGTGCACCAAACTCTCAGGTAGCTAACAAAAGTAACTCTTTTGCTTTGAGAAAGAACAGGTATTTATGTTTGTCATTCAGGGGCTGCTTTAAACAAATACGCTTCTTTTTAAAGTTCCCGGTGTGAACCTAAAGCACGCCTCCATCACAGCTCTAGATCCAAATGGTTCTGATAACATAGGACGGCAGGCCACCAATGAAAATAAGCTACATTTATATGGCATTTTAAAATGTATATATGTCGGGCCGGCCGAGTGGCTCAGTTGGTTAAGAGCTCGCTCAAGAGTTTGAGCTCTGAGCAACAGCGGTTCGAGTCCAGCCCGAGCTGAGCAGCCGCTGAGCTGCCAACAGGTAGCAGGATGGCTCAGCTAAAAAAAAAAAAATAATAAATAAATAAAAAATAAAATAAAATGTATATATGTCTTTACTGTATATGATTTCCTTGGTTGTTAATTAGGCATCTATCACCTAGTTGGCCACCAGTATAGGCAAATGTGTTTGTTTTTTTTCTTACTTCCTTAGGCACCTTGCTCTCAAAGTTGCATCCCATGATCTCCAAGCCTCTGGAGCACCACTGGAGATAGGCAAGGACTTATGGGAATATGTGCTTCTTCTTTAGAGTAGGTATTATTTTTCCAATAGTCACATTTTTTGAGGAGAGTTAAGATGCTGAGGAATGCTGAGTGGGGTATGAAGGCATTTTCCTCACTTAAAATGGGTAAGATTTAACCAAAAAAAAACCAAAAACCGTTGGGATGGAGGAAAGCATTTTTTTTTAAAGGCCCCACGCTAAAAAGGAATGTGTTTACATACAACGTTCTTAGAAAGATGTTCCCAGACCCTTAAGTGAAGTCTTGATGAATGAAATTACTCTTTAAAAAAGTGTTCTGTCTTACTGATGACCCAGGAGCGTCACACCCTGGAGCCTAAGCATCCACACTTTCCACTGCTCTAGGGTCAGTGGGATGTTTTTGAGATATCTGTAAAATGTAGTTTCGGGGCTAATATGATGGTGAGCAAACATCTGGGATTCTGTTCAGAGCCTCAAATTTAATTTATATTCCAAAGCTCTAAGCATCTTATAACCTGTTTATTCTCATTTCAATGTAATTATAATAAAGAATTTCATCTTCAGTGAATTTAAGACTGAATACATACATATGTTTGTGTGTAGCAAATCGCATTGTTTTCATTTTTATTATGAAATATTCTATTTATACAAATGGATTATATGTACATATATCACTAGGTATAACTATATTCATAAAATGAACATTTATGTGTCTAGCATCCAACCTAAGAAATAAAATAAAATTAATTCCTAAATAAATCTTCCATCCTTCCCCCTAGGTTCTGAATATTTCCCGCTAACATTCTTTAGTTTTATCATATGTGTATTCTAAAACCTTGTTTAGTTTGCAGGGTTTTTTATATAAAGTTCTACAAATGGCATCTTGTATATTTCAGCAGCTTGCATATTTGGATCAACACTGTGTGTCTTTCATCCCTGTTGAGGCTCACAGCTAAAGTTCACTTATCTAAACAGCAGTATGCTCTTCCATGATATGAATACACCACAGCTTATGAATTAATTTTACTGGGTTGTTTTTTTGGGGGGGTGGACATATAAACAATGCTGTAATGAACATTTTGCTTATGTCTTCTGATGCACGTGAGCAAAAGTCTCTCTAGGGTGAAAATACATGGTGACATTGTTGGGAAATATGGCATGTGCATCTTAAGCTTGGCTAAAGAATCCCAAGTGGCTCTGTAAAATAATTACATAAACTTATTATATATAATTCACGTGTAAGAAAACCGTAAGTCTGGCATTATTATTCTTGACTCCCCTCTTGATTTCACATCTAATATATTAACAAATCCTATCAGTTCTAATTTCAAAATATATCCAGAATCCAATTTCATTTTGCTATCTCTTCCTACTCACACACACTGGATGAAGCCACCATCTTTATGTATCAAGAATTGAGACACTTCACCCCCACCACTACCACCTGTTTTAACCTCCAATCTTTCTCCTGGGTTATAAACAATAGCCTCCTTTCTAGCCTCCTTGTTTCTATTTTGGCCTCCCAAAGAGAAGAATATTTTCCATGCTGCAGCCCCAGTAATCCTTTCAATACTTCAATTCAGACCACTTTATTTTTCTTCTCCCAAACTCTGCAGATTAGACTATCTATCTGTCTTTGGCCAAAACCAATGATGTAGCACATAACCCGTTTATCACATGGCCTACATTTTCCCCACTTGCTCAGTGTCCCTCAGCTTCATCTGCCTCCTGGTATCTCTGCATGTCAGACAAGCTTGGCCTCCCTACTATTTTGCAGGTTATTTTCTATGTCTGAAAATGTATTCCCCACCCTTTACCCCAGACCTCCCCATAGCTCTTTCTAACTTCCTTAATGTACTTACGTAAGTTATCACTTTCTCAGTAAAGCCTTTCCTGGCTGGTACTTCTAAGCAGATTACATAAATCAGCACGTTTAATTAAAAAACCAGCGTGAAGAAAGAGGACTTCCTGTTACAGTGATGTAAAGAGTTCAAGTGTTTCCACAGAAAACAAGTATAAACTTGGAAAATATTAAGAAAAACAACTATCCCATCACACTGAACATCAATCAAGGCAACACAACAATTTGAGAAGCATTTATTTGTGAAAAATTGCTGGAGCGTCAGCTAAGACGAGCAGGAACCTGTGACCTGATTGCCTGGAGCTGCTCTGGACCTCCCACCATCAACCTCGGCTTGAGAACTGCTGCAGAAACCAGCTTTGCTGCCAGAGGTGACTTCCTCAAATTGGGGTGGGAAGAGAGGGCAGAACCCCTGGATTCTCTTACATGGAGTGGTGGATTTAGTTTAGAAAAAATGGGGGGGAAACCCACAGCTTTTCAAGCCTGAAGTTGTGGTCCATGTTTGGAGCAAATGGTAGACCAGTAGGATTTATAGAAAAATCCTAGCAATTAGTAGCCATAGAAGGGTTGAGACCGCCCTCCATACATCCCTGGCTGACTGAGGAACTTCGCATGCCCAGAAGAGACCTTGAGAGAGTTTTCTGCACTAGCTTGACTTTTCAAAACTGCTGAAAAGCAGAAATCCTCATATTCTTGAGTTTCAAGCGTATATTTTAAGGTTTTATTAACATAAAGTCTGTATTTTTTAAACGTCTTTAAAAATATCAAAGGCAAAGTTTTTTAAGGTTTTTGTGTTATTTGGTGGACAGGTAAAGTTACTGATTAATGTCACTCTTATCTACGGTTGGCTATATAGTTAAAATTTTCTAATTAATCATGAAAATAATAGGAATAGAGTATAAATATTTCAAACCATAAAGAAAATTAGTTGGAATGGAAAAAAAAAAGAAAAACCTCAAGCAATAAAAATGAGAAGTGGGAGAACAGAAATAGTAGATTAAGAATGTTCCTCTGAATTTTAAGAATTTTTATCATGATTGAATATTGACTTTTCTTAATGCTCTCTGCATCTCTCAAGATCTTACATTTTTCTCCTTTGATCACTAATTTAGTGAGATGCAGTAATAGAATTTTAAAACATAGAATTGGATTTGCACTTCTGGCATAAACCCAACATGGTGGCAAAGGCTGTCTGCAAACCTGTGATCCAGAAATGGTAAACAGATACTCTCAGGAAAGATTCTGGCTTCAAAGTTTCCTCACCACTCTGAATTTCCATTTTATCTACTGTTGTCTGGGTCTTGTATTAGGTTCTTTACTGAGTGACAGTAACGTAGCATTACAAAGGTTCTCTGTGATGGCCAGGACTGGCTCCCCAATTGTAGGGCCCAGTGAAAAATACAATGAGGCTCCTGGCTCAAAAATTACAAAGAATTTCAAGAAGACAATAGTAGCGCATTCAAATAAGCACAAGCCCATTCTGAGCATAGGGGCCTATGTGACTACACAGGTTATGCACCCAGGAAGTGGCTCTCTTACTGGCTGTATAAAGCCTCCAATGCTTGGGAAACTATTTCCTTTCAACTAAAGTCAGGCTTATATGGCTGGGAAAATATGAGTTACAGAATCAGATGAAAGCATTAGATTGGTATTTCTTCTCTTTTTTAATAGCAAAGGCTGAGGAATAATGTGACACCATCCAGGATTAATTAACTATTTATGTTAAACAAACATTTGCTGAGTGCCTATTATAGTCTTAGCATCGTGCTAGTCGCTGAGAATACACTGGAAAACACAATAGGCCAGAGCCCAACTTTTGTGGAACATACATTCTCATGTGAAAGACACACAATAAATAAGGAAAGGAATAAGCAAATATCACTGATTGTGGATAAGTGATATCGCTTTGAGGTGACTAAGATGGGCTCTAATAGGGAAAAATAGGACAGAGGACATAACTTTTACTTGCCAAGAGGGCCTCTCTGGGGGGCTGCCTAGCATAGGGTTTTAAGGCACTGTGTTTGGAAAGAAGGAATAAATTCTAGCTCCTTCACTTACTAATTGTGAGATTTAGAGCAAATCACAAAACTGTCCTCTACCTCAGTTTCCTTATCTGTAAAATGGGAATAATAATAGCATATACCTTGTAAGGTCCATGTGAGAATTAAATTAAATGAGTTATTAAGTGCTGTGTTTTTCAAACTAAAAATTAAAACAGGCCTGCTAGCCAGTAAGTAATCAGCCTTGCAGAGAGTTCCAAGAGGAGAATTTCTGGCTGAAGAAACAATCATTTCAAAAGCCCTGGAGTATATGAAGAAACTGCCAGAAGGCCACTGTGCAGAGTGTATAGCGGTTGACGAGACAGGGCAATGGAAGAGACTGTGAGACAGGGCAGTGGCCAAGTCTGGAATTTGAAAGCCAATTTCATGCACGAAGAATAATGACAGATACTAACTCACATATCCTGTGGACCAAATGGACTAATTTATACGAATCAGAAAATATCACAGAAATAACTAGAGCTAGAGTCACTTTTGTTTTCTTTGGTAGCAAATTACAAATGATCTTTCCAAGTCATGAGTGAAACTGTCAGCCAAAGAAGTAAACTGAAACAAACAGACAAACAAACCAAGACACCCACATCTCTGACACTAAATGCTACATCCCTAATACAACACAGAAGTCACTTGTAAAGCTCAAAAACACCGGCTCAAAAGTACCTCTAGACATGAACGGGAGGTTATTAAGTCATATAAAGTTTGCTGCCATTTTATTGTGCCATCCTTCATATCCACTTCACCGTCACCCACTTCACACACACTTTTGCAGTCCTTGGGGCATAAACAGAGCAGAACGCCTTTTCTTTAACAGATGAAACCAACTTTCTTATGAATAATAAAAGGGTAGCTAAATTCCAAATACCACCAAGGGTGTGCATATTTTATAAAAAACATCCAAAATCTCAGAGGAGCTAAGATAATGAGAGAGGGCAGTAGGCCTCATAAACAACCGTACCTTGTGCAGCTAACTCTTTCCATCTCTCCTTGTTCTGCTGGATGATGTCCACCAGGTTGTTTTTGAAGCTCTTCAGGTCCACACTTGCAAGGGAGTAGTCTGGGGAATAGGTTCCATCGTTCATGGTGCCTTTCACATTTGATCGTCTAAACGAATCAGCAGTGTATAAACCCATAAAGATACTTGAGCTAACAGTAACAACCAAAGAACCAGAAAATACGAAGGTTGGCATATGGGACGAGGGAGCAAAGCCTAAAGGCATCTTTTCTATACAAATGGGTTGTGATTGATTTCTTTGTAAGCAAACCAACACAATCAAATATGTCACTATATCCAGGACATAGTATCTATGTCCTCAACAAAAATTTCTCTTGAATATTGAATACCATTCTGATATATTCCTTAGAACTTTGGTATTTTTTTTGTAGTGGACACATCAAGTTCTTAATTTCAAAGTCAAGTGCAATATAATACATAGCCACTAGATGGCAGTACTATCTAATAATTATTGTAAGAATTTCCTGCCTAGATGTTAGAAATAATAAAGATAATCATAATTAAAAGGTTATGAAACATCAGAAATATGAAAAATAATGTAAAAAAGAAAATATCAAACCTGTGTGCCCCATAGGAAGAATTTTCAGTTTTTGAGTCTTCCTCTATAAGAGGAATGATAATTTTCTCTGTTGAGTCTGTCAGAAGAGAAAATGTTGGCTCTACTATGAAATCAATAAAACCTACAAAGCAAAAGAAAAAAAAAAGGTAAATGAATGTTACAATTTTCTGAATTCTAAAATTAGTAATAATGATGGCTCTCTGATTCTCCTGATAGCAAATATCAACTTTAATGTTGATTCAGTTTACCCCTTGCAATTATTTTTAATCCAATAGCACAATCTATAGGGATAGTCTAAAGCTGTGTAAAATAATCTATTAAGTTGGAAGTGATACAATTTAAGCTTACAAAAGCAAGTATATTGGCTTTCGTATTTAATATTCAGCCTCATACTATTTATTGTTAACAATAAATTCAGGTCTAACTAGGATGAATATATTTTCCTTTCTCAATGAGAGGGATCATTACCCTTTCTGAAAGGTCTTCACTCAGTTGTTGAAGTTTATTATTGACCATCAAGAAATAATATCTAAGCTCCAAAGAAATGAAATAATTGAAGTTTTTACTCAGGCAACAGGAAGGCAAAAAAAATTTTTTTCTCATACTATATCAGTCAGAGCTTTCTGCCAGTAGGTTAATATTTCAGATTGCTGTTTATTATTCTCTGTATGAAAGTGTAAGTTTACAGCGTGTGGGAATGTTCTGTCAAATTAGCGAAAAGAACACTATCATCTCTGGGGG
This sequence comes from Hipposideros armiger, assembly GCF_001890085.2. Lineage (NCBI taxonomy): Eukaryota > Metazoa > Chordata > Mammalia > Chiroptera > Hipposideridae > Hipposideros > Hipposideros armiger. The sequence continues at coordinate 613,382 of NW_017731688.1, forward strand.
AAGCATTAATCCCCCCACTTTCAGGTGTCAGGATTGAATAGAGACTTTAATGTTTAAAGTACTCCATACAGAAAACTACACACAGAGAGAATAAGACACTGTCCTCTATGGGGCACTTACCACCCATTTTTAGGTGGAGGAGGAGAGCCCATTCTAAGCTCTGTGTGCTTTCAACACCCCCAGGTCCCTGCAGAGGTGTGGTGCTGGAAGTGAAATGCTTGTTGCCTGAAACACTCTTGGAGGCAGTGGACTACCATCGAATATAAGAGAATAATTGAGGTGGGGCGGGGGGGGGTGTTAACTAAGAGTGTCCCAAGAAATATCCACATCTGAATAGTAGCCCAGCCATTAGTTATTGGGTCATCGGAAAAGTCATGACGCATTTTTGTGACAGATGGCATTATTTCATTTTTGGAAATACTAGAGTCATTAGCATCTATGTTATTGCTATGTCATTTGACAGCTGACAGTCCTAGCTTCATTCTAAAAAATATTGAGCGATTTGGTTGAGTTTTGGAGATTTTACAACAAGTTGAAGATGGAAGGCCAAACTGCATTTTTGCCATATTTTACTGTTTTACTTCCATAAAGGGAAAAACACATATCAAGCTTGTGAAAAGTTACATAAAGTTTATGGTGACACAATGCTCTTCAAGAATGTCAGTGCCAATGATGGTTCATGAAATTCCGTGCTGGTGATTTTGATCTCAACGACACTCCTTGGTCAGGGAGGCCCACCACGGTTGATGACGACAAAATGAAGGCATTGATCGAGTCAAACCCATGTTACACGACATGAGAGATTGCAGAAACATTGAACATCCGTCATTCAAGTGCTCACAATCACCTGAAGAAGCTGGGATATGAAAGCAAGCTCGATATTTGGGTTCCGCATGAACTCAAAGAAGTTCATTTGATGGCGCCTATAAACATCTGCAATATGCTCATTTAAACGTGAGGAAAACGATCCTTTTTTGAAGCGACTGATAACTGGTGATGAGAAGTGGATTGTTTACAACAATGTGGTGTGCAAACGGTCTTGGTCCCGACGTGATGATTCACCTCAAACGACATCGAAAGCAGACATTCATCAGAGGAAGGTTATGCTCTCAGTGTGGTGGGATTTAAAAGGTTTTTTGAGCTCCTACCAAGGAACCAAACGATCAATTCAAATGTGTACTGTCGGCAACTGGACAGTTTGAACGAATCCATCATCCGGAAACATCCAGAACTTGTTAATTGTAAAGGAGTTGTGCTCCATCGTGACAACGCGAGACCACACACAAGTTGGATCACCCATCAAAAATTATTGGAGCTTGGATGGGATGTGTTGCCACACCCACCATACTCGCCTGACCTTGTGCCATCAGACTTCCACTTATTTTACTGTCTTCAAAACTCCTTGCGTGGTATAACGTTCAATTCAGATAAGGCTGTAAATCAGCACCTTGTTCAATTTTTCGCAAATAAAGACAGGTCCTTCTATGAACAAGGAATTATGAAGCTCACTGAAAGATGACAAAAGGTTATCAAACAAAACGGGCAATATATATTGATTGATCTTTGTTCTTTATATAAATAAGTAAACTTTGAAAAACATAGACAAAATACGTCATGACTTTTCTGACAACACAATACATGGCTAAAAGTAATTCACATTGCAAATAACTAGATTAGTCAGAGAATTATATTAAGGTGCCTTTTTAGTTAAAAAAACTTCAATAGTTTTGTGTTTTAATTGATGCCTTCAAGTCAAAGCAATGTTATTTGGCCACCCAACGTGCTATTTCAAGTTCTGGTTATGGTTTTAAATAACTGGGCACCAACTGTACTAACATGGCAGCAGTTTATACTACAGCAAAAAAGTCTCAGAAACTTCCATTCATCCCAGGTTACCTGAGGAGGTCCTTAACTTGCCACATTCTCACCTGCATGAGAAGTGCCTGTGTCACAGTATCTAGAAAAACAGCTGTTGGAACTTAGTGGGAAGAGGGAAAGGTCAGAGCAAGAAGCTTTCTTCCAGCTCACCCCTGCTTTGTAGGAGGTGGGATTGGGGCAGTTAGAGAGGTAAAGCAGTCATCTAATAGTTACGAATTAATGAAGATTCTGTTCAGGGATAACTATTACAAATATTTGAACTATGGAGCATAAACGTTAATATGTTTTAAAATGGGTGGGACTTAAAGTCCCCAGCACAAATACAAATGAAAAGAATGAATATTGCAGGGAGCAGTATCATTTTATAAAATTCCTATTGTTGGCTTATCTAGTCATATCAAAACAATTTTTTTCCAAGATAATATGAACTAATATATTAGCATATTATGCAATTGTGATAACAGAACGGACATATGAATATTTTCATTGAATTGTTCTATATCCAAAGGATTAAATTACAGAAACTAATCAGCAACAAAACAGCAAAAAAATCCTCTCTTCTACAAGATTAAAATCCTCTCTTTTTTGTAAAAGGATTATAGACAGAATAACAATTAAATTTACTAATACTGCTTTACTGAATTTGTTTCGTGAGAATGTTTTAATAACTCTTATGATTTAGCATCATACAGATGGGTCAAAAAATTTTATCATGAATATGGAGCGAGGTTTTCATGGGCATTGCCCCTTTGAACATGTTGTATTCATTGGAAAACTGACAAGCACACACCCATTCTCCACGACAACCGATCTTCAGTATTACCTATTTGTGACTGGGCCACGATGGTTGACTTCCGATCACAAAGTGGGGAAAATGGAAGCCCTAATTCAGCTTCTTTGTCTCCCTGTGGAAAAGAAAATTCATTAGTACAGATTTGATTTTGAAAAGCTCAGATAACAAGCAGCCTAGATACAAAGCCTAAAAAAGCTTCATCTTTCATTTCTTTATTGGCACTGTGTATTTATTTATTTACAAGGTGTGATCAAACAATATGGTGAATGTTTAAAAAAATGTATTACAGTAAAAGACACATTGCCATTAATCCCCCTCAAAACACTCCCCCTTGCTGCAAACACACTTATCTCATTGTTCTTGCCACTTTCTGAAGCAGTTCTGGAAGTCCTCTTTCGTGAGTGTCTTTAGTTGTGATGTCTGTGCTGCCACCATGTCCTGAATCGATGAAAAACATTTACATTTCATGGTCATTTTGACTTTGGGGAAGAGCCAGGAGTCACACAGTGCCAGATCTGGTGAATAAAGAGCATGAGGACACACCATCATGTTTTTATTTGACAGAAATTGCCATACCAGAAGCGATATGTGACACAGAGCCTTCCCCTGTTGTGATCACAAAATACGGTGAATGGTGCTGCTGAGTGCCATCTAACGGAAAGGCAGGCTTCTTCAATACAGGAAACAGTGCATTGAACCTTAGTAACAGTGTGTGACAAGTTTCAATTTGTTCGGTGCAGTCAGTCGGGTGTGAGCTACGGTGTGTTTTAAAGTGTGTCATAAATCATTCTCCATCATAACAATGCTCTGCCATGTCATACATCGCTTCTGATATGGTAATTTCTGTCAGATAAAAACATTACGGTGTGTCCTCATCCACCTTATTCACCAGATCTGGCACAATGTGACTTCTGGCTCTTCCCCAAAGTCAAAATGATTCAAGACATCAAGGCAGCCATGACAGCACAATTAAAGACACTCATGAATGAGGACTTCCAGAACTGCTTCAGAAAGTGGCAAGAATGACGGGATAATCAAAAATATGGTGATGGAAGGAGAACTGACTCTGGGTGGTGAACACACAACGTGATATATAAGTAATATATTACAGAATATACACCTAAAACCTATGTAACTTTACTAATAATTGTCACCCCGGTAAACTTTAATTAAAAAAAAAATGATGGGATAGGTATGTTCAAGCGAGGGGAAGTATTTTGAGGGGGATTAATGGCAATGTGTCTTTTACTATAATAATTTTTTAATTTAAACATTCACCATATTTTTTATCATACTGCATTTTAAAAATTATATTATATTATGTATGTATGTATGTATGTATGTATGTATGTATTTATTTATTTATTTATATAAAACCAAAACCTGAGTCCAAGTTTATGTAATTTTACTCTGATGGTCTCCTTTGGGAACATATTGCAGAGGCGGAAAACATGAACATGTTCAGCACATGGAGGCTCTGCTTTGGTATTACAACCCCTTGGTTATAAAGAGACACACCTTGCTCTTTGGAATTTTCTGAAGTCATCATAAAATAGTCATCTCAGTGTGTTATTTGACATTTAATTAACAACACAGCTCAGGAATTTTCTACCCTTTTTTTTTGTTCCATGTCAAATACATAAAATATTCAGTATCAAGACTACATGAATAGACTGCTCTTTGAAATTAAAAGTAGATGCCCATTTTGAAACATCTTTCTACTTATTGACCAATTTTACTTGAATCGCCACAGTAAGTAATGAAGAATACCTTTAACATTCTTACATCCTATATGCATAATTTTATTTTAATGTTTTTCTCAGAGAAAATGTAAATGTCAATGGTTTTTTAAACTTATTTGATATTATCAATAGTAGGTTAACTGAGCACATATGCCTAAGAATTCTATTTAAGTGTTTGGGTTTAACATCATAAAAGTTAATTAGATTTTCATATCCTAAAATAAAGGTGGCTGCTTTGGGCAAAACTTTATCACAAGGTTTGTCAAACATCAGTTCTTTCCTTTGCAAGTAAGAGGCTATGCTTACAAAACAAAGGATACTTCACTTGTGCGTATTTACTTCAATTGTCTGGTTATTTGAAAGAATGCTTTGGGCTCCATTTTCTCCTAAGCTATTCATTGTATATCTGCAAGGGGTACACTGGGCTTTTGTCAGGCCAGAACTTAAGACACAAGGTTAGGTTCTGAAATCAGGAGACAAAAGGGAGGGGCCTTCACTTTTGCTTTGTTGTGAAGCCCAGGTAACAATGCAACATCCGAGGCATTAGAGTTTCCATTCCCTCTGCTTCCTCTAACGTCTTTTTCATCATGTCCGAGTTTTTATTGGCTTTAATGTTTTATTGACAATGTTTTCTCATGCATTCTTCTAAACCGTGTCTCTGATAATGAGGGGTGGAAAGTTTGAAATTAGAATTGTTGGGGAAAATCTAGATATGGTGACCAAAGCAGTAAGCAAAGCAGCTACAAACAGGGACACTGACCATGTCACAGTTTAGAGAAAAAAGGGAATAGAATTTCTGTGGCCTCTTCCAGCAACCATCCTCATTCCACTAGAGAATAACAACATCCATTCCATTTGGAATTAAAATTTATATCTGGTTTAAGGGGCAGAAGGAAAGGAATTATTAGTATCATTAGCCTTGGAGTCACAAGACACAGAGCCGACTCACTACTGTTCAGTGCTCCATCTCTGTTACTTCAGACATATCACAGCCCTGGCTGAAATCAGCTCTCCTCATCTGTTACCTAACTTGGTAATTTTGGTTTACTCATATTAGGAATAAGGATACAATAGTATCTACCTAATAGGATTATCTTGAGCTTATCTAATTTATGTGAAGCCTAAGGGCAGGGACTAAATATTTAGTAGTCATTAAATGTTAGCTAATAAGAACCATAATTCATAATAGCAAAAAGTACAGAGCTGTGCAAATTAAAGGTATTTATGATACCAAATGCATATCTTGGATGGTATTAAACCCCAGGAAAAAGGATTGGTAGTTAATCAGCATGGAGAGGCATTGGCTTCTTTTCCCCTTTTTTTTCTAGCAAGGAATTGACATGACAGGAATTGCACTTTTGAAAGATTAATTTGTTGGCAGTGTGAGGAATGGCTTGAAGTGAATTAAAGATGACCCTTGGACTTCAAATCTGATTGAAAAGGAGCCTTTGGTGCCATGACTAGAAATAAGACAATCTGTATGAGGGCTAGATCTGAAGGTTGTTATAGATGTTATTTTTAACATGTTGAGAATAAGGTGCAAGAATAATATCATTAATAGTTTGTGTTAAAATATGCATAATATTGCTGTTGTTAAAATAGAAATAAAGCTACTCATGAAATTCATGGGTAATGTGATATTGGAGGTACTTAATATGGATGAAAAAGGGACCACATACCAAATCTGACAAGCCCAGGGGAGGCCAGCATAGTGGGCCCTACAACCTCAGAGACGGAAATTAACCACACAGGATGGTATGAACATAGAAATTCCTAACTAAAAGCTGGTCATGGCGGGTAGTCAACATCCTTGGCCTATAGCTGCCTTGACAAGGTCAACCTTGACCTTAAGTGAGCAGAGCCTGTTTGTTGTCATTTTGCATCTACAATAACATGCCTTTGGAATGTCAGAGTAATCCCTTTTTCCCAACACCCCAGGGCACAACCCACAGCACCAGAGCACTGGACTACAGAGCCCCTCTTGTTATCTTGTTCCCCTAATACCATCTCTACTGCTGTAAATGTTAATTATTAGCTATCCTGTATCCACCAATGTAAAAGAAGTATGTGTCTCTTCGTTTTACTTTTTATCAAATCCAGAGATTTCTCTGCTTTGCTTTTTCCCACCCCCTTAACCTACCATCAATAGATTTTATGTAACCCTCTTTACAACATCTCCTCCTTTGATTCTAATGTATAAAATAAGCTGCAAAACTGCCTTTCTCTGGAGCGTTTTCTTAATCCCTTGAGATTTTATTCCAGGCAATTGCCCTTAGTTTGGCTCAAATAAACTCATTAAACTTCTCTACAGGTTTAGACATTTCTTACGTCAACAGTTATTTGATAGATGCAGATACAACTGAGCTGATGGGTGTTATTGGTCAAGGGGCTGCTATCTGATATTTTAATAGGTATATTTTTGTACTATATAAGTTCTTTGACCTAAAAATGATCATTTGGGCCTGAAATAGGCATTGTGATGATTTATTTTCCATAAGCTAAATTTTATAGAATGCTGGATGGCAACATTTTCATTTAGGACTTATAGTCAGGCATTTGACAATGAAGGGAACCAAAGCTTTGCCACCCTGAAGCTGCCTTTTGGGGGTATTGATTTTAAGCTGTTGATTAAGAAACAAGACTCAAAAAGAACATTTGACCCTCCCCCTTTCCTGCCCAAGAGATGGAAAAACATGCTTCAGGAAAGAAATCTTAGGATGTTGGCCTTGACCTGAACAGCCTAATTTGAGTTAAGTATACTAAGTAAGAGGGCTTCAGGCAGGCACCTGTTAGCTAGACACCCCTTGTATCCCAATGTTCCTGAGTTGCCCAGCAAGAATTTGACTGCCATATGTGTTCCAGTCTTCCTCAACCACCTGTAAATCATCCATTGTCAGTTCTAAAATCTAATACTCTCCCCACACTTGACCTTTTTCCCCTTTGTCCAAAATGCCTTACATACCTAATGTTGCTTCACTGTCTTTGGAATTTTTATGCTTACATGAATTTCCCATGTGCATGTATTAGGAATTTGATTTCCTCCTGTTAGTCTGTCTCTGTTAATTTGATTATTAGCCCAGCTAGAAGAACTTAAAAGGTGAGAGGAAAAGTTAATTAATTTTTTTTTAGCCCTCACAACAGATATATGCAGGGTCGACCTTCCTACAGATGGAGTGAGAGGAAACATTTCATATTCTATTTGCTTTTTTTTTTTT
>NW_017731688.1:622244-679617 GCF_001890085.2 Hipposideros armiger
TATATATATATATATATATACATATATATATATGTATATATTTATACATATTCTGATGTGTCAATTCATACAAGTGGTTGGAGCAAAATTATAGGGCCCTAAGGCCAGTAAACTCAATTAACCAGTGCCACTCAATTACACCCCTTGATCTCTGCATCTGTTCTTCGGGATGAGGTAGAGAAAGTGCACCATCAACATGGAAGCACAAGGCAGCCTGATGTGCTCAGGCCTGACAGTTTATGCCTATCTTAGTTCCCTTGGAAGCTGTTGAGGCTTCTTCTTTGAAAAGCCATGACAGAGACCTAATAATTGTTTTTATGCTTTCCTAACAGTATGAAATGCTCTGATAGCTGTCAACAAGGTGTCAAACGGAGTGACTTAATGGCACATTTTTTTTTTGTATTTTCTCTGAAGTCAAACCAGTTTCTAGTTTTAAAGAAATAAAGAAGATAGAAAAAAGTGAAGTATGAAACCTTGAGAAAACTTTTGCACTGAAACCTAAGTTTTAATCTCAGAAACAACACCAACAACAAACATACAGCAAGCTTCTGATCACAGGCTTGGGGCCAAGGGTAGAATTTGAGGGACCACTAGTTCTAGAGGTGATTTAATTGAGGAACAAGGGGCAGATGCAGTATTTAGCCTTCTTTGGACAATTTATTAAGAGATTTAGGCCATCTAATTACCTTCCTGCATTCCTTCTAGAAATGGCCCTTCTAAATTATATGAAAGCCATCAAAACTGCTTAAATGTTTAATGGTTATTATAGCTAACACATTCACTTTCAGTAAAATTTATGATATGATATCATATAATTGTATTTTTGTGTCATAAATATTTTATAGAACATTAGTACACTTTGGATAATTGACATTTACAACACTTTTATGCCTCTTAAAGCTATAAGCTTTGACTTTAAAATTTTAAGTTATTATCCTGGCTCATAGCTAGAGTAGTACTTTACATTTATGAAAATGTTTTTGTTGTGCCTCTGAAATTGTGATGCCAGATTCTTGGCTGAGAATATAATAACTAAATACATTTTTATTACTATGGGAAATATAATTGATTTGAAGTAACATACTTTATACTACTTCTAGCAACACTGAAGAAAATAAAGGTAACTGACTCTATATAATTTAGGATAAATTAATCATTTGACCTTCCATTCCAAATATTTTGTATTTCCAATTATTTGTTTCTCCTTGGCTGACAAGGTAATACCTACTGGCAAACACAGATTTTACATAAATGTTGGCTTCTTTTCATGCATCATAAAACAACTAGTTGAATAAGGAAAAAAAAATCACTGAGTTATTAGGTTCATATAGTATGAAGTATGAACAAATTTTAATGGCAGTGACTATTTTTTAAAACTTCAATTGAATTAACTTATTATCTTATCAACCTAATATATTTACTCAAGGAGAGAATAAGAAACCAAAACCTGTCTTCCTTTACTAATGGTTATTTTCCTGGCTGGTACCTTTATCTCTAATCTCTCAGTTGTATCAGTCATAGTTGAAACGAATGGAGCATCTTCTAAATGCACCCATTGCAGTCAGAGACCAGAGCTATGAACACTTGAAGAGAGGGCATTGACCATAGCATCACATCACAGGTGTCCTGTGAAATGTGCCTTGGAGATGAGGACCTGCTTTATCTCCGTTACCATCAGCTGCTTACTCAAGAGTCAGAAATAAGAGTTTTTGAAGGCTGAAAATTCTGGATACAATGCTGATATCTTCTCACTACAGTTTCCCATGGCTTTAGCAGTTATACCTAAAGTATTACATCAAGAATTGGGGTAACATTGATGGGATTTTAAAAGATGATACAAAGAGCTTGGTTTATATTGGTTTGTCCTCCAGAAAAACATTGTGTTTTAGAAATTCTTAATGTTTATTTAAGCCCTTTTGTTCGATAAAATAAACTTGGTAGGCAATTTAATACAAAATTGATTTAGAAATCAACACATCCCAAAATTTTTCTGGATATTTCTGAAACATTAATTCATACATATGTATATATGTGCACACATACAAGCACACATAAATCTTCTTGTTGCTTTTGAAAGTTCTAAAAATCATCTCTTTCCCTTGAGTACTTTTTCCGATTTTTAAAATAATTTATATCCAGTGTCTAATTTTGTTTAAAAATTATTAAATGAATTCTGAGTCCAGTGGTATATTTTGCAGAGGAAAAGGAAAAATATTTCTCTGAATTGGCTACTTTTTAAACTTCATGGTTGGGTGGGGAATGTGTTGGAAAAACTAGGGCTTACATTTGGATTTTCTGAAGCCAAGTCTAATTATCTCTTATTTGCATTATTAGGCTTCTTATGTTTTCCCAATATATATAAAATACTTAACAAGAGACACAGAATGCTTACATTTATAGTGCAGCTGAGGACTGTGATGAGTTCTGGGCAGACCTTGCCTGATTTGTCTCAAATTCTGTAGTATAGACAGTGGATCAGATGACACAGTATTTAGATGCTTAGTACATTCTGAAGGGATCAAGGAATATATTTTCAAATTGCTTCATGAACATGCTATTTTGACCATCTGAGGTGAAAAACCCAGTTACCTTGGCTAGATGCATAGCAAGAAGCAATCTCTCAGCACTGTGGGTTCTACAAAATGATAGCTTCACAGGTGGTGATGTGAGGATAAGCAAGAATAACAAAAATGGAAGGGGTCACCGGTTAGCTCAGGTGGTTAGAGCGCAGGCTCATAACACCATAGTTGCTGGTTCGATTCCCACATGAGCCAAGGATCTGCGCCCTCCACAACTAGATTGAAACAACTACGTAATACCTTGGTTTGCGAGCATAATTCATTCTGGAAATAAACTACTCGTATTGTAAGACATCACTTGTTTACCAAGTTAAAATGTATTAGAAATGTTTGCTCATCTTGCGGAACATTCGCAAGCCACGTTACTCACAATCCAAGGTTTTACTGTACTTGACTTGGAGCTGATGGGTCCTGGAGAAACACACTGTTCCCCAGTAAAATTTCTTTAAAAAAAAAAGAAAAAACATGAAAGAACAATTGCAGTCCTGCCAATTTCTAGGACATCTGCATAGTTACACAGATCTAGTTAAATAGCTTACGTCAAATACACTCAGAACAAAGCATAAACCAAACAGTTTCAGATTCCTTGATGTATCCACCGCCAAAGGGCTAAAATATGTGGTGTGGTAAGAATAAGGAGGCTGGGAGACTCATTTAGTAACTGAATTCACGACAGCACTTCACCTGTTGGAGTCAAGGTCACATTTTAGCATAAGTCTCATAAGGATAAAGTTGTTTGCTTGTGAAACATGTTTGTTGGCAGTATAAACTCACTAATTTTGACCTTTAACTCCATATTCTCCTGCTTTACTATATGTTTCTGAAGGGGATTTGAAAGTCATTTACTTTTAAAAAATCCGGAGGCTGAAAACTAATTATAAGATTACATTATTAAAAACTAAAGTCCTAAATCAATTTGTTATGATCTGAGAGGATTTTTGTAGTTGAAGAGGCAATGCTAGCATTATACATGGGTAGTACTAATTTTGTATCTATATAAGTGTTTTTAATTCTTTTATTTATGCTTATGAGTTAAAAGTGTAATAATGAATAAATAAATGCTAAAATTCCTTTATAGTACAAAAACAAGTTGCTAAATATAAACAAATTTAAAATTTTGAATTAAAAAATTAAAATGAAGGGGAAGCGGCTGGTGGAAGAGGATAAAGGAGGTCAAATATATGATGGCAGAAGGAGAACTGACTCTGGGTGGTGAACACACAATGTGATATATAGATGATGTATTACAGAATTGTACACTTAAAACCTATGTAATTTTACTAACCACGGTCATCCCAATCAATTTCAATTAAAAAAAATGAAAACGAAAGATGTTTTCCTTGCAAGTATGGGCCAGAAAACATGGGTGCACATCATACACAGGAGCGCATTATATTGTACAAGGCAAAATACGGTCTATTGCTTTATACATTAAGGTCATTTAAGCACAGACTGTCAATACTGAACATTTTGTGGTTACACAAATGTCTATCATTGGTCACCAACAGTGCTGTCCAAAAACAATGAAACAAAAACCTGACACCTCCTTCCTCTAAGTAATACAATGGGAAAAGTGCAGATCACAAAAACAAGCGCCATGATGTTATACCTATTCTAAAACTTGGCCTTTTGTGTTTGGTATATTTTAATCAGATATTCAAATACCTGAGTCACCGTTGATCAGGCACTGAGAATGACAGAGGATCTAAGCAGCCTTATGGAACTATTTCCCTCTACTCTGAAATTCAGATGTCAAAAATCACTGCATGCTGGAAGCATCATTATTAGTATCACTCACCTTTCTGGAAAATTCAAGAATAAGATGGTGAACTTCAAAAACATATAGATTCATTTTTATACTTACCTGTGTTTCTCAAACATTTATGTAATAAACTTATGTTTACTTAAAATATATTTAAGAGTGAGAGGTGATTTTGAAGTTGAAAAATACTGTTGAACTTTAGAATGAATGGGTTTTGTCAGAATTATTGGCCAGAGGAAGGCCTAGCTCCACAGAAATGGAGAAGGCAATGCTCACTGGTCCTCAGCCCAGGAGTGATGGTAGAAATGTCAAGAATAAGAGGCTCCTTCAATCAGGAGCAGCTGTTCATCTCAGCACAGCCTCCCAGGTTTCATAACATGCCCAGGAAACCGTATAAAGACAGTAAAGTAAATCTGACAGGAGAAATGGAGGAATACTCTTAGTCAAAGAGACCATTTTATTTTTATTTTTTAATTATTTATCTGTTTTTTTTTTCAGTTACAGTGGATGTTCAATATTATTTTATATTAGTTTTAAGTGGGCAGCATAGACAGTTTTAAATGTCTGCTTTTCTGGGGAGGTAGATGACAAATAATAGTTTCTCTATCATTTCATTTTTCTTTAAAGAAGCCAAGATTAGGGCCGGCCGAGTGGCGCGATGGTTAAGAACTGGCTTGGGACGCCAGAGGGCCCCGATTCGAATCCCACATATGAGGACCAGTGACACTGCCCTCCACAGCTAAGATGCTGAACAATAGCTCAGCCTGGAGCTGGGCTGCCGTGAGTCGCCAGCGACAGCATAGGCTGCAGCCCCTGTGGCAGTGGGTTGCCATGGGCTACCGTATGTAGCCAGCAGCCACAGTGAGCGGCTGTCCAGAAGCCAGCAACTGATCTGCCTCGCCCGGGAAGAGTGCAATGATGGTGCCAACTTGGGTCAGTGAAGCAACGTCCTCCACAACTAGACTGAAGAACAAAACAACAGCAACTTATCTGTTCCCCTTCCCCCAATTCCCCAATAAAAATCTTGAAAAAAAAAGAAGCCAAGATTATAAAATGAGATGAGATGTTATAGGGAAATAGAGGAAACAGCAGGCTGACATATGCACTGCTTCCTTCATGCACAAGGGAACAAACATCACTCTCTCAGTAGGGAGAACTTTCCTCCTTGTTTCACTTGAAGGGGTCCAAACCACATAACCACTAAGTGTTGAAACATTCATGTAATGGCTCTGGGTGAATTCAGTTAGAGAATTCAGTTAGACATCTCAAAATTTAGCAAATTTGGCACTTCTCTTCACTGAAAGACAGGAAGAAAATGTCCATATTAAATTGAATTTAAAATTTTCTGACACTAAGAAAGGAGCCACAGATCAATGACAACTGAAATTTAAGGGATCTGTTTTAAACAAATAGTAGGTAGAGCAGTTGAATTTGCAATAATTTAAAAAATATATTAAAGCTATTTATATGCAGAAATAAAAAAATATAGATTCAATTTCATGGAATTCATTACTATCATCATTCTGTCAGGTATTCTTTGTCTGGTCTGGAGTTACTAAAAGACAGGAATAATATAAGTCATGATATTATTTGGAGATCTCACAGAAATTTTCAAGCGTCTCTGGGATTTAGTGAGATAGTTTTTTAACACAGTGATTTTTTAAGTCATTGAAAATTAAGTCATTGAAAAAGCATTCTTTAAGTCATTGGCAAAGCACCTTTATTCTGATATATTGTTTTTGAAATCAGGGAAAGAAATTATGTAAAAATTTTAACTGTATAAGTTACGAACACACTTGTGTAACTAATACTCAAGATATAAGACATTTCCATCAACCCTAGAAAGTTCTCTTAACCTCTTCCAGTGAATCCCACTACATATAGTTATCCATTGTTCAGATTTCAATCTTCATAGGTATTTTTCCAGTTTTTGAACTTAATAGAAATGAATCATATAGTGTGCATTTTTGAGTAGCTTTTCCCTAGGACTATGCAATGCTATTTCAAAGTGAAACCATAGATCAATCACATCCATTGACGATGGGTAATGGGAACCAGTCATCCAAATATAGTAATGTATTTGGTCTTTCTGTTTGTAGAAGAGGTGTAAAATCAAGGATAAATATTAAAAATAATGAACAATACTGAGATATCAAATAACCTGAAAATACAGAATTGAGTGATAGGAGACTCTTTGTTATGTTAGTTATGCGATTCATAGCAGTCCCCTAGATAGCCCCAAGAATGTATTGTGGCCAGTTGATAATAAGTCACCTTTTTTGAATGTCAACAGTCACTATTTGAAAAAATATTTGCATAGAGTGTGAAAGATGCACCTGTCGGAAAAACTCCTCCATCAGGGCCATGGTCCACCGGTGGTGCAGCTGCCAGCATTTGGCTGGATGGCTGATGTCTGCTGCATGGAGGATCAGGGACATGGTTTTGGCTCTGTCGATCCTGTTGAAACCAAAAACATACTCAAATTATTAGAACAAAGTAACCAATTACAGTCTTTTCTGAGTCCAAACCCAATGAACTTTAACATCAATCAATCAATCAATCAATCAATAACCAACCAACCAACCAACCTACCCTTCAGGCTGCTGCAAACTGTTTCTTATATTTTTAATTTGCTGGAAGTGACTCGACATGTCTGTAGACAAAACCATTTCAATTACTAGGTTCCGAAGATCCCTGTGAAGTCATCAAAAGAAAAGGTTTATTTGGCCCTTTATTGTTCTCAAGTGGAACATTTCCTTAAACATCACTGATTACATTTTATGTTTAATGGATATGAACACAAAAGAAGCTACTCTTTAAATGTAGACGTGCTTACCAAAGTTTACATTATTTTACGTTTTAACTCTTGAAGATATAGGAAGTTGCCAGGAGAGTGATCTGTGAATGATGCTGTTTAACATCTTCCCCTTAAAGAACTGGATGCTTTCTCCTCCCACTCTTACAACCCTCCCCCTGCGCATAATTCTTAAATATTGTTTTTCTATCTGAAAGGATCCTAACTAATTTTATAGAAAAACTATTCTCAATGCAGTCTGTGCTATTAATGAAACCACTACTATTCAGCATTTATTCAATCCAGGCAGTGTCCTAGGTGCTTTGTATATGTATTATGACATTCAATCTTCATAACAACCCTGTGAGGGGGTATTATTATTTCCCACCAGAGGAGACTGAGTTCTTAGCCCAGTCACATAGTTAGTATAGAGCAGAGATAAGTTTCAACCCTAAAATTTCCCACTACCAAAGCTGACTCTTGCACTACTCCTTTGTGCCAACCGGCCATAATTAGAACCCTAGAAAAACCAAGACTCTAAAGTGATTGGAATTTCTCTGCTTAAGCTATTGGGGTCCTGACCCTACATGTCATAGAAAGAGCTATCTGTACTATTGAAATTTTAACTAAGACATTGTAAATATGGTGACCATAACACAAGGCCTAAACCTGAATAACTCATTCTTACACTAAGTAGAAAATAAGTCACCTCAACACAGTCTTGCATGTTCCACAATTCATTGCTTGCTTAGTACAGATAGGTAAAATAGTCAGTATATTTTGGGGAACCATATTTTATTTTCATTCTGTGGTGTGGCCTATAGAGTAAGCTGAATTAAAGGTGAGTGGTAAACATAAATTACGATTTTGTAGCAAAGAAATTTCCCTAAAGATGGTATGATCAAATTACTTTAAAAAATATATATCATACATTGGAGGCTCTTGCTAAAAATTATGGGTGCTCAGTTCAATTGGATTTTTATATGGGAGCCATGAGAAATCAATACACTGATTACTGTTCATGATGTGGATAGCTTGCTTAGAATACTTTTAGCCAAATATTAAGTGAAGGGAAGCTATTAAAAATAATAAAATTATTCTCAATTACATTTTTTTCTCTGAAATTCTGAGGAGACCCATATTACAACAGCAACTAAACCAACATGTTCATGTTAACTAAGGAAAAATGAGACTAAAGTTTTATGAAATATATAAATCTCATATATACATTGTGCTTTGCAGATAACTGACCAGTAAATGCTAGATATATTATCAATAATCAACTCATATATCAAATATATCAATAAACTAGACAAAATAGTGCACAAAGTAAATGTTACTTTATGAATTTTCCTTGCCCAAATTTTAATATTATTGCATTTGTAGTTACTAAAGTTACTTTAAGAAACCAACAGATATGCAAACAGAAAACAAGTCTTTAAAAACCTATTCATATTTTTTTTTGTTTGTTTGTTTTCTAAATTTCACATAATTTTTTTAAATTTCTTTTTTTATTAGTTTCAGGTGTACAAAGCCACGTAATAATTAGACATTTACACCTCTCAAAAAGTGATAACTCTCCCCTCCCAAGCTACTACCCCTCTGACATTGTATATAGCTGTTACACTTCCATTGACTATATTCCCTATGCTGTACTCCTATTCATATTTTAATTCTTGCTACAATGTTATCAAGTTTATACTAGCAAATAGATCTTTTATAGCTTTTTGGAAAGTGTTGGATCTATTAAATTCTACAATCTATATGCTATGTATAGCATTTGTTAAAATAATTCTATAAAACCATTTAATTAGGATGAGTCAGAAGTTCCTGTATGGAAATTTACAAAATAATAGAGGAATAAATTATTAGGATAAAATATTACAGATGTTAAAGAACATTGTGTGATGGGATAAATTTACACTGAAATAGCAACAGAAATAACTTTGAGGAAGAAAAAGTTTAATTCAAAAGAATAATAATAGTAGTAATTAATAATATAAATGTTACTTCTGGGAATGATAATCACTGCTGAAGAAATAAATATTCTAGATGTAAATAGTAAATCTCTCAGATCTTAGTAAATACCTCCAAACTTGTTTCCCTGCTTCTGCCTTTGCCCTTCTGTTCATATTGCCCAACGGCTATTGATTTTAAATCCTTTTACAGTTAGATCCTGGCCTTCCTAGGCTGGAAACCCTCATGGGCTATTGCTTCCTGCAGAATAAAATGAAAGGCCTGAAGTCCCCCCCCCCCCCTCATGACATTAGAGCTTTTCTTAGATGCAAAAGTAACCTTGAAAAACCAGGAAGCTTCAGTATTTGGTAAAGTAACCATGGGCCATTAGGGCTTGTTTTAAACCCTAAATTAACCTTTTATTTATTTTAAGGCAATTCTTGTTCCCAGGTCATTTCTTCTCTATGGACAATTTTTTTTTTACCTCGATTTAAAGGGAAACAAAACAAAACAAAATAACTCTTTGATATTTGCATTTAAATGGGAACCTTTTCAACCCATTAACAAGACCTTTGTTAAAAACAAAGGCCTTTTTTTTTTAAATCATATAAATAGGTCCCCTAGAATATTAGGGACATACTTACATTAAAACATTTCTATGTTTATCTGAAATTTATATTAACTGGATGAACTTTTTTTTATTTATTAAATCTGGCAACCCTATAGTCAAATGAAGGGATGGACGATGACCAAGATATCAAGAATAAAGGAGGAAAAGTTATGCTGAGTGGCAGTGTTACATGGTGTTCTTTTCCCCTACATGGCAAGGGGTATCACAGTTCCATGTAATTTTTTTTTAAGCAGCCTTGGAGAAACATGTAAGATTTCCTTTTGCACCTGAGCCATTTTGATATATTATCTTTGTAATGTTTTCCCCCAAATAGTGAACTCTTAGTTTTTTCAAAAAAGCTAACCTCCATGTTTAAAAAAGTAATATATGAAGGAATCAATATGACCCTAATATTTTGAATTTATGTAGAACTACACATTGGGTACAATTGAACAGAGCCCCATTCCAGAGAATATGTAATTATGTAACTTAAAGTATCTCTTTTATGGTGTGCGGTCTTATGGATTGGCTATCATACCTATAGGGGTTGAATTGGCCTGGAAATACTTTAGCCCCATCTAACAGAGTCTGGCTCCTGAACAAAGTTTTCTAGGTACTAGTACTTCTCAGAGTCATCCAGTCAAGAGACTTGAGTTTGTAGTATGAGTAAGGGATTGACTTTCATCTGTTTTCTTCACGTTAAATCACATAATTTAACTTTTTCCTGAAGTTAAATTTCCTCTAGGTTTCCTCTGAAACTCACCTCCAGTCATCTTTGGATAAATTTATCAAGACATTCATTTCTTCTTCTTGCATAAGTCGATAAGCTGCACTCACATGGTGATTCTCAAGGACAGATCGATCGTTATATAAAATGGCAACATCTGACCTAAGAATTAAAGAAAGAAAAAAGCCAAGTAGAGAATTTCATTAGACTTCATGCATGAGTGTCTAATAAAAATACTCAAGTTATAAGACATCTCATTTGGAAAAGCCCTATAACTGAACACCTAAATTTATGGAAGTATTTAGTTTCTTTTTAATTTTTTTTTTTATTGTATGACAACTTTTTAAAAAGTAGACTATTTCCTAGAGTAATTTTAGGTTCAAAGCAAGATGTACCAGAAGGTACAGTGATTTGCCACATATCCCCTGGCCCCAGACATGCATAGTGTCCCACATTATCAACATTCTCCACCACAGTGGTACATTTGTTACAACTGATGAAATCTACATTGACATGTCATTATTACCCAGAGTCCATAATTTACGTTAGGGTTCACTTTTGGTGTTGTATATTCTATGGATTTGCACAAATGTATAAGGACATGTATCTATCATTATAGTATCATATAGAGTATTTTCATTACCCTAAAAATCCTCTGTGCTTTGCCAATTCATCCCTCCCACTTCCTTAACCCCCCACAACCACTGATCTTTTGTTTCCATAGTTTTGCCTCTGCACAGTACCATATAGTTGGAATCATACAGTATATAGCCTTTTCATACTGCTAGCTTCACTTAGTAATATGCATTTAAGTTTCCTCCATGTCTTTCCATGGCTTGATAGCTCAATTCTTTTTTAGTACTAAATAATATTTCATTGTCTGGATAGATCACCATTTACCTACCCATTCACCTACTAAAGGACATTTTAATTGCTTCCAAATTTTGGCAATTATGAGTAAAGCTGCTATAAATGTCTTCATGCATTTTTTTTTGCGGACATAAGTTTTCAGCTCCTTTGGGTAAATACCAAGGAGCAAGATTGCTGGATCATATGGTAAGAGTATGTTTAGTTTTATAAGAAACCATCAGACTGTTTTTTAAATTGGCTGGACTAATTTGCATGCCCATCACCAATGTATAGGAGTTGCTGTGGCTCCATATCCTTGTCAGCATTTGGTGTCATCAGGGTTTCAGATTTTGGCCATTCTAATAGGTGTGTAATAGTGACTCATCATTGTTTTAATTTGCATTCCACTGATGACATATGTTATGCAGCATCTTTTCATATGCTTATTTACCATCTGTATATCTTCTTTGGTGAGGTGTCTGTTAAGGCTCATTTTTAAATCAGATTCTTAGTATTATTGTTGAATTTTTAAGAGTTCTTTGTACATTTTGAGTAACAGTCCTATATTATATCCTCTAGCCTTAAGTTAAACTGGGAAACCATTCTTTAAACAAAATTGAAAAGTTTTATTGGATAATGTCCAATTTATAATCAATATTACCATTTTAAATGATGAATTCATCAAGGCAAGGCTATTAATTCTCAACTGTCTGTATTTTCATATCATTTGATCATCAAATAAGCTACTTCAAGTTACATTATTGAACTTGGTCTTCTATCATAAAGTGTGAAATATTCCACGTATTCTCATCTCTGTATAATAGAGCCCTTGCTTCTCCTTCCTTATCCTCTTAGGTTGCCAGATCATTTTCAAAGTATGGAATGGAAGCAGAGTCACTAGGTGTAATGTATTAAAATGGTGAACCCATCCATATAACTTGGCAAATTGGAGGTAGGCAGCAAAAATAGCAAAAGGCAAGTCACATTGAGACCTGTAGCAATGTTGCTACCGCTTTCCCCAACACCAAAGTTCTCTCATTTTTCTTTCCTCCTAGTGGATACATACTTTGTCAGCACTAAAATTGCCTCGTTAAGACTTACCATTTTAGGATTTTCAGTGGGTTGAGTCTTAGTTATAAACTAGCACTGACCCTACCACTGAATGCTGACCAAAGAATAGGCAAGAACAAATAAAACAAAGAACTAAAGAACTTGGGCTCCTGTTGCAAGCAACTTATTCGAGATCTATATCTAATAGTCTGCCAGATAAACCAAGCATTTTTATTTTTAATTCAACAGAGAGGAACTGATCTACCAGGCAGTAGAATAATTATTTGCTCTTTTGTTTCCATCACTTCAGAAAAATAGAATAACATATGTAGTTAACTAACAATACATAGCTCCAAAATATGTTTTCTTTTAATAATTGCAGCTATGGTCTAAAAATGACATAGCCAATAATCATAGCTTAGTAGAAAGAAACCTGAACTACCAAAGCACACACGTAATCCTTACTCAAGAGGGAAATGAATGGATCTTGCCCAAGCATACCCAGAAGTTCACTGAGATCATGGAAAACACTGTAATTTGCAAATCAAATATCATTACCATTATCATTTGTATGGTTTCAAATCTAGCCATGGCAGTTTTGCCAGGGGTAGTAAAAGATATGGCTCCAAATATCACTGTCTTTATCTTTCAGCAACAAGAAAAGATATATTTTTGAACCAGATTTAGTTGCAGCAACGTACGTATGATTTTGTCTCATAAATGCAACAGGATGCTGAGAACACAGCATTATCTTAATGTTTGAGATAGTCTTTGACTTCTAAGAAAACAACAAGACTCTAAGCAACATCCAGTATCCATGGTAACATGTGGCTCAGTATTTTCTCAAAGAAAAAATTATTTGCATTTATTTACACTTGCAAGGATTTCATGAATTATAATGTCTATATTGAACTGAAATTTAGCCTTGAACTATGTTTTAAATTATTTTTCAGTCATTTTGCATTTTCTAGTAAATAGCTTTCCACATTAGGAAAGCGCTCTAAGTCCAAGTAAGAATGAATAATATAAAATGCAATAGAATCGTTGACATCTGTGACATCAGACCTATTCCTCCCTGGACACAATGTGAAGGTGATAGTGATAGTTTTAAAAAGCACATTATCTTTTTGCATTTGTGGTCACTACAACTTTTTGTTCATAAAATTTTCGTTCTTATAAAGGTAACACATTAGATAATTCATGCTGGTAGATAATTTATAAAAAAAATAAGTAAAATACTAGACCTTCCCCCCTTCCATAGTTTCTTAGTATAAAAACAGGGGAAAAAAGGATTTGTCCCCTTCTGCTCTTCCTTTTCCTCCTTCTTTTTTCCATCTTTACCTACTGCTCTGCAGCCCACAGTGTAAGAAAATTAAGACTCTTCATTCAGTTGTAAATGATTGGTACAAAGACAAAACTAGAAATGATTACCTAACATTGCTGCTGGAGGCCAGTCCATGGCCTTGACTTTTCAAAGTAGAAAGAGCAAGAAGTATTTATTGTTAACAAATTACGTGTTCCCTTCTCCAACTCCCCAAACTGTTGTCCCATACAGGACCCAACTCAGTAATGAGCAGTCTTTAATTACAATCCCACTCATTATGAATTGAGTAGATGTAGAAGAGCCTTTGATAAGGGAAAACAATCCACACAGTCTACTTCTCCTTTGATGTTTAACACAGGAACAAAACAACTTCCTATACTCTGCAGAAGTGGAGGTTAATAACATTCCCTGCCACAAAACCGGACTTTAGGCTCTTCCTTTACCCTTCACGTTCTGTCAACCTGGGGGACTCTGGGCAGAGACGGAATGCCTTCCCCAATACATCATTGTTTGAATTTCAACTCTTCCACTGTCTCCATCAAGGAGGCCATGATTTCCAAGCCCATCTATCTCAGGCTACAAAGGTTTGGAACTATTATATGTCTGTCTCTGGCCCTGGGAGCAGAGATGTGTAAGTAGACTGGACTGAGAGTGAGTGTCCCTCTCCTTAGCTTCTCAACCCCTCTACTGTCATCAGCTGACTATATGCATATGAACAGGTCATGTCACCTCTTGAGATCTTTGCTTTGTTCCTTTTTTAGACTGAGGTTTAGACCAGCTGATCCAGAATATGGATCTCAGTCACTTTAGGATCCCTTGAATGTCTAAAATGTCTAATATTTTAATAAAATGTTTCTGTGATCCCCACATCAAAAACAATAATTTTCTTTAACTAGAAAATCATTTGTTAGAAATTATTTTAAATAATAATTTTTTAAAAAAACAAGGCTGGCCGAGTGGCTCAGTTGGTTAAGAGCTCACTCAAGAGTGCGAGCTCTGGGGCCGGCCGAGTGGCGCGATGGTTAAGAACTGGCTTGGGACGCCAGAGGGCCCCAGTTCGGATCCCACATAGAGGACCAGTGATGCTGTGCCCTCTACAGCTAAGATGCTGAACAACAGCTCAACCTGGAGCTGGGCTGCCATGAGTCGCCAGCGACGGTATAGGCTGCAGCCCCTGTGACAGTAGGTTGCCATGGGCTACTGTATGTAGCCAGCAGCCAGCGTGAGCAGCCAACAGCCATTGTGAGCGGCCGTCCAGAAGCCAGCGACCATCTGCCTCACCTGGGAAGAGTGCAATGATGGTGCCAACTTGGGCCAGTGAAGCAACGTCCTCCACAACTAGACTGAAGAACAAAACAACAGCAACTTGTCTGCTCCCCTTCCCCCAATTCCCCAGCACTGTTCCCATCCCCCCAGTTCCCCAATAAAAATCTTTTAAAAAAAAAGTGCGAGCTCTGAGCAACAGGGTCACTGGTTCAATTCCTGGACCAAGCTGAGCTGCCACTGAGCTGCCAACAGATGGTAGGATCGCTCAGCTAAAAAAAAAACAACACACATAAAACAGACCACACCAAAACCTGCACATGAATGTTTATAACAGCTCTATTCATAAGTGCCAAGATTTAGATATCCTTCAATAGGTGAATAAGTAAATAAACCCTGGCACTTCCAGACAATAGAATATTATTCAGCAATGAAAACAAAAGAGCTATCAAGCTATGAAAAGATATATGAGCTTTAAATGCATATTGCTAAGTGAAAGAAGCCAGTCTGAAAAGGCTTCATATTGTATGATTTCAACTATACGACATTTTGGAAAAAACGAAACTAGAGTGACATTAATAAGATCAGGGGTTGCCATAGGTAAAGGGGAGGGAGGGAGGAATGAAAAGGTCAAGCACAGGGGACATAGGGCAGTGAACTATTGTGTGTGACACTATAACGGTGGATACATGGTGTTACACATTTGTAAAACTCATACAATGCATAACACAAAGAGTAAACCCTAATGTATACTAGGGATTTTAGTTGCTAATAATGTATCAATATTAGTTCATCGATTGTAAAAAATGCACCAGACCAGTACATGACATTAACAACAGGGGTAATTGTGGGGTGGGGGAAGGGAGTATATGGGGACTATACTTTCTGTTCAACTTTTTTTGAAAGCCTAAATCTCCTCTAAGAAATAAAATTTATTAATTTAAAACAATGAACAAATTAAAAAATAACTAGGTTTAGTTTTCCCACAAGAAGAATAGAGAGTTCTACAGTGGTTCCAGAAAGACATCGGTCTCTCAACTTACATCTCCATCTTAAACATATCTGACTAGGGAAAGGCAGAAATTTCAGGATCCTATGGATATAAAATGAGCTGGATCCTAATGGGTCCTAGACAAAATTCTGCCCCCCAGGCACTAAGATCTCTGTGCAACCAAATAAACGCAGAGCACTTTCCTATTATGGACTGAATTCTGTTCTTTAAAAATTTCTATGTTGAAGTTCTAAACTCCCAGTTCCTTAGTGTATGCCTGTAACTTAAGATAAGGCCTTTAAAGAAGTAATTAAGGTTAAATTAGGTCATAAGGGTGGGGCCCTAATCCAATATCACTGGTGTCCTTGTAACAGGGAGAGGCAGGAGGGGTGCTCACACACCAAGACATGGCCATGTAAGGACATAGCCATCCACAAGCCGAGGAGATAGGTCTCAGGAGAAATCAAACCTGCTGACACTGTGATTTTAGACAGCTAGTCTCCAAACCGTGAGAACATTTCTGTTATTTAAACCACCTGATCTGTGGTATTTTGTGATGGCAGCCCTAACAGACTAATACACCTCCACTCTAGTATTTTGATTTTAATAACTGCCATTATCACCATCATGTAAAAATCTCATTTTCCAATTATTTTAAATTTAACACTTCAAGCTAATCTGGAAGTAAGATTTCTTTGATTTTTTTTAGATTCTTTTTTTCAGAAGTGCATGTTTATTACTCTCAAGTACATAATAGCACCAAACTGATTTGTCAAACAATAAGTTGCAAGATTTGTCTCAGTGAATGAATATCTGACTTGTATGATAGTTCAGAGTGTAAATTCTGGGTAAAGAAAAATTGTCTTACACTTTTTTATGTTCTTTACGTTTCTAAATATGCCACCAAGTATATACAAGATTCTTGATAAATAATAGTTGATTAACTTAAATGTTTGCAGCTTAAGGAATTTTGCTAAAATTCATTAAACCTATTTGTATTAGACACCATCATTATTAGTTTTAAATCCTCTTAAGATAAGTCATATGCAGGAAAATGTATTTCAAATTATAACTTAGAAGAGTTAATACTTTATTTGGCTTACCTTGTCTGAATATGAAAGTTGTTTGTAGTGCCTGTATGCTCGTAATCATGAATGGCAGCAGCAAAGACCATTGCTAAAATTTCCAGTTCAGTGAGCCAGTGCTAGAAAATGAAAGAAAGATTCCAGCATGTTGAGAAAGCAGAGGCCATGTTGTCTTTCTACAAAAATTTTCAGTGCATCCAGTATAAGGAATTAGAGAAAATTGTTTTAACAATTTGAAATAAATTTTTCTGTGTCACCTCAGTTCATTGTGCATAAAACAAATACTTCATGAGGTCAAAGATTGTTTCATGGCATATAAGTTCAAAATTCAAACATGATCATTTTCCTTGCTAATTGGAAAAGGTGTAATTTTCTATGATTTAAAATGTGAACCCAGACTGGATTTTGAATTCATAGCCTTACCAATTGGGATTCCCATGAAATCCATCACAGTTTAGTGATTTCCTAACACAAAGCTTATACATCATTAAAATGTCTTTCAGCTTAACTTTTGTAGAAGACCTTACTGTGAGAAAATTTTCCATCTGAGAGTTGAACATATTCACTTTGCTCACGAGAGAAACTGAACCCAATTTGTATATTTAAAGATTTAGAAGTTTCCAAGAATTTACCAAATTGGTTCTTCATAAAACATATATTCTATGACTGTGCAATTAAACATAATAACAGTGAAAGATTAAATGCTTTCATGTAAGATCCAGACCACCTGCTTCATGTACATTGTACCTTTTTGTTATCAATTGGATGGCTTAGCAAAATTCCACTTCTATTATAAGTCCATTTAGGTAATCCAATAGTTTCTTTACTACTCATGTTTTTCTTAATACTTCTACTGCACTGCCAAATATATAAGCACAAGGGATTATTTAAATTAAAAACAAATAAAATTAAGTTCCCTTTAATAGTCACAGTAGCCACATTTCAATGGCTCAGTAGTCATGTGTGGCGAGCGGTTAGCATGTAGAACAGTGGAGATGCCAAGCATTTTCATTATCACTGAAAGCTCTGTTGGCTCACACTGTTAAGTAGGCGTTACTCGATGGTAGAAATGGAGGACTCAAAATGACATGAAGCTTGCTCTCGGTGGTCTTATTCTATACACTTGAAACAATTAAAGACCTTGCACAAAGCAACAGAAAAATATAACATAAACTACAAGCATAGCTGATAAGAGGTCACAGAATAAAGATGCAGTAGAAGGGCAGGTAGATGTTGACTTGGTGGCAGTGGATCTTGGAATCAGGATGGACAGAGATTGGTAGCTAGCTGCAAGTTTGGGAACAGAGATTCTAAAGAGTGATACTGTAGAAGTCTATATGAAATTGAATAACCAGTAATAAAATTATGTTGGAGAGTCAAGTGACGTGAGATTGAAAATAGAGTGCAAAGCATGGGAAAGGGTAGACTACCTTGATCCAAGTTGATGAATTTGGATTTTGTATAAAAGGCAAGAGGGAGCTCTTGTAGATCCATGAGTCAAAAAATGAAAGAGGTGACGACGTGTTGAGTCTCATAGTTGCTGACAGCATGTTCTTATTACTCTGCTCCTTTCATAAAAGCTAGCATGGCATTTGGCATTTAATGGGGACTTAATATTTGTCTGTTGAATTGAATTTCACCAGTTTTGCATTAGGAGGATGTAGTAGGGAGTAGTGGGAAAAGACTGAAATCAGACAATCCTCGTTTTAAATCTTTGTTAATCCTCAGGCAAATAAGTTATTTTCCCTCTCAGCCATAGTTCCCATGAAAATAGAATCAGTGATCATGTCCCTTTGGCTTTTAGAAGTTTATAGTTAAATATATGCACTGTATCTATAACAAATCTTGTCATATAGTAAAATACAGAGTAAGTGGCGTTTTACTAAACTTATTACCTTAAACACATTGTTTAAGTCACTGAATCTGCAAAATAACAGTGAGCTAACATATCTTTAGTGATTGAAATTCAAGAATAAATACCTCACAGTTGGATGACTGAAGCAGAAATGATTTTGAGAACCAAAGGGAGTTTCTATAACTAGCCATTCTGTGTTCATTGGGTGCATTTAATTCTGAATCATTAAGAGAAAGAAAATGACCTTATTAAGGGCCTGTCTTAGAGGCTGGTCTGAGACTGAGCCTCCAACGTCCCCAGTGAGACTGGGATTAAGCGCCATGAAATGGATAGCAATTGAAGTTAAACCAGTTTTTGTACTCCAGAAACCCATTATTTTATTAAAGAAAATTGTTCCTAGAAAAAAAAATCACCTATTTTCTTAAGTATTTCCTATCGGTTAAGTATATTTAAGATTTACAGATTGAACTGTGATAGTAAAAAAAAAGCAACATTCCCTATCTACTACAATACTATAGACTATGAAGATGAAATTGTAAAAAAAAAAAATTAACTAGGAAATCAGAAATGGGTTTTAATTTATAGATTATCTCATATGTATTTAAAATTATTATCTTCCTAGCTGTCAAAATTGATTATACATGTGTTTCCAGTTTTTAGTCTCATTAATCTCTGCTTCCCATAAATAGTACTTCCTCCATGAATCCTCTTATTTACAACCACACTATGGTCTTAACAATGAAGATTACATTATAAAATCATTTGGGAAGAGAGGCACATTGAACCTGCACACCTAATTTTTTAAAAATTAATCTATTTTGTTTAGTGAAAGTAGAATTTGGAGCTGATTTTAGTTGCCGATTCATTTTATTCTGGTGTCAAATGAGAATTCTAAGTCAGAACACAGATGCTTAAATTCATGGAATCTGTAAATGATTCATGAGGAAAAGCCAGGGAGAATGAGACTGAATCATATCACTCTTCTCAACTAGAAGGGTGGTCAGGACCTAACCTAAGTTTTTCTGATTCTTGATGAGCAGAAATAAAGTGTTAAGGTGATATGTCCTGAGCAATGAAGACACTGCTTCATCTAAACTGCAGGTTGCATTTTGCCTACAAACTTAGGCAGACTTATTCTACATGGGCAGTCCTCAAATTATGTCACAGGGAGAGCACTGACTGTCACTAATAGTACAATGATGATGGAAAGAAAGGAGAAGGAGCTTACAATAACTGAACATTTTAATTAGATGGTGTCATTTTATTTTTATAACCATTCTATGTACCATTTACTAGGTAAATATTTTTAAGCTTATTTGGCAGATAGCAAAGCTGAATCTTAAAGAAATAAATCAACCTGCCTAAGGTCACACAGTTCTCAAGTGT
The DNA here is from genome assembly GCF_001890085.2 of Hipposideros armiger. Lineage (NCBI taxonomy): Eukaryota > Metazoa > Chordata > Mammalia > Chiroptera > Hipposideridae > Hipposideros > Hipposideros armiger. The sequence continues at coordinate 642,476 of NW_017731688.1, forward strand.
CAGAGCAGGAATTCAAAGCCAGTTCTGTCTGATTTCAAAGTTTCTGTTCCTTCCACAGATTACAATATTTCTTCTCTGGACCACAATAGAATTCATTACTCCAGGGAGGCGATATGCTGAATACATTATTCTAGGGTTTCAAAAGCATAATTTCTAGATCATTTCACAGGACATATTGATGGTTAGAAGCTAATAGAACTTTGATATAAGCCGTATGATGTAATTTTTATATCTGAATTACTCATGGTGTGTGTGTTCATGTGATAGGGAAAGTGTATGTGTAAATGTATAGGGCTTGGAGAATTTCATGTCAGAAAAACACACTGACCCATTAGTTCCTGGTGTGTCCAAAAGAGCATAATTAACAACTCTTTTAGCATAAATTACAGGCTGGACACTTTTTTTTTCCCCTCTATCTCTTTGAATAAGCTGAGGTAGTTTGCTTTAACTTATCTGGTATAGAGATTTAATCATCATCATCATCATAATACATAACACATATAAGTTACTATATATATGTTAATAATAATTTTTACTGATGTTTGTGTATATGCTAACAGCTATCATGTTTCAGGAATTAGGTTAGGTGCTTTCACATATAATATCATTGAGTCTTCACCTTCGTACTATAAGGTGGTCTGTTATTATTAACCACATTTTAGTGACAAGGAAACCAAAGTAGAAAGATATGGAGAAGAGTTTCAAACCTATGTCGGATTACCTTCAAAGCATATACTCTTTCCATTTTCCCAAACAGAACAGAATTTTCACATAGTCTGTAGCATAGAGACATAGTATTACATTTTCTATAGATTGATTGGAGGAAAATTGAGTCATTCCCATGTATGGGAGGCTATTTTTGGGTGTAATAAGTGGATTACAAGTTCCCAAAGAAATAAATTTCAAGTCATCTCTCTTTCTCCTACTCTTAGTATCAGAGAGAACACAATGTCAAGAGTCCCTAAATGCAAGTTGCCAAGAGACATCTGGAGGTGGCTTGGCAACACTCTGTGAAGCATTTGCTCTTCAGCAAACGGATTGAGCTATGCATACCACTGTCTGCTGTGGCACAGAGCTACAAATTAATTAAGTGACAAAAGGAGAGAGGGATATAGAGAGTATATTCGCATCAGCTTTCCTCTGCATTGCCTATTCTCAGGCCTGAGGGTGCCCCAAATGACATTAACAAAAAGGCCAATGGCTCCATCGCAATCCATTTCAGGCAATGGTCCTCTGAGTACTGTGCAGGTGACAGGCTGCACTAGTCACCTGACAGCGTTGGGCTGCTACTTGGAGTGCTCCATAAATGTCACACTGACAAGACCATCCTGAAACAGCAGGACATCAACTAAACACTAAAAGTAAGTGACCCAGTCTTCTCCATATCAAATCCGAGGGGTTCCAGCTAAATGAATATTTCTATAATTATTTTTGTTTTGCTTTAAAGACCAACACATTCATATGTATGAAAATTCATATTCACCTACCACCATTTTTTTCATCTAAAGGAAAACCTTTTAAACTAACTTTCCCAAAACTATTAAGCTAACAGCATAACTTAGTTAAGGCAAAAGAGTCAATAAATTTATACATTCATTTTGCTTTTTCTTTCACCATCTATCATAACATCTCATTATTCTCTTTAGTTTAAATGCATTTTCCTGATCCCAGACAACACTGATAGTCTCCCACCAGACTGTTTTTATGTAATGGCCAAACTCAGAGAGAACTAAAGAGCATGCTGGTACTTTTTTGCTAAAGGATGAGCAAAATCAGAAACAAGTTTTCAAACCAAACTTGCTAAGCAGAATGAAGTTATAGTTACAATTAGTAAGTCCTTGTCCTCTTAAAAAGTGTCTGTGTAAAGGGCTGGCCAAGTGGCTCAGTTGATTAAGAGCTCACTCAAGAATATGAGCTCTGAGCAACAGGGTCTCCAGTTCAATTCCCGGCCCGAGCTGATCTGCCGCTGAGCTGCCAACAGATGGCAGGATGGCTCAGCTAAAAAAAAAAAAAAAAAAAAAAAGGGCTGTGTAATCACCCTTAACAACTTCAGCTTCCTAGGAGTCATGTCAGGCTGGGCCAGATTTCCTCAATCTCCCAAAGAAGCTGAATGGCTTGTTATAGCCTGGAACAAGCCTTCTTTTGCAAGTCTGAAGATAATCATGTTTTGGATTTGAACTTCTCTGTTTACCCCCTAATATAGCACCCTTGATCTCTCAAATGTCACCTTCAGAACATAGGTTCTGAAGCTTAACTAGCTTCCCTTTACACTTGTGGCAAAAAAAAAAAAAAGTACGTAAGCAGAAACATATTTTTAAAATCCTGGTAACGCCCTTCCTGCCTGCCCCCCACACACCTGAAATGGCATATATCTTCATATTGTACTTCATAATTTAAGCAGAGATTTTATTATACTGAAGTTCCCATCTTGTTCTGAGGAAACTTAATCAGTTCAGTTTCCATTAAAGAGTAAACCACAAAAATTTCATTTTTTAGTTAACTTTTCAAAGCCTCAGAATTCAAAAAAAGAAAGAAAGAAAGAAAGAAAATGTCAAATATTTGAAATGTAAACCACCTCACTGTCAGATTCAAGACCAAGGCCTTAGAAAAGGAAAAGAAAGCAGTTCTACCCAGGAAACAAAGCAACTTATGCAAGTGTACAGCATTTGCAGCTGTCAGGGGGCACTTTATTTTTCACACTAATTGCCATGCATATCAAACCAAGTGAAAGCAAAAAATTCCAGAAACAGCTGTGACAATGAAGCCTTTCAAACCAAAAGAACTTTAAAAGAATTTCTGTGTGTGTATATGCATGTGTGTGTGTGTGTGTATTGTATGCAGTCACATGTATACATGCTAGAAAAAGAGACAGGTAATAAAGAAGGTTATAAATACTATTTTTTAAAAAGCTCATGCTATTTTAAAGCTATATCTCAGAATGTTTGAGTTACTACTCATTACTGGTAACCTCTACTTTCTCCTTTTTAAGTGTCAAATCAGATTCCTTCCTGGAATGAATAGAAAGTAAACTCAACCAAGGACCAAGTCCAGCCATGACTACTGCTGATCTGGCCTAATGAGCACATTTACACCTTAGGTCAGTGATGAGCACATTTACACCTTAGGTCAGTGATGCTTACACATGCACCTTAAAATAGGAAAACACAAGCCATGAGGTTAACAACACATAGAGTTCAGCCTTCTAGAAGGTTAAAGAGACTCATGCCACTGCATCAATAAAGGGTTTTGAGATTTCTGCCTCCCTCCAAATTGGACTTAACTCCAAAGCAGGTTATATTAATCTGTAATCCTGTCATAAAATGCATATTTCTATTGATTGGTGATGGATTCCAAGAAAATCCTTGATTACAAGCCCAGCTAAGCTCCCAGCTATTCGCCATTATGGACTGCCAGGTATGTGAGTGAACCATGGTAGATGTCTTGCCCAGTGATGTCCTCAGCTGTCTTCAGCCATCATTGCTAGCTGACCGAAATCACTGAAAAGACCCCAAGCAAGAACTTCCTAGTTGGGACGCTCCTAACCACTGACCCTTGAGAGATATTAATAAATTATTGTTTTAAATCCACTAAGTTTTAGAGGAGTTTGTTATAGAGCAATGGATAATAGGAACATGGAGGAGGAGTGGGATCTGAGCCTCAGGCATTGATGGATCTACAACATTTTAGAGGCAAAGACAGATGGAGAAGAATAGACAATTTCTTTAGTCATCACATGAGGCACTATTGGATGAATCATAGCAAATGGATATGTGAAGTAAACAACATACTACAGTTTCTTGGGGGGGGAAATGAAGTAATGAAAAATTCCTGTATACAATAAAATTGAAGAATTATATACCTGTTTCAAGTTTTCAAGATCTTCAGGACAACATTCTGTGGCCCTAGGGGCTTTGCCTGGGGCCCGGGTAGGAATACAGTCCCTAGTGTAGAAAGATGAGTATTGAGGATCTCTGGTCTCCAAAGAGTCCTAGTTATATAGATCTGAGTGCTAGTGACACTTGCCAACACAAAGGGTGTGGCTTCTGGATTCTAAACAGGTAGGCGTGCATGTTATGGGGTTTGGCGGAACATTCTTACATGGACCTTATGACCCTGCTTCAGCCTAGGTTGATGCATGAGGAATCCAAAAGGTAATAAGATTTGGGGATCTCACATGGCCTACACCCCTTTGAACCCATCTCGGTTTGGAAACTTCAGAAGAACTGCTCCTCTCCTTTCAACTTCTGGGAGTCTACTTAAACTCTGAGATATTACAGAAATTCCAGGCAATTTCATAGCTCCTATCATCTACTCTTTGTTGTCTCAAGATTTGTGCTACTGAATCATTTATTGACTGATACATCGATTCATTCAGGGGCAAAGAAGAGGAAGGAGAATTTGGAAAAATTCACATGAATAATTTCCCAAATCCCTATTAAGATTTAATTGTGAGTAGCAATATAAGTAAAAGAGAAAAGGCTGCTGAGGTCAGCTAGGAAGAACATGATATGAGGAAGAGCACTATAACTTTCATTGCAAAGAGTTTTTCTCTAGCTCCCTGTTTTTCTCTTGGTTGATTGTGATGGGAAAAGAAATTTACAAACAAAAATTTCTATAGTCCAAATTTTGGAAAACTTACAGCGTATTTTCATTTGCCTCTGGGTATCTTTTTTTTTTTTCAATGGGTTAAAATGCTGTCTGAAAAATGTATATTATGCATAACCCTCAAAAATCCAACAGATTATTTCTTATAACACTTCTATGGGAATTAAAGAGACAAGGAGAACTTAGGAGAATAGAATTTAATGTTCTAAACTAACAAACTTTGGTTACAAAGAATTTCTTACCATGATACCTGTATGAAGCATTATGTAATGCACAGTTTGAGTGACATCAGCTGCGTGAATCAGATTGTGATAAGGATTTTTGTACTTGCTGTAACCAACTTCTAAAGCTTCTGCAAAGGCAATGAGGCAAGAAACAGGAATCTGCGGAAAGTAATAATTATGATTATATTTTACCCAAAGAGTAGCTCTAAATCAACAGGAATACAATAATATTGTGGATGGGACACATTCTTGAGCCAGATGTAGGCAGAGTTTCTTAAGGTAAATGTGGACTGTTCTGAAAAACCACTCCATTAACCTGTTAGTTTTCAATCCTGAGAAGGATTGTAACCCCTAAGTGTTTAACTGGTAGATAAAATAACAGTTTTACCCATACTGTCATCTTTAAATGTTTATATCTTCCAGAGTCAAGTCAGAAGTCTAGTGCTTAAAAGGGTAAAATTTCCCATTAGAGTTGGTGAAGTCTAATTTTTCTATCTGTAATACAAGGAATTAAAATAAATGACCTCCCAGTACCTTCTACCTCTAAACATGTCACGATTCTACAGGTAATGATAAAAGGTACAGGCTGCAGAGTACTCAAAAATCTGGATCAAATCTGTTGCTTAGATGGCTCTAAATTAAGTTAATTAGAAGCTTTTTCATTTTAGTTTAAGAATAGCTGTCAATAAAGGTTTATTCTGTGTTTTAAGAACACAGAAGATCATATTTCTTTAAAACCGCTTTCATGTAGAGCTTTCAATCTCTGCATGACTGTTCTGTGAGTAATTCAAGGGGATGTTGTATCTCATTGAAATAAGGTTATAATGGCCTCATGATATCCAAGAGGGTATATAGCTATGTCAGTGAGTCGTGGAGGATGGCTTTATCATGTGCTGAATTCATTCCCCTAGTTCTGTGGCCTGTCAACTAGAAACATTACAAAATGCACTGATAAATGGCTCAATGTTCTGCTTTTTCATTGTTATTCAGATAACTAATTCTAAGAGCATTTCACTTTTGTTCCATGTTTCTGACCTTGAAACGGTTGATAAGATCGTATCTGGTAAACAGTTCATAAATCATAAACTTCAAACTATGTTCTCCACTTGCTTCATTTAAGGCAAATACATCAAAAGACCATTTATCAACATCCTGTAGAAAATAAAAGGAAATACTTTAGGTGGCAAATTCATATAGTTCTGTTTCTTTCCATGAAAAATTCCTGGAAATATTAGGCATTGTACATTCAACAGGTCAGATTTTAATTCAGCACATCAGACTATATTTTTGACCAGTGTCTGATATGACAGGGCCACTTAGTATCTATGGGTGCACTAAACTGAGGCCACGGTGGTTCATGTAGTGCTAACACCTCCCTCTTAATCCCAAGGTTATCAAACTTGATGTAATAAACCTGACAACATTTTCATACTACCCTTATCCTAAATCTCTCTCCCAATTCATAACAGCAATAATTTTCCCAGAGTGGGCCTTATTTTAAGGTGGAATTCCAGGTTGTGTGGGTGATGTCAATTGAGAGATAAAGGGAAGACAGCCCCAATTTCTCTTTTCCCACCCACTCACCTGCTACATTGTTTGAAATTCCACCCACTGTAGGAGTTGGTAATTTGGTTTAAATCTTTGCTATTTTATATCTTCTTTTAAGATGCAAATACACTAGAGAGAGTATATACTACCTTATTACTCACTCTAACCTAAGCTGATTCATTTATACTTTCCTCCAGGGACAGATGGTAAGACAAAGAAGTGGGTCTTTTGACTGAGGAGGAGACAAATGGTAATTTTGGCGTTTCAGGCAATTCCCTAGTGAAGCAGTCAGGCCTGTAGGGAAAGAGGTGCTCTAGGAAAGTGCCCTGGAATTACCTTAAGCAAAATCTTGCTACCATAGCTAGAGTGGTTTGATATACCTGTTCACCGCCCTCCTTCCTATAGTGAAGGGGCAAAAATTGTGGAGGAATCCACAAAATGGACTTGTAGCAAGTGATATCAGTCCTATACATTAGGGAGGTTTTCATGTAAAGTTTGAGCTCCAATGCTAAATAAAACCACTGAAATTAAAAAAAAAATTAAAGAAATGCAGCAGATTCAGTGCTAATGATTATCAAGAATTATTAGCAAAAAAGGTTTGGTATTGAAGAGTAAGTGGACACCCTTAAAGCTATGCACTAATTTTGAATTTGGGCAGGCACTGGTTAGAATTTCATTCATTAACATGTTTTTACAGAGGAGGCTAACTGCTGTAGCATGCTAAAACTAAACTGAAAATCTGATAAAAAGCATTCAGTCTCTTTTAAGAATATTTCCTTTGAAAAATAGTAACAATAACTTTAAATGGTCTTTTTAATCACTTGGAAGCAGCAATAAAATATTTTTTGAATTGCTGGTGAACCTTTGCTAAATTCCTTGCATTTAGCTCTAATTTGATCCCTAAACGCTTGCTTTATCTGTTTGTCAATGTACAATCTCTAAAAGTTCTGTTAGAAGACATTTTAACATCAGTAAAGCTCAAAGGAGGCCAGCAAATCTTTTATCAAATTCCAAAGCTAATACAGAAGAATTAGTTCAGACCATCACAAGGCTGCTATTTACAATCCCCAAGAGACATTTCCCACTGGGTGAAAGGTTAGTTCTCCATTTCTTGGGTACTTTTTATCAACAGTGATGACTACATTTGTAAACTAATGCAGATGCTTGGCTTTTGTTTGTCAGATTGAGAACAAAGAAGACAAAGAGGTACCTCAGGAAATAAGAATTATTTCACTAAAAATATTCTTTATTTAGTGAGAGTTAGTGCATATGTTTTTTTCTTTACATTACATTTTAGAAAAATGTTTACATTCTCTCATACTTAAATATTTTGTTAGTTGGTTTCTAAGCAGATTCCTAAAATAATAAATAAATAAATAAATAAATAAATAAATAAATAAATAAATAAAGTAGTCTTGCCCACAGTTCAGGAAATAATGAGAAAATCAAAATTTATCAAGAGCTGAGGAGTAATTAATATCCTATAATGTGACATTTCAGTTATATACTTTTCATTATTTTAGCTTTAGAAACGTAAATATAAAAAAGCATCCAGGAAAAATAAACAACCTTTTTAAATTAATAAGATTAAAATCTAATATGCATCAGAGAAAAAAACAAATGCAAAGGGGATGCTTAAAAGTAAATTAAAGAACAAAAGAAAGCAATATAAATTTGCTAGTAAAGTAGTTTAATGCACCAGAAATCAGGCAACCCAGGATATTCTGTTGCCAGTTTCCTTTAAATTCTTGGTTAATACAGGAAAACCACCATGAATCTGTTAGAGAAGACAAAGTTGAATTTCCCCCACCCAAATTAAGTGATAGAAGGAAATAAAGAATGTTGAATGATAGTTCTACAAAATGCTTCTGTAGAAATAAAATCTAGGAAGACTACACACACACACACACACACACACAATGGAGACAAGTAAGTGAGCCAACACTTTCACCACTTCAGAGTTTTGACTTCCAGTTATTTCTAACACATTCAATACTTTAATACAACTGGGCCTTAGTCTAGGGCAGGCCTCAGAAAAGCAGAGACAAGACACATAGATTTTGTTTGTTTGTTTACTTTCTTAATTTTATCTTGCTTTTTTTATTTCCTCAAACCTAAAATTCTAAACAATTTTCTTCCATATATTTTGTCCTTTAACAATATTTGACTGAAACATCTTTTTATAATGCATTCAACTTTTCCATATTATATACAAAGCAAAATATGTATGTATATTCTGACAAGTCTTGGTGCTTTTAAAACTGAATTCAAGATCCATGTACATAAAGCATAAAGAAGGAAAAATCACACGTGTGTGCACACATGCATGTGCATTGATACAGTTTATCAGTGTAAATCAATCCACATTTAAGTCAATGACTCATGATTTGGAACACATGACATTTTGTAAAATGGCTAAATATTTTTTACATACCAATATGTATGCTGCAGCAAAGACCTATTCTCGTTTTCTCCCAGCCATTTTAAGAAGATTTTTTTTAATGACTATTTGAGAAACTAAAATAATTGAAATTATTTCACCTTTAATGTTATTATGACAGCCTCTGGATATGCCAAACCAACCATGTGATAGGACTTTCTGTACATCCTAAAAAAGAAAAATAAGTATATATATGTATATATGCATACAAATCACTCAAAGTTTTCAACTATTTCTTAAATATAAGGGAAAAGATTGCTTTGACTCATTCACCTTTTATCATTAGTCACAGGCTTCCTTTGTCTCAATAATAAGTATGGTCACCATTTATTAAGCATCTACAATGTGACAGGTATTAATATTATTTTGTTTACACTCAGCCATCGTATAAAGTCAATGTAATTTTAGTTTCTCTATAAAGATCTCTTTCCCTTAACTTCATTTTATTAAAAGGGACTGTCCTTTGTATGTACAACATCACTTTCTAGCATGTCACCCTATCAATGACAGCAGAATATTCTTGCTTTGTGTCCATTTGCGTGCCAAAATTTTTGGACTGGAAGTTGAATACTTGTGGAAGTTGAATAACATATTTCTCTTGAGTCTTTTATAATATGGAAGTAATAGAAGGGAATAAGAAGTATCATAACAATTTGCACAGCTTTTTTTTTTTAAGTTAAGAATATTGCAGAAGACAATATTAACAAAGATTGCTTAACTTTACTAAAATTGTCATTTAATATCATTTAAGAAAGATTATACAGAACAAAGTTATTTCCATTTCTATAACAGCATCAATAAGAAAATATTTTTATTAATCAGTAATTTGTTGGATTTTTTTCCATCTGCCTATGGGCAACCAAGATACCCATAAAAACCCAAATATAAGAAATTCCCCCATAGAGTCATATGAGAATAGAACCAATGTGATACCCTAATGTGTAGAAATAGCAATAACCTTCTATTCTATGCATGGTTTCTCCACAAAGTCCTGGAAACAAAGAATTCAACTAATTATTAACATGTATATTAACATGCATATTAGTCCACAAGCAAGCTGCATTTCTAGACTCTATTACTGTAACTTCTCCCTCCCCCTCTCCCGCCCCCCAAAGTGCCTGGACAGAACCATAATTTAATGATTATATCATTAATTTATACTGGGGCTCAACATAAGAGATAGCTATTTAAAAATTATTCTGCATCTTCTATAAAACTGCTATGAAAGGCATTAACATTTTGATTGAATGTACATTATATTAAAAATCCATAAGACATATTACTCAACTTTTATGTAAAAGCTATCATTTTTTAAGATAATAAAAACCAAGTAATTCATCATGCTTTCCTTTTTAATCTTGACTTCTTGGAATCTCAGAATTAAAATATTGTTTATGTATATCTCTAGCCGAGGCTTTCTGGATAAAGCATCTCCCCATTTTATTACAGAGACATTGTTACTTTATTTCCATGTTTTCATTTTATGTTTCTTTTAAATGACTTTAAGTAATTTTTGGATGTGGCTGATCAGTTATCATAAAAAAATCATCATTATCCTCTATTGGAAAATTTCAGAACAGTTTATAAATAAAGACTTACACTAATTACTCCATTGAGGTAGGAATAATTAATCTTGCAGGGCAAAGAAACTATTAACAACTTTATAAAAAACTCAGCAAATAATTACTACCAATAATGATATTTATTAGGTTGTTAGGTTTTTTTTGAGAAAACAGTCTTTTCTGTCCATTTTCTAGTCATTATTACTAAAATAAAATGGAGATATGGGGAAATGGAAGGGCGATAGACAAAACAAAAGGTCAATATAAAAATTAATCAGGAATAGAAATTTTAAAAATTAAGTAACATTAAACCAGTTTGACTTCATGTCACAGAAAGGCAATATGATGTAACAAAGAGAATAGGTGCTTTGAATAACAGGTTAGCCATTCACTAGCTGTGTGTGAACTTCAGAAAGCCATTTAATGTCACTCATCTGTAAAATGAGGATAATTATAAGCTTTTTATGAAGAGTACATGATATAAATGCCTAGTGTAATAAGTACTCAATACAAGAAAGTTGTTATTATTATTATTATTATTATTATTATTATTATTATTATTATTACTACTACTACTACTAATCATATTACTATTCTCATTCTTCTACAGCCAAAACCATTGATCCAATTCTCAGTGGGAACTCTGACACTATTGAATTTCTTAGACTTGGAATAGGTTAAGGAATGGATATCTGAAATCAGAATGAGTGTGAGAGAAAATTAATATGGTTTCCTCACACGAGCAAATGCTTGATATATTACAAATTGCTGCAAAAGAATAATGAATTTCCTGGGCTTGTACAGGTAGTAAAGTTCCATCTGGACATATGGTGGATTATTTTTGCAAGTTTTTATGATAGGTACAGAATATAATTCAAAACTTAAAATAAAATAAAATAAAACTACCCATCTCAGACACCATGCTGGGCAACAGAATACTTATTGCAGAACAGCACAAATACAGTTGGTGCTTTCATGGGGCTTAGTCAGTGGTGAAGAGGGACAATGAATAAGAAACAATATATGATTACAAACAGTGGTAAGTGCTATAAGGTAAACCACTGGTTGGGGTAGAGAAAGTGATGAACATATGACAGAGTGATCAGGGAAGGCTTCTGGAAAGATGAAAAAAGGCCAGGCAGGGTAGAGGGTGGGAAAAATCATTTCTGATGGGTGTATTAGTAGGAGTAAGGGACCCAAGTTAGGAAAGAGTTAGGGATGTTCATGAAGTTGAAATGAGACTGGTGTAGACATTCAGTCATGGATGAAAGTAGCGTTAGATGGGTCTTAAAGGTGAAAGGGGGCCTAATCCTACAAAGCCACAATATAGAAATTGCCATTAATATCAAGTGAAATGGAAACCATCAGGTGATTTTAAGCTTAATGGTGACAAGAACTAATTTATAGTTTAGAACAGCACTGTAGAATGACTTGTTTGGAGAGGGCAAGTGAGGAAGAGGGTAGCCCAGCTAGAAAGCTATTGTCATACTTCTGAGGGCAGATAATGAAGGCTTAGGTTGGAGTTGCAGGAGTGGAAATGAGAAAGAGAGCAGGTTCAGGAAGCATTTGGCTAAGCACATTGCCAGGACTGGCCGAGGTAGTGAATCTTGTGGGGAATGCTTGAGAGAAGGTTCAAGGAGGCTTTCTTACTTTCAAGATTGAAGATGATTATTTTTGAAAACTCAAGATAAGCATTGCCCACTATTGTTATGTACTTACTAATGGGGATTCGAGGAAAATAGAAAATATTTCATTTCCATGTGTTTGTAGCATATTGATTTCTCCAAGACAGCTTACTAATTTAGTTACCTAAAATACATTTTGACATTTCTTTAGGCAGTTAAATAAAATATTTTGGGTGGCACTTAAAAAAAATGAAAATTTAGCAAGTCAATATATTTAACAAAATTCTTCTTAATCTTCTAGTGAGTGGAAATGGAAATTCTGTTGGTTTACTTCCACATTTGCATTTCTTTTCAGTTTGCCAAGTTCTGCCATATTTTCTTACACAAGAAAAATAATTTACATTCCTTCAGTAAATCAAACATACTCCATCCACTACTCTAGATATTTTCAATTTGATGTTATGGAAAACCAGTAAGTATCACACACTTGCCTAAGTTGTTTTTAAAAATAGGAATATGGTTATAGAAATTCTTTCTCTCCAGCCCTACCTCCCTGTTTCAGATTTCTAGTCCCATCTGGCAGAATTAGGACCAGTTTATGTACTAAGGAGCAGAGGGCGGGGGTCACATCACCAAACTCATCAAATTGCTTGTAATGAGGATACTTTTATCAAAGCCAATTCAATATGATTAAGAAATACTCAAAATAATTTGAATAATCATTGAGTGGTTGTAATTTTAGGTAATACAGGCACAAACTAAGATCCTAGAAGCTTTATGTGCGGAGGTTATAATACATTTTAAAATCACATTGAATACTTCTTGCAATGCATTCTCATTTGCATTTTTAGAAACCCAAGTGTGCTCCCCATTCCTTCCTTAGCAGAGGAGAATTAAAGTTTATAATGTTCATTAGAGATAATGACTGGAGATGTCAGAAGATAAAAAATGATGTGGTCTCCATTAAATTTAATTTTAAGTATATTGAAAAAATTCTGTTCCTCAATTTTATTAGTTCCCAAAACATTAAAATATTCTTTTTATATATAATTTAATATAATGTCATTGTTTTTTAATGTGAGGTTTTTCTAATAACTAGTTTTCAACGTTATCAAATGTAACACTTTTATTTCAAGTCTTTTTGTAGTTTTAGTTCTGGAACATCTTGTTTTGTAGACAGAAAAATAAGCTGTGTTCTTAAGAACTAAAATTGGGTCATATTAACATGTATTTCACATTATAAACTGGTGATTTGATTCAGTGGTCCCAGGGGCCATCAAATATCCCTTGCTTCAGTGACAGAACTGTTAAAAAAATTCTTCAAAAGTGGACATGAGAGAGCTTTCCGCTCATAATGCAAAGAGAAGATTCTTTTCTCTCTTAACTGCAGAGAAAGGCCTGCTTGATTTTGATATGTAGTATAGAATTTATTTTATGAGGTGTTACATTTTATTCAGGTAAAATTAGTTGCATTATATTTGAATGTGCTATAATTATTTTTAAACAGTTATTCACAAAAATTCATTGGAGGTAAATGGTCATTCAAAAGCCTTTGCTTTTAGTCTTTAGGTCAATTTAAAATAATTTAAAAATAACTTTTATTTCCAGGACAAGAAATAGGTAAGTTCATCGTCAAGTCCTAAATCTGTTCATTCTAGGTATACTTACGATTGCACTTTTCCTCAATAAGTAAAATATAGAATTCTCATAACTTTAAGAGAGTAAGTATGTGTGTTGACCTTCAAACTATACGGCTTGAGATACCAGCAATTTCACTTACCTTTCCACAAAAATTCCAGCTTGAACAGCATGCACAATGCTCCGAAATTTTGGTTTTTCCTCAGATTTCTTTTTCATCATCCCCATTTTCCGTGTAAAGGTAGAAGCCAACCAGTCCCGGACTTCCAATGGGACTGAGTCTGACTGAATGTCACTGAGCTCATCATCGGTGTCCAGCAGTCTTCTACAAAAATTTATACCAATTAAACTTTAGAAAAAAGTGAAGAAAAGTAATAATAAAATGAGCATTGCAATAGGTTTTAATATATAGAAAATCACTCTCTGATCATCCCTCAATATGACTATCTAAAGAAAAACGATTGGCTAACATTTAGAAACCTCTGAATTACTCACATTGATCATCTTCCAAAGGTAAGGACTAATGGATTTGAGTATTTGCAGATTCACAAACATTTAAGTACAATAATACCAGTCTGGTGAGATCAACTGTTAATATCATGAATATAATATTCTAATAATGAATAAAACTAAGATAAGATAAGTGACGAGTTCACAAACAGATGCCTGCTATTCAAGGAAGCAACGGGGATGGAAAGAAAAAAGGGGGGTTGAAGCCAGCAAAATTGTCTTATATAATAATCTGTATATATTGTACAGATATTACATGCTATTTGAATAAGGCCTTGCAGTTTACAAAAGTCATCCACATGTGCTATTTCATTTGACTGTTATATGTAAATTTTAGGAAAATAGTATGCACTCTAAAAAAAAATTCATTCTGACATCAACATTACAGGTAAAAAAGTGAAGGAAAAAAAAGATAAAAACAAATGAATTAATTTGAAAACTCATTTTAGGAGAACGAGCCAGTGTTAAGTGAAAGAGAAACACCTCCAGTTAAGAGCAAATGCTATTTTGAGGGCAGAGATCTGATAGGTTTAGAACTGCTGGCCAAGAAAATCAACTGAGTGAAACCACTGCCCTGCCACTCTCCTGTATAGCTCCAGCCACATAGATAACAAGCAATAATAGCTGCCATTAGGCTGGTCAGCTCCAGTGGCCCACAACTTCCTAAAGGTCTAAACTGGTGAGATAGTTTGAAAGGCTCCCCACAAAATACAAAAACAGCTTGACAGGAAAGGTAGACCTGGCCTCCAGGAGGTAAGAACACAGGCCACCTCTGTCTGACCCCTGACTCAGTTATTGCCTTGCCAGGACACCAATTTAATAACTGAGAGCTATTTTGGGCACACTTGAGATTTGACCTTTGGGTTCCTCTCCCTTTGGTAAATGTCTTTGCATAGAGTGAGGCCTAAAAATATGAGCCTCTGATGGGAAGGTAGCCAGGGATGACAGCATGTGCTAAAGCCTCCAGAACAAGTCACATACCATCTCGAAAGGGCAGGGACCAAGGAAAGGAGAAAAAAAGAAGGAAGCAGGCCCAAGGCACCCAATGCCATCAAAAAGAGGCTCAAAAGATATCACCTCGTCTATGTGTTGCTATTTTCTATAAACTTTTATAGGACCATCATTTGCCAATATTTAGCTCTCATGGTATTAAACAATCATGAATGAATTTATGATACGCCTTATGAAAAAACACACACAACTTAAGTGCTGCGGTTACAAAACTACATGTATACATACGAAGATAAAAAAGACTTACATAGTTGGAAGTTAATGTTGATTAATACTTATTCTATATCATTTTTAAGTTTCTTTGAGGTCTTACGTTTGGGTGCTTTTGATTTACCCTTAATACACTGATGTTGCAATTTAAAGCAACATTCATTTTTTTCTCCTTTTGCTCATGTTAGATTACATTCTTTAGCCAATTACAGCAAGACATTATACCATATGGTTTGAAAATTTCAGGGCTTATGCCATTTCTATTATTATCAGTTATGCCATTTTTATGATTTCTTATGTCATGAGCAAACATGACTGCAGAGCAAGACGGGTGGAATGTGAACCATTGTGGTGTAATACTGTGACATCACCAAGCTCCAAGAATTCTACTATTGTCTTGTTTTTATCAACTCCTCTAAGTACAATGACAGACACATAGTAATGGTTGCCAATTGCTCCTTTGATGTTGATGACTTTATGGTTATATGTCCTAAACTCATAAACTGCTCAAGACAGATGATCAAACATGACAAAATCAGCAGATGGAAATGAGAATTCACATAGAGATGTGATACGCAGGAGTCGGGTAATCCTAAATCATGAGGCATGATGTTGTTTACTGAGAAGGAGGTATAATCTCAGGAAGAAAGAGTGATGTGGATTAATTAGTGGATATTGGAATAAAGGAAGACTATGTAAAGAGAAAAGCAAGGAATATGCTATTGTATAATTTAAAAAGAAATCTCGAGGGACGGCCGGTTAGCTCAGGTGGTTAGAGCGCAGGCTAATAACACCAAGGTTGCTGGTTTGATTCCCACATGGACCAAGGAGCTGCGCCCTCCACAACTAGATTGAAGACAACTACATGACTTGGAGCTGATGGGTCCTGGATACACACACTGTTCCCCAATAAAATTTAAAAACAAAGAAATCTTGAAAAAGCAACAAATACCTCTGCAATGGCTAATTTTATATGCTACCATGGCTAGGTAATAGTGTCCACGTATTTGGTCAAACAGCAATCTAGTTGCTGTGAAGGTGTATGTTGACGTGACTAATATTTAAATCAGTAGACTTTGAGTACTCTCCATAATGTGAGTGGGCCTCATCCAATTAATTGAAGGCTTCAAGGGATAACACAGAGGAAGAAATTCTGCCTACCGACTACCTTCAGACTCAAGATTGCAACATTTACTGCTGCCAGAATTTCTAGCCATTGTCAACCTGCCATGAAGAATTGCATCTTGCCATCCCCCACAATCACAAGAGTCAACTCTTTAAAAGCTTTCTCTCTCACTCCCTTCATTGCCTTTAGGCCTTTAGGTTAGTAAATACAGTATAATGGCTAAGGATTATATATATATATAATCCTGGGCTTTTGTTAGAGAATTATCATAAACAATTTTTCTATACATTTATCTAAGATGTGAAAATATCTGAATACTTACATAAGATTATGTCACATGTAAAACACGTAAGACTACAGCCTGCTTTCATTTTATTTTTGAAATCAATTTGTGCAAGTAGCTTGCTAAAATGGGACCTGAAATACTCACAATGAATTTTGCTTTCAAATCATCTAACAACTTTATTGTTCTTCATCCTAGTGTTAGATGGCAGAGTGAACATAATTGTGTACTCTGCAGTGCTCCAAAAAATGACTAACATAAAACTAACAACATAAAAAAAACTAACAACATAAAAAAAAATCATTGGTGCATTTTTCTTGGGAATTCTTAAAATGCACAATACAGAAAAGAATAAGGAGTATACATGTAAAATGTTTTCACTGTTGACCTCTGAAAAAGGCTTCCACTGATGTTTGATGTAACTTTTTCTTTAGTCCCAATGGAGTCACTAAAGCAGAAAATGAGGGTTCCTACACGTGAACTATGCATTGATGGGTGGTTGGCAAGCTGTGAAAACTGACCCTGCATCCAATCAGAACTTAACCGATCCTTGGGAGCTATTTATATTCCAAATTTTCTCTTGAAATCAGATGACACAACTCCCAAAGGGCTTATATTTTGAACTAGAAAGTTTGTAGGGGAAGGGAATAAAGAAGGAGGCGGTCCCGGAAGGGGAGGTCATGGGATTTTGACTCTTACAATTATATCAGTGCAAATATTTCTTTTCACGGTGAATGCTTGGAAAGTTATTATAGCCATGTCCCCACATTGTTATTTCTGGGGAATAGGTGCTCACATTTACACCTATTGAGAATTAAAATTCAAGTGCTGGATAAAATTCAAGTGCTGGAGAAACTGGCTTCCCTAGTTTGAAATGTTCTTGTTCCTGTTTAACTATTATTATAAGGGACATTTATAACCATCCTTTGTAAAGGACATTTCAACAAGCAAGTACTCATTTAATTCTGCCCCGAACATTTGCTGGGCCGAGGGCAGGAGCACACTTCTCCCAAATACCATATAATTAAATATTTTAAAGTTACATATCAAGTGAATAAATTGTTAAATATGCCCTATCCTCCCACCTTTTCATAAGTTTCATAAAAGCCTGACAAGTTGAGTTTGAATTAAAAACTCTCAGCTCTTATGTGACAGGGCTGGGCCGTCTGGCTGGGGACATCTACTTGACCTTCTGCTCAGGTCCTCGCTGCACAGGCAGGTGGACACTGCAGCCTCCCAGTACAATCTGTGTCAACCTGCTTCTTGGCCACTCTTTAGGGGTGGAGGGGTACACACTCCAACTGTGTTCTGGGCCCCCTCAGGAGGAAAGACCTAAGGATGAGGCCCATAAAGACTTAGGAGACAGTCTAGAAGACCTTACAGCAGAGAATTTTGGAGTGTCAGTGTCAAGAATATGGTAGAGGGCACACTGGGCAGGGGAGAGAATTCCAGTGTCCAGAGGAAGACGAAGAGGGGCATGGGTTTCCAGGTTCTTCTTGGCCTTGGAGAACCTATCATCCCAATGGGGAAGAGCACACTCAAAGAGGGCCATTATTGAGCACTCTAAAATGAGGGGTAGTGTTCAGGGAAGCAGTTACAATGACTCTGGGTTAAGGGTGATACTGAACTCATATGTGATAAACATCTTCCCAGTGAGCCTTTCCAGGATGGATGGGTAATTGAGAAAGGTTGATCTTTCTGCAGTATGGGTATTCTTTGGGGTTAAGCGGTTCCCTCCTAGGCAAGCTCATTAATGCTATTTTTTTTATCAACACATATCTATGCTCTGAGCTGCCTGTGTTTCCCTGCCCCCTGCAAAAACAAAAGCAAAAAAAAAAACAAAAAACAACAACAAAAAACCCCAAAGGGTAACAATAAAGGTTCACCCAGACTTAAGAGCTATCTGAGGATATAGATGATAATATCAGCTAACTTTATTGCTTACTTACTATGAACCAGGCCAGGAGCCAAGCTTTATGTCATTCTCATTTAGTCCTCATAATATCAATGAAGAAGACACAATTATTATCACTGTCCCTATTTTACTGATGAATAAATTGAGACAGATACCTTGAGATTTGCTCAAAGTCACACAACCAGGAATGGTTGTGCTGCTTTTTGAGCTCAAATCTTTTGGATTTCATAGCCTGTTTTTAACTGCAGAACTATCCTTCACCTGAAATGCAAGTTTTCCTTGCTAAGTACCCAGACTACCTTCATATTCAGACAATAAAAATATCATTAATCGTTATTCTCTATCCCATAATTACCTTGAAATTCAGGGTTCAAAATAATTGATCTTAAAAAAGTTGTACAGGAGTTTGGCCCATCAGAGCATTTTTGGTTGGAGGAAGCTTAAATTTATTTCCCAAGACTGGTATGTTGAATCATTTTCTCATAGAGAAATATATCTAGAAGGTGGAATTTCAGGATATTTTGAAGTACAGTAAGCTAAATGTCAGGATAGGAAAAGGAAATATGAGTTGCCATATCGAGTTGTCAGTAAACTACTTCCTCAGTGCTAAATAAATTTGCAGTAATTTTTCCTAGCCAACACCAAGGATATTTATTTATTTATTATTTATTCCTTGTTTTGTTCTAAAAGGGACTTAAAACAGCAGGCTCACTAGTTGATTTCAACATGTTTTTTGTTTGTTTTGTGTTTTATTTTTGGCAATTTTCTTTCCTTTTTCTGTCTATCTGGTAGCTTTGTTCAATATTTCCTTTGTTTTGATTAATTTTTCTTTTTCTTTCTTTCCTTCTTTGTTTTTAACTGTGAGAAGATGACCGCTATATCTGAGTGACTATGAAGACTAAATATTTGGGTGGACAAGTCAGTTATGCTGACCTTAGCTCAATTCTCAAGAGCAAATCTTGGCTAAAATGAGGTCAGCTAAGGGGAGTGTTAAAGTTAGAAGCAGCGTTCTCCATGTTAAGGGCTAAGGAGGGCTCTGCACCTCCTCTGTATCCACAGCAGGAAGCAGAGGCCCAGGCAGAGGAGGGCCCCCCAGGACAGGCAGAAAGTCCTGGGGGAAATGTTGGAGGAATCAAGTTGCTTGGAAAGTTAGGATCAGGTTGTATTTTTGGATTCAGTTGGGATATGAAAATTGAGGGACTGGGTGAAGCAGAAAGCTGCCCTAGGCCTCACTGATGACTCTTGACTTTCCACCAGGAAGTCCTCTTGGCTCAAAAATATCTTTGAAAATATTCCTTTAGGCTCAAAGCCTCACATTCCATTAATTACTATTTATAATAATAGTAATAATAATAATAATAATAATAAGCATCCTCTGTGATTAAAATAACTGCCCCTGGAGTCAGACTCCTGGCTTCATCGCCTATTAGCCATGTGGTCTTGGAAAATATATTTCATCTGCATGAGTCTCAGTTTTTTTCTCAGTAAAATAGAGATGATGATGATGATGACGATAATAATAATAATAATAATAATAATAATAATATCCCTAATATTATTATATATATTCATCCTCACAAGCTTGTGAGGATGAAATGGGTAAATGCACAGAAAGCACTTAGAACAGCGCCTGTCACAAAGCAAACCCTCAGTAAACTCCCAACTATTTACACATCTGCTTGAATTAGTCTAAGCAGATTTCCTATTTCTGACATGTAGAAAAGAAGAGTTCAGTGGGGATGGAAGTGTTTGGGACATCATGGGAAGAAGTTGGTCCAAGTGGACTTTGGGGAACCAAAGAACAACATAAGGATTTTATGGGTTGTCAGGAGAAAGGGCAAGGAATCTCCAAAAATATTTTTACCTACTTTAAAATTTTACCAAGTAAAAGAGGCAAATTCATAGAGACAGAAAGTAGAATAGAGGTTACCAGAGGCTGAGGGGAGGGGAAATGAGGAATTATTATTTAATGGGTACAGAGTTTCTGTTTGGGATAATGAAAATGTTCTGGTAACGGACAGTATATCTGGTGATGGTTGTATATTTTAAATGTACTTAACTCCACTGAACTGTACACTTAAAAATGGTTAAAATGGTAAATTTTATGTTATGTACCATATTTTCCTATGTATAAGACACTCTCATGTATAAGACGCACCTTAATTTTGGGGCCCAAAATTTGAAAAAAAAATGTATTACATAAAGTTATTGAACTCAAGTTTTATTCATCATGAAATTCATACAACTCCTCATCACTGTCAAAACTCCCAACCATTAGCTTGTCCTCATCTGTGTCTGATGACGAATCACTGTCTTCATATATTGCCTTCTCCTCAGTGGGAAATGCAAGTTAAAAAATCTACAACCATTGTATAAGTCCAAATTTTTCGGAAAAGGGTGCGTCTTATACATGGGGAAATACGGTATATTTTACTACAATACAATAATATGTACCCAGTACTGATCTTTTTCCTGCTCTACTTTCCAGGGATCATATGTTGCCCCTCCTAATCAGGGCATTCCATGTTCCATCTAACTGTGTATCCTTCCAAGATTACTAACAGCACAGAGATGAAGCCATAGGGCCTATGGTCTCCCACATCTGGGAGTGGTGACCACACCACAGACTGAAGGACAGGCCTGCCTTCCCAGTGCCCAGCAATTGTTGCTGTGAGGCTAATCTCCAATTCAGCATCTTTTGCTGACTGCCCCTATTCCATGATGAAACTTCCTGGTTGCGGGAGGTGTTTCAGCACAAAGTCTTTTCATGTGTAACTTGGGGCAATATTTGGTCCATGCACTATTAATAAGACCTTAAAACTCTAATGATTACATTTGTAGCATTATCTCTTTTTTGTAGCCTAATTTTGACACCCTCTAGTCCCATAGTTCTCTCTTTTTTTTTAATTGTATTATTATTATTATTTTAAATTGTATTGGGGAACAGCCATGGTCATTGGTTACACATTGCTTCCATGCTACAATGGCATAGTTGACTCTTTTAGGGAGGGCGCAGCTCACAGTGGCACATGCGGGGATTGAACTGGCAACCTTGGCGCTATCAGCATCACACTCTAAACAACTGAGCTAACCGGTCACCCCAGCCCCATGTTTTTAAAGCATGGTCCCCAAACCAGCAGAATCATTAGAGCCTGGGAATTTGTTAGAACTGGAACTTGCAGAGCTCTACCCCAGACCTGTAGAATTAGACACTATCTGGGTGGGACCCAGCACTCTGTTTTACTAAGCTCTCCAGGTGATTCTCATGAATATTAAAATTTGAGAACTGCTCTCGTCCATTCATAGCTTTCCAGAAATGGAAAATTTCTGCCAAAGAAGTGAGATTGAATCCTCTTTTATAATGTGAACTTAGCAGCACTGCTTATTTCCATATACCCATTGTTTCACTTTCAGAGATGGAGTGTGTTGGTGAACTGTATGGGAAAGGACTGGCAGAAGAATCTCCCCGAAGTTACCTTAATTGATGAAGCTTTTATACTGGTGCTACAAATGAGAATTATCTGCATGTTACTTGACTGAAAAATAGAAGAGTAAAATTCTCATCTATTCTCTTAGCAACTTTCAAATATGTAATAGAGTGTCATTAATTACAGTCACCATGCTGTACAGAGAGTCAGACACTCAGGGTGGAGAATGGATGCTAAGAAGAGCTGTGATATATTCAGAGGACAGAAGTGTGAGGGAAGACAAGAAATATATTTCTTTCTAAACCTATGGGCCAAAATAGTAGAAGCAATGACAAAAGGAAGTTAACAATAGATAAACAGAATAGCAAAAAAAATTATCAATGTGTAGAGAATATTCTTCATAAATATTTGTTGAATAAATGTATAAAAACATAGGCAGAGAGTCTCTGGTCTTAGAGGTTGTTAAAACAATCATGTATTTTCAGTGGTTAGGTGAGGAATAAAGTCATTTTTTTGTTTGTTTTGATGCATGTTATATGAGGTCTGGCAATTAAGTTCACGAACTCATTTTAGAAAAAGTGCTACACACCTCATTGCTGAATATCACTATGATCACCTTCCAAGTACTCCCCTTGGGAAGCTATGAACCAACGCTAGTGCCTAGTCCACCCTTCAAAGCAATTTTGGATCTCTTTTTCTGGAATGGCTG
Organism: Hipposideros armiger; assembly: GCF_001890085.2. NCBI lineage: Eukaryota > Metazoa > Chordata > Mammalia > Chiroptera > Hipposideridae > Hipposideros > Hipposideros armiger. The sequence continues at coordinate 665,310 of NW_017731688.1, forward strand.
TCAGAGCTGTTGTTGTATTACCCTTGATGTACTGAATGTCATCAAAATGTCTTCTTTTCAATATTTCTTTTATCTTCAGGTAAATAAAGAAGCCATTGGGGGCCATATAAGGGGAGTAGGGAGGGTGTTCCAATACAGTTATTTGTTTACTAGCTACAAACTCCATCACAGACAGTGCCATGTGAGCTGGTGCATTGTTGTGATGCAAGAGTCATGAATTGCTGGCAAAAAGTTCAGGTCATGTAACTTTTTTATGCAGCCTTTTCAGCACTTCCAAATAGTAAACTAGGTTAACTGTTTGTCCAATTGGTACAATTCATAATGAATAATCCCCCGATATCAAAAAATGTTAGCAACATCATTACAACAAGTTCATGAACTTAATTGCTAGACCTCATATATAGTAACATTTTCAGTCAGGTTCTGCTTTATGTGTGAAAAGACAATATCACATTTAAAAAATATTTTCTGTTACCCTGTGGCCCCTTGTCCAAATAAATAGTCAGCTATGATTTCATTCATTCACTCACGTATGACACACAAGAACCGAAGGAGGAAAAACTCCTGTTCCTGGATTTGAGTTTCAAAATCTAGGTCACATAAAAGGAGGAAACACCAGGCAAAGAATTTATCAGAAGCATATGTGATGAGTCAGAGCAGAATTCCACTCCCATAGTCATCAAACAATGCTTGATGGTTAATCAAAAGGAGTCAGTAAGGAAGACAGAAAGATCTTGAGAAGGGCTACTGAATCCTTGGTTCTTCAAACCAAGACAAATCTGAGGGGGGTCGGGAGATAGCACATCCCATTACATTCCCAGGATCTTGGAGCAGAAGCAAACTGGATACCTCACCCCCCACCTACCACTCCTGGGTAGAACCCTGAGGACAGAAACATCCCAGAGCAGAACTGGCTGATGTGTGTCTAGACAAACAGCCTCAAAGGTAATGGTGACTCAGACCAGATTAATGGAGATGGAGATGAGATAAAAAAGATAGAGAGTAAACAGTGTCCAAATATATTTTGGAGGTAGGCTTGCTAATGGAATATAGTAAAGAATGAAGAACACCTTTTATTTAATGAGACAAAACCAACCTAAGTCTCTGACTTTCAGTACTAGACATTTGTCCAACAACCATGTATATTGCTTAGCTGTATCATGGATCAATATGTTTTATGGCCTACCTTGAAAGCTAAATCAATCTATTGCCTTCTTTTATGGCAAAATAGATTGTGAATTCTAAGTAGCTAACTTAGAAATCAAACATTTGTGTTAGGACTTATTAGGATAAGGTGACCTCCTGGAAGGATTAGAGATTATGAACAAGGGCTTTGGAGGAAGGCAGACCTATATGGCTGTAAGGATGCTCTCAATAGCAAGTGACATCAAACTAAACCCAAAGTGGCTTAAATAATAGGGAAATTTATTATTTTTCTTAACAAGAAAACTAAAGGTAGGTTGATGCCAGTAGGAATTTTTAAAATATCAGCAGGTCCACTGTATCAAGGATTCAGGTTCCCTCCATCTTCCTATATTAGCAACTTTTGTGTTTGGTTTAGCTCTATGCTTATAACAAGATGGTTCTATCGGTTTCAAGCATCATACCCAGATCTGATTACCCAGAGGCACAGGACTCCTTTTCCATGGAGTGGAAATCTTTTGCTGACACCCCCCAACAGTCTCATTGGTTAAAATTGCATTACATGTCCATGTCCAAACTGTCTGGTTAGGGAATTGGGGATTAATTACTGGCTTAAATAAATTAGAATTCACTCATCCTGAGCCTGGGGCTAGGGTTGGTCTCCCCTGAATCACTTAACTTTGCAAAGGAGAGTGAATAATTGAAAAAAAAGAAAGGGTTCTATAGGCAAGGAAAAAGAGAAGAATGGATGTTGGGTATGCTCAAATGGGTAAGTTTGAACCTCTCTCTGACACTTGGTAGTTATATGAACCTAAGCAAGTAAATTTTTTTATGCCTCAAATTCCTTAATTTTATAGTGAAAATAATACAAGTATCTAATTCATAGAATTTTTTAGAATTATATGGAATCATATGTGCAAATTGAACAATATGTTGCCTTGGACATAATTAATTGTCAACAACCTTAATTGTTATTAGTATCATTATTAGAAAAGAATAATATTTAAACTATATCTTTTTAAAATGCAGGAAATAGTCATTTATATTTTATTGACCCAAAATATCACAGCAGTGAGACAAATAATATATGGAGCTTTGTTGATCAGTTCTCTCAAAAGATCTAGTCAGAATTTTTTTTTTCCTTTTTCACTAGTGAGGCTGTTTTTGAAAGTTTGTAGGAAGTAACACAGCACAGATGCACAGCAAATATGACAACTGACCAAAATGTATTGCAGCTTTTTCTAAGCCTGGTTTTCATACCCCATCTAAAGGGTGAGAACAGCTTCCAAACACAGCATTCCAAACAGCTACCCCTCCCAACAACTCACAGCATAAAAATGGAATTTATAAAAATCATAATTTGTTTTGTAAATGATCCACTGAGATCCAGCAATGTCTTTGCACATACCCTTCAAATTAATTTCCTCAGGGACTCCTCCAAATGGAAACACTCTAAAAAATATGAGTGTCCATATTCAGAAATGATAAGCAAACTATAGCCAGCTCTCTCCTGCCACCCCCCTGCTGGCATGAGCAGGTCTTTATGAGAGACTTTGGGACTATAGAAAAAAACACAGAATTCCAGAACAGAAAGGGACTAGAGACTTTCATCCCCAGGTAAGGAAACCAATGACTAGAGAAAAAAACGTTTTCTGCCCATAGGCTTGTCATTAGTAGGAGCACAGCCAGGATGGGAGTTGTGCAACATCCCACACAGACCCTGATTCAGGCCCCCTTGCACGCAGTACTAGCATAAACATTTTAGTTTTCACCCTAGAGAGGAAACTGTTGTTTAGGAAAAGCACCCTTCTCCATTCTCAATTCTAAAGCATGATTTACATAAAATTGATCTCCTACTTCCCTCATGAGATGCTTGACCACAGAACTTGAATATCCAATTTCCCTAGAGATGACTGTTTGAGGGATAAGCATATTACCTAACCAGAGCCAATGTAACAGAAAGGTTATGTCTGTTGGATCCTCTGGGAAAGAAACCCTTTCTCGTACCTGCTGGATTTGAAAGTGTGAAGATGTAAAGCTTGGAAATACTGCCACTGTCTTATCTCGCTACCACTCAAAGCATCAGAAGGAGGCCATTCCAGAGCAGGCAAAACCAAAAGGTTGATCTGTTGATGCCATTTTTACTCTGAATCACCTATACTTATTGTCAACACTAGCCATCATGTTTTGTCCGACTTTGTTTAAGCTGGTTTGGTTGGATTTCCTGTTACTTACAACTGAAATACTCATGAAAGGTGTTCATTAATTCACCTCTTCTCTTTGTTTTCTTCTACCCTACTCCAGGTCTAAATGTCCAAGAGTACACTTGAGTCAATGCCATCATGATGTGCAGGTTGCGGTGATTAGTAATAGAGGGTTTGCTCTCCATGTAACACCGACCCCTGATTTTCGCAGCCATTGTTGCGCCATTATTTCTTTTTGTTGCACCATTTTGGCCATTATTATTGTTATACTCTAACCTATGCTGAGCTACTGAGTTTAAAACAAATGCTAACCTTTCTGATTTTACAGTGCTACTCATTTTTGCTTATTTGAAGACCTTTAGCTGTTAGCTCCATCTTCATCTATATTTTCCACCTGTGCTTGGCTATTTGTCACTTTTCCTAGAGAACTTCCCAAAGATAACTCCCTGACCTAATCTTCCCTGAATGTTATTTCTCTTTATTTCAAATCTCTTAGCTAACTCTTCATCTCCAGGCTACAGGTGCCAGCCTTCCATTCTAAAAACAGTATGAAACAAAACAAAACAAAACAAGCGTATGCCTCCATTAATAGATTGTTCTATCTTTTCTTTTTCCTACACTAGGAAATTCTTGAAAAATAGCCTGCACTAGTTTCTTGGAGAGCCATGGCACATTAATAGCTCATACTACCATAACCTGGCTGGTAGCATTTCCTCTTTATTGGGACTCCACTTCAGATGCATTAGGAATCTGCTAACTGCATGCTGTGGTTCTCCTCGTGGTGTCTGACCCACCCTTTGTAGTATCCTGCTCTACTCTGCTTTTTGGTACTCCATATTCTTAAGGCATGCCTCCTGTTTCTCTATCTATTCTTCCAAAGTCTCCTTTTCAATAGCTCCTTGACTAACTTTAAATGCTTGTGTTCTCCATATCTGTCTGTAATTACCCTCTCACCCCACACTTCTGTTTGGCATTTTCATCCTCTCCCTTGACTTCAGTTACTAGGGTAACACGGGGAACCATATTGAGATGGAGCTCCCAGAGTTTTGGAAACCTTAATGGTTGGAAATTGGGAAAACTGGCATTTGAAAAGTCAAAAAATAATTTGTTTTATCCTACAGAGGTTTTGTGTTACCTTCAGAATCAGACTGCTCTTTTGTTTTATGAAAAAACTTTTGAATAGGTCTTTAAGTTACACGAATATAAAGAGAAGGCCCTATTCTGGCATAGGGCAGGAAGAGTGAGACCGTGTGTCCAAAAGAGGCTAAACATCTCTGGACAGAAACGGACAAGGTTGTCCTCATGGTGAGCACACCTACATCATTGTAGATTTTGTGTCCTTTAGAAAAATGTCTCTGTTTTTTGTTTGTTTGTTTGTTTGTTTGTTTTTCTAAATATGGATTTAGACTGCATAGGCTTTGAGCATAGGTGTTGATTCTGGAGATGAATACACGACTTGATATCAGTTTGTTAGTCCCTTCCTTTCTCTTGGCTTTGGAGTTTGAGATCCTGAATCCAGGCTAAAAAAACACGTTGAAAGGCACCTGCATCGAGGATGGTAAGCTGGCTACTGCAAGATGGGCTTACACCTTAAAGGATGCAGAGAAATGCCTGGTAGGGGGCCTCCATGGAAGAGGTTGAGTTACGGGTCCCAAGAGCATCCACCAGTAAGGTCTTAGAACAGTTACAGCTGAACCTAGATTCAGTTTGGGGAAATAGGGGAAGCAACTGAGCTCGTTGGTGCTTGAGAGCAGCACCAGTCTGTGGGCTGATGAACGTGAGGGGAAAATAGGTGCCCTGCAGAGTAACAATTCAGCAGGGTGAAGCCAGAGAGCTGGCTGCAGAGGAAAGTGACAACCAGGACAGACTGGTAAAAGAAGTAAACATTCCCTGAGCATTCTCAAAAACTTTAGGATGGGAAACGTCGAAATAGCAAAGGAGCCCTGATTATTGAAATAAAAATAAAGCATCCAAACAAACGGACACCCCTGAGTTATAATCTCCAAATTCACTTCTTTAACTGGCATCTTGTTTCTGCGCTCTAGCGTCCATATATCTAGAATGTTCCAGGCATCTTTTTTTTTTTTTTTACCATAAGTCCTTTTGCTAGAAACCATATCTTTAAGAATGGATGTGGGGAGCTTTGACAGAGAACAAAGCTCATTAACATCAAGAAATACCTGGATATTTAAGCATATCTGGTTTGTGATCTTGACTTTGTATAATTCTAACTCCTTATTATTCCCTCTGGTTATGATTTACTGCTACTGAGCGTTTCCTCTTGCAATCTGCCAATGTGCTTGAGTTTCTTTCTGTAACTCTGAATCTCCCTGTTTCTTGCTTGCAGTTCTCTGGCTTAGGTTTATCTTCCCAGCTGTTGACTCATTTCTAGCCCCCAGTTATCTGCACAGTTATACTCTTGGTTCTGATGACCAGTGTGCCTGGTATTCATCTCAGGTACTCAATAGATATGAATTTCATAAGTGAATATTTCTTAGTAATTCCTTGTAGAGGTACTTGATGATTTCAAGGGACTTAGCCTCTAAGGTGCCCTGGACTTCATTCAATTTCTATCATATTAACTTCTTGAAGTCCTGATTGACATCCATGCATTCTCGTTCAAGGTACTCTCTCAATTGAGGATGTTTTTATCAAAAACATGTGGATCCTGTTAAGGTTTGCACTTTGCTTTCATTTCCTTGTAATTTGAGCCCATTTGTCTTTATTTTCCCATGATCAAAAACCGCTTTCAAGAAATAATTTGATATGTTCACTAGGAGGCATAAATTATATCTCTTAATGTGTTATGTACCCAGAAATATCTGCATTTGGTGAGTACAACAAAGAGTGGCTATATTTGACTTTCACTGTCAGATATTGTGCTGCATTTTACCCTCAGATCAAAGTTGTGAGGTCAGCATTGTCGTTGTGCTTATTTTACAGATAATGAAGTTAGGAACCATAAAAGTGAAGTAACTTGTTTAAAGAAAGGGAGCACTGAATGGAGAATCCAGGCTTTGAACAACCCACTTTTTCTGAATCCAGAGTCTGTGCTCTAACTAGGGTAATCATAAGACTTGGATTGGTTCACACTAAGAAAATGAAGTTATAAATTGTGTTGTTAGGCAGTATGAGTAAGGATAATATCCATCTCTGAAGAATACCTCCCCATCAGCTGCCTACCCCCATGAATAGCAATTCATGAAGCCGAGGATGCTACTTTGGCTGGCAATATCCCAATCCAAATAAGGACAATCAAACAGAATTTTTTTCTGGGCCACATGTTTCTGGATTACAACTGAGCAGCTTTGAAAAAGAATAGCCTCTAGGGACACATCTGAATGCAGGGCTCATAAAATATTGGCATTTGCATTTGAAAATGTCTTGTTAAAAAACCAACAAACAGTCCTATTCATTAGGGAATTGTGCTATAATCCCTCAGAGAAGGTCAGAATTCAAATTCTATCCAAACTCTGTTTTTATTTTTTTCACTCAAATAATCTTTCAAGAGAGATTTTTGTTTCGATTTGTTTTCTTAATGGAAACCCTGCAGTTACTAAGGCTTAGTAGGAAAAGGTAGGGGTGTGTGTGTGTGTGTGTGTGTGTGTGTGTGTGTGTGTGTGTGTGTTAAACTAATTCATAATTTCTGTTTCATCCTGCTTAATTATGTGTTGACCTTTTAATGCAGCCAAGTCCAAATTTCAAAAAAGTGCCTCTCTGAAATACTCACTGAGACATTTTTTCTAGAAAGAGAATTTTCCATTAAAAAACATCTCAGAAGTCAGAAGGTTTTTACACTTTAAAAGCAACTAAATACTTCTTCACCCCTCCTCCTTCTAAATCATCTGTTTTACTAAAATTCCTAAGGCAAATGCAATTTTAATAATTATATACACATCTCAACATAAACAGCCTGTTTACTGCTGTATGTCTCACTAAGTTTATAGGGAATCAAACTACATCAGGTATTGTTCTAAAATTTCTTGAGCTGATATTTTCATCATGAAGTCCTAGACTTAGAAGATATATACAAGGTAATCTTAGGTTCTACCAGTGGCATCACCATCAATGTTTAACCACAGGCTCTCCAGGAAAAAAAATCTGTTTTGTACTATTTTCCAGTTTCCATGGTGTGAATACTTCCACTGAAGCCCATTTAAAGCAACTGATGTGACAGCCCTTAAGGCAGAACTGGGAAGAGAGGCAACCAAAGTGGGCACCCCACTGGATCTGACAAATCTGAAAGCATGTGACTGTTCATCAAAACTTTCCAGTAAGTCTCTGAAATAGCCTTTTGGTCAGATGTTACTAAAGGGATGCAGATGAGAATGTTGCTCTATAGCCCAGGCGCTAGAGCCAGGCTGCCAAGACCCTAACTCCACTATTTAAGTTACTCTCTGCTATTTTGGGTAAGCTATGTAATTTGTCTGTGACTCTATTTCCTCACACGTAAAATGGTAATGAATAAAAGTTCTATCTTATAGGATTAATAGGATGATTAAATAACACAGTGCATTAAAATGCTTAAGAGAATCGTTGGCACATGCCAGGACATAATCATAGGATATTAGTAATAAATGTAACGCATTATTTTTCCAGAATTTACAGTTCCAACTATCAGAAAGTTTTACACATTGTCATCTAAATCTTTCAGAGGCAATTAAAAACCAACCAGCTTAATAGTAAAACTCTGAGAGGAGCCATTTGGAGAGGGAAGAGCAATCAATACGAAGTCGTACCCTAGTTTCCAGTCCCAGTTTTGCCATGCTTATGTCTGTGAGCTTTGGCAAACCATTTTACTTCTGAGAGCTTTAGAACTCTTGTTAGTAAAGTGCAGAAAGTAATGATTACCCTGTCAACCGCATAGGATTGTGGTGAGACTAATGTGAGGCAATGAAGCTAAGAGTCCTTGGAAGGTGGTATAGATGTGGGGTATAATTATTAATAGATGCATGGAAGCATTAAAATAAAATAGTGTAGTTTTGTGGGATTTGAGTAAAAGTTGGGAATGATGTGGTATTAAGAGCTGGGATGCTTTTTGTAAAGAGCAAACAAAACAAAACAAAACCCCACAATTTCACCATGAAGCAGTTAACATTTTTCTTCCCACACAAGAGCAATTTTCAAATGAAAAGCAGCTATACTTTGAAATGTAACACATGTTTAAATGAATCAAGGATCATGGGGAACTGAGTTGACAAAATATCTGTGAAATTATAACCCTCTGGGAAAGTAAATACAACAGAAAAATTAATAAATATTGCATGTAATAATCTACAAAATGAAAAACAAGACACTGAGGCAAACCATATGATTAGCATTATGCCATTATATGCCATTATAAGATAAAAAATGTAAATACCCAAATAATCCTTAAACATTCTTTATATAAATAATACAAAAAATAAAATGTAAAGGACATTTAACAGGTTGAGTTCAGTCAATTTGTGAACCATAAAGAGTGCACATGAAAATGAAAGAGCAAGGAAATTATAGGAGCAACATTAGATTTTTTTAAGTTTACACTTTGAATCTCTGTTCACTTAGGAAAATTAGATGCATTTATAACCATTCAGTGAACGTTAACCAAGAAAACAATTCTGCCTAGAGTTTATAGTCTAAAAGTGTGCCTGTCATGTATATTTTTTTCTTAATTTATGACTCTAAACCATGCTTTAACCGAGGAGTTTCATTCTGAGGACAAAGAAAAAAAATTACCTGTGCAACGTATCCCTTGCCATGCCTCTTTTCTATCAGTTATTAATGAAATTTCTCATTGTCTGGTATTAAAAAGTTCAGTATGTGATATAGGAAGATCTTCAGGTTTCCTTACTTAGGGGTAAAAAAAGCAAAATGAAAACCTGTGTATATTGTATGCTATCTTGAAAGAAAAAGGAAAAACATGAGATAAAAATCTGTAATAAATCATTGGAAATATACATAGAAAATCTATGAGTTGGGAATTTGAAGAGATTGGGTGAAGGATGGAGGCAAGACTTTCCTGAGGCACCTTTTTACTTTATTTTGATTTTTTAATCATGTGAATTGATTACTTATTAAACAATAATGTGTGTGTGTGTGTGTGTGTGTGTGTGTGTGTGTGTGTGTGTGTGTGTGTTTAAGCCCAGCATACACCAAAAAATCCAAACTTCAGTCTCAGCTTCCCAAGCTCGGGCCTGACCCAGGCACAGACACCTGCAGAAGTGAAGGGGTCTGATGGATGCTTCAGTCTCCATGTTCCCTCTCCTGTCCCACTCACTCTGCTATTTGTCATTGTTCAGGATGTGGTGGGCTGTGGGGGGAGGGGGATGAGGCAGGAAATTACAGGGGTCAAAGGGTCTTATAAGACTAGTGTGTTTGTTGTCATCTGTGTGACAAATGCTCAAATGCTGGTTAGTTTTACTTCTGGGCAGCTTTTGTGGGTCCTTCAGTGACAATTCACTACACTGATATTTAGGCTGAGTTTTATGATTCCTACCTTGGTTCTTATATCAGTAATCACACCCATGCAACCTCTTGTTCACTTTCTGAAGTCAGTATTATTTGGTCAATCTCTTCAAAAGACCTCTACTCCACCTGCCTCGTGACTTTGGAAAAACTCAGAGCCTTTTCTCTTCTAAACTTCAGAAGTGCGCGTCTCTCCCTCCACAGGGTCCCTCTTAACTGGGAATTCAGTGTAGTCCTAATCAGCCTGCTACCTTCATCTTTTTTTGAAATAAGAGTCAGGAAACAGTCTCAGTACTCTCTGAACTCCTAACAACACTGGTCAGAACTCCCCAGAACTGTTCACTGGGTCTGCTATTAGCACTGGGGCTCTCAGGGTGCCCTCCCGTGACTTGAGGTCAGAGGTAAGTGACCCCTTAAGAGAAGAAAGAGAAAATGCACAGTTCTCCCTTCAGGACAGGCTTTCTTAACCTCCGACTATTAACACTTGGGACTGGATAGTTCTTTGTTGTGGGGGATTTTCCTGTGCATTGGGGGATGTTTAATAGCATTCCTAGCCTCTATCCATCACATAGCAGTAGCACACCCCCATCAACCAAACAAAAATATCTGCAGACATTGCCGAATGCCCCCTGGAAGGCAACTAGCCTGAGCAAGAGCCACAGCACTAGGCTAACATCCCTCTTCAAATAAATCCCCGTTTCCTAATTTCCTTACCACTCTGCCAATTATGAGGAAGCTGGCTGGTGAGGTTTATGGGATGATCAAATACATATTTGAGACTGCCCTTTAGTAAGCCCTGCACAGAAGGTCTGATAGATACATCTCATAAGAATGTGTGGGCATGTGACACCCATTTTATCAGAAGGGACGCTGAAATCTTTAGATAACAGGAAAATCCTTACATCACTGAAAAATCAGTATAAACTGACATCTGTTTCTGACATTTAGAAATCTGGGCCTAAGGACCTTGGGGGGTAGGGAGACAGGAGACTTCAACTTATTCATTTTATGACTTTACCGATATTCTTTGACTACTTCTTGGTATTCAAGCATTTGGATTAAAATGTGTAATTTTTTTTTATTTTTAAATATCATAGTCCGGTTAAATGGCTACATTAAGAAGAACTTTTTAAATTTAAATAAGATTTGATTTTGGCTTCATGACTAAGACATGCTAAATTCATATTTGAGATAAAGTCAAGAAAGAGGAAAAAGGGGAGAGAGGCAAAGATGATAAAAGAGCGGCAAAGAAGATAAAAGGGTGAGGAGGTTAAAACCTACCTTGTTTCGTCGATATAAACCGCTTCCAACACAGATGCTGCATATTCAATATTCTTCTTTAAGTCTATGACGTTAACATCACCTTTTTCCAGCTGCTTCACTAAGCATCTTAGTCTATTTCAAAAAACAGTAGCAAAAAAGAGAGAAAAATAAAAAAGATTTATTATAACTATATGGAAAACAGTCCAATAATAAATATACAAATTGAGTAAAACTTTTAACATGTCTTTCTAGGTCATCAAATAGAATACAAAGTTGCTAGTTTGGGTACCATATTTCAAGAATGCTCTTTCTGAAAGTTCAAGACAATATAGATATTTTCATAAAACTAATTTCCTGACACTTGAATTTATTCTATGGCTGCTCTGCTTCTTCAGGAGGCAGTAAAAGAATATTGAAAGAGCACTCTTTGGACCACTACTATAGCAATTATTCATTGTATATAGCAATAAAAACAAAAACGAAAGGCAAGAGATCCAAGAAAATATAATTAAGATGAGAAAAAACATATGTACATATGCTTAGTGTTTCATTGCAATGTTTTTCCACTTGAGATAAATCTATAAAATGTTTCCTCTTGTTTTTATCCATAGGATAATATGTCTCAACTCTCTGAGGAATTTTAAGGCATAGGGATCAGTTAAGCCATGCCTAGATTCCTGAATCACAGAAACTGTGAGATAATTAATGTTATTGTTTTAATCCATTAAATTCTGGGTTGTTGTTTTTTTATGTAGCAATAGGTATCTCATGGAGTAAGATAATACACATTACTTTGGTAAGTTTCTAATACTTTTAGTAACTTTATGCATTAATTATGAGCCAAGTGTTTCTGAAGAGATGGCCTTACAGTAAGCAGAAAAAGAAAACATATTTCTTACTCTCTACATAGTGTAGATAAATAATGTAAGGACAATTTACTCATTTTCCTAAGTCAGCAGATAGAATTTAATTCCATTTCTGAGCCAAGGTATTTCAGAGAGAATGGAGTACATCTGTTTTGGGGCACTACCTTAGAGGTAGTGTAGCAGGTTTTCTGAAAATTTTCTTTGGATGATTTCCAATACCAAGGCAAGAGTATAAAGACAAGTTAAAAATTTTAGCAAAGGTATTTGATATCCCTCCATCAATAAGAAACGCTTTATTTCTCCATGGAAAATGTTACACCTAGATTAAGACTTCTTATTCAGGAAGCTACAAATAATTACTTTTTGTACTATACACTTCTGTATGACAAAATATTAGCAGGCAACAATACTGCGAAATAAATTCTATGTGCCAATCAATAAGTCTTATTTGTACAGAGGAAGAAAACAAAACAAAACAAGACCAAAGCAACAACTGGAACAGTTTACTTAGAAAGGAAAAACTAAGCCTGGCTTTCAGGCTTGAATAAAATGCTGAATGTGATGATAACGAAGCAACATATTCAAGTGTTTTGAGATTTTTTTAATGTTTATGACCCAATCACATACTTATTGAAATTACTTTTTATGTGTGAAAGTAAAAGAAATAGTTTCACAGCTCTGCAATGGTTTAAAAATATACCACTCGTGTATCTTTCTTGTGAAAATTACTTGGTAAAGCTTGGTTATATTTGGTTGTATGACGTGCTTTTGAAACAATCAGTACTTCCGATGGTCGCCTTTTCTTAGTTCTAAACAAATGAACTCTATTTTTGAGTTAGCAATTTTCTTCATTAAAACAAATAAATGTTCCGTTCTCTTGAAGCTAGATAAGGCCATAAAACTTCACTCTGGCTCAGGACAATAAATGCAGGTGGTTGAGTAAGAGTTTCAGAAAACTTATTTTGAGGAAGGCTAGTTCAGCTGGGAGGGGATCTCGCTTATCCCCTGCCCATTTCTTACTACCTGGAATGCAGTGGAATTGTCTCAAGGCTCAGCAGCCACCTAGGATCATGAAGTGACAAGGCACTAACAATGTTAGCACCCACTAACAATGACAGAGAAGGAAAAAAGATGGAAGTGGCCTGGATCATATGCTGTGAATCCACTTGAATGAAATCACCTACCTCAGGGCTTACTTCCTCTGAGAGAAAAAAAAGTATTGTGTGCAAGCCAATATTAGATTGACATTTCTTTTATGAGTACCTGATCCCAATACTAACTGATAAATGAAAAGTATAAGAAATGACTCAAAGAACTCAAGAATGGAGAAATTATCACATAAAATGAGAGGAGACATTCCTTGGAAACTATCCGCAGGTATGTCCTAGCTTATGACAGGCTGCAGGTTTCCCAGGGAAATTGTCAGGTCATCATCAAATCAACAATCACGTCTGATGAGAACTGTGACATCAAGAGGCTCTAAGGCTTGCACAATGAAGATACTCTTGTAGAGACATCTTGATGGAGCTTAAAAACAACAAATGCTATGAATTGTTATTCCTTAATAAGGGTATAAACCTATAATCTGACACAAGAAATTGATCCTTTGCCTGTATGCACCAAATTTCCTTTAATGAGTACATATTTTTATTTATATAAAAAGAAATACCTTTGTATTATAAAACGATTACTTATAATAACAGGTTAATGGAATAATTTATAAAATTATTATTCTAATGGTGAATTTGCTTTTTAATCAATTTATGCATATCATAATTCCCAACAGTCTTATTTAGGCTACTATTTCACTTTCTTTAAAGATAATACAAAGCCAACATCAGGAATAATTTTCAAATGATCATATATTCTAAACGGATGGGTTCCAAAGCATTAAGGCTTTACTGCATATATCTGTACACATTTTTAATTTCTTAAAGAAGATAACTATAGACTTTCAGGAAACAACCTATCAATGAATATGCCTCATGAACATAAACATACAAAATTCTTAACATTTTAGGGAATCAAATCTACCAACATATAAAAGAATAGTACATCATAAAACAGACTTATCCCAAGAATGCAAGGTTTCTAAGAGATTGAAATGTTAATCAATGTAATTCACTATATTAAGAGGCTAATTGACAGGAAGCAGGTCAGTGGTTGCCTGGGAATGGGGGATGTGGGGATGAGGGAGGAGAGGAAGGGGAGAAAACTTTAGAGGATAATGGAAATATTAATTTTCTTTTTCTTTTTTTTTTTAAAGATTTTTATTGGGGAATTGGGGGGATGGGAACAGTGCTGGAGAATTGGGGGAAGGGGAACAGACAAGTTGCTGTCCTTTTGTTCTTGTCTAGTTGTGGAGGACGCTGCTTCACTGGCCCA